>NW_027248277.1:19372871-19972871 GCF_041260155.1 Ptychodera flava | reverse complement strand
GATCCGTTACTGACAGAAATGTACAATGACCCTACAGTAGTAAAATCCGATGTTCAAACTGTTCACGTTCCGATGTTAGTACAACCGAAAACCGTGGTTAAATTGGGTCCGTATCTGAGACCATTCACATTGTTTGTTGGTAATCTGAAGTTCAAATTTGATATCGTTCGGACACTTCTTTTACGGCCGAAAAACTTAAAATCGGGTCCGTTCATAAAACTATTTTAGGCCTACATAGTTTGTCAATAGAGATACAATTTGAAGTTCAAATTTCTTACTGTGCCTATGTTTTTACAGCCAGAAAACATAAAATCGGGTGCGTCTGTAGGTTGATAAAATTCTACTTTTAAAACATCTTGGCACTGTTCAGTGTGGAGTGACTGACCCTGAAATGAGTACGTCAATAGAGAGTTGAAAGGTCATGCATTGCGGACGTCGGAGGAAATGTAACATCCGTCAATTGATTCTATAGCCCTCAGCTATCATGGATTATGGGCAAAACACTGAATTTACATTGGGTGCGTTACCAGTTTAGCCCAGGCAAACAAAGACGGCACACAGGGAATGTTAACAATCTTATCGACGATATTTCCGACGTGCATTGGTTATTTACACATGGTTAGAAACCTTGGTCAATCTACGTAACTAGCCCTGCGTACGATGCCGGTGTGTTCCGCTACAGCTAATCGCCCCGCTCACCACAGCCCTGCAAAGACCCGTAGGGTGACTTCAAATCCATTTGGGACTTGACGTAAAAAGCCAAATTACTGCCGAAATTCAGCGTTCTTGGCCCAAGTCGTATCCCTGCCTACCTCAGCTACTCGATCGCTTCCAAAAATGCCAGTCTTTTATTCACTTCTCGTAAATAACCGTCGATGTCGGCAACTCCCTCGCTAGCCCTGCGTACGATGCTGTGTGGTAGGAACACACAGCATCGTACGCAGGGCTATCTACGTAACGTGAGATGAGGTTGGAAAACAGGGCCCATGAAAATAATAGGTTGTTCCTGTGTTGTGTTTTCTTGAACTTGCCTCGTTTCCTCCATCATTATGATGAGAGGCTTTTATAAGGAAAGGGGGTCTAAAGAGTGAATTTCTCGGCAATTTATATCACGCAATATACCGTTTCAGAAACAAACATTTTACATCCATGAAACAAATAACCTCACACACACAGCCTATACTGTCTACATGCTACAGTCGGCGTCATCAGTTGCCGATGGAACGAAAATCTGTTATCCCCGTCCAATAGAACTAAACGAGGTTGATTTTCTTGAAAAGTCTGAAGTTTATTTGAAAGAAATAAACAATGTTACTATTGTTAGAAATACTATAAAACATGACAATGAACATTGCATGACATGCACTATAGACAAAACAAAATAATTAGTCTATGTTATGTACGTATGAAAAGTTCGTATTTTTTTAGCCCTGCGTACGATGCTGTGTGTTCCGCTACAGCTAATCGCCCCGCTCACCAAGCGGTGAGCGGGGCGATTAGCTGTAGCAGAACACACAGCATCGTACGCAGGGCTAGTATTTTTTAAGTTCTGCATCGGCCAATCAAGACACCTTGCAATACAACAAAGGCACTGGCGTTTCAAACCTGCACTATTCAACACACGGCCATATCCGTCATTTGATCGGGGAGGTGCAAGGTGGTTCTGAGAAATTCTCGTCTACGATGATGAACCGTAGGTGGCGCTCACACTTACTGTTCACAAGCAACGCACTGTGTTGAAGTACACGCAATGTCGTGTTTGCTCGAAGTACACGTTCATTGTTCGCGTGAAGATTATAACCCACCCGCGGTACATAATGTCCGATAACGATGTTTACCTGAATTAATTACGATAAAATACCGTCGAAATACTGCGTGAAGTGGTCAACTTACATCTGTCCGGTAGGGTACATGTAATATTTTGGAATCATGTTATGGACAAAGGCTTTCTTATACAGCTTTTACCAAGACTGCAGCAAATAATACTTCCCACATGACAATTCTGAAATTAAACTGGCCTCACTGGAGTGATGTTCAATAGCTGTATTCTCAAATCTGACGACGTTTAATTTGCCAAATTGGCAAATAATGTTTCAGAATCACATTACTGGCCAGACAATCTATAAAAAGGTTCACTACAACTTTTACTAAGAATGCAGCAAATAATACTTCCCACAAGACAATTCTGAAATTAAACTAGCAACACAGGGGTTATGGCTGTATTCCTCAATCTGATAATATTTAATTTGCCAAATTGGCAAATTATATTTTAGAATCACCACACTGGCCAAACAATCCAAAAAAAGACCCACTTATATCACTTTTACCAAGACTGCAGCAAATAATACTTCCCACCGGACAATTCTGAAATTGAACTGGCCACACAGGGGTAATGGCTGTATTCCTAGATCTGATAATATTTAATTTGTCAAATTGGCAAATTATATTTCAGAATCACCACACTGGCCAAACAATCCAAAAAAGACTCACTTGTATAATTTTTACTAAGACTGCAGCAAATAATGTTTCCCACAGGACAATTCTCAAATTAACTAGCCACACTGAGAAAATGTTTAGTTTCCCTGACAAAATTTGATCAAAATTGTCTGCAAACACATCCTAAGCAAAACACATGTCAGATATGTCGTGGTTGAAAAGAGCCTAATGATATTTGACATTTTCTAAGGCATTTAGACCAACATGAGCCAAAGTTGATACAGTCAAAAATTCTGTTCATATAAAATCAACTCACCAACATTTATACTGATTCAATGAAACTTTAGCCTGCTCACCGCAAATTCCCTGTTAACAGGTCCGCACTAACTATTGATAACATTGGGGTTACGGGTTATATCAACATACCGTGGTCTAGTTTTACATAGTATCATTGCTTAGATAGTATTTTTCCGATGATTTTAGGACACAGGTAAATAGTTTGGGGATCCTACACCATTTCTGTTGTTCTCTGATATGATAACATAGATTTAAAGGAAACCCTAGTAATATGACGGGGAACGCCAGTAAATTTACCTATACACCACCCTCTAGAAAAACACATGACCGAGAAAAGTCAGAAAATTAATCTATGTACCGCCCTCTAGAAAAATGCATATGACTAGGAGTGCCAGTTAACACTTTCACCGCGGGGTGGGCGCATTCTGCGCCAACGGCCAGACTGCGGGAGGCACGTAACGCGCCAAGAACGTACGCGTTTACATGAATTCAATATACGTTGGCTTTGTCTAATCTACATCATGTTTGTTGACTATTTCCTCAAGCCTAGCGTAGCGTACGAGGTAGAGGTCAAACCTAAATGAGCATGCGCGCCAAATTTGTAAACAAATGCCGCCATACTCGGTCATTTCGCCGCCGTGATTTGCACGGATCGTGTGATCGGTTGTTGTTTTTCTGTCAGAGAGTATTTAAAAATGGCGACGCGGGCACAGTTAACCACCGACCAAGCCCTTGAGCATGTTTTTCTAGACAGTGATAGTGGAATTGTCACTGATCCTGAAACTGAACTCGACGGAGATAGCGGAAGTCAAATTTCAAATTACAACTCTAATACCAAACTTGAATATGTTCCCGAACCAGTTGAGCAAAGACAGAGATTGCAAGCAAGACAGGAAGGTAGGCCAGCTGAGCATGCTGAGAGAAAAGTGCGACAAAGGGCCGGTGACCGACGTCACAAACGTTGATGGGGTATCCTGTGGATGTTGTACGACATCAATCTATCAATGACAATTACACATCGGACTAGCTACCAGTATATAAGCTTATATATAATGGAGCTTTCTTTTGAATGCCAGATAATACCTGTTGTTTTAAGATGGACTTGTAATAAATATGCATATTCACCTCATTTATGTGGAATATGTTTTAGAGTATGTGTTCCCCCTACTGAATTTGAGTTAATGAAACGTAAGTAGTAATTTTTAAAGTGTTACGCTGAAAAAAATACATTTATATATTGAAATAACAAAAAAATGCAACATTTTTGAAATTTTTTTGTAAAATCAAATATGGCCGCCATGATTACGTGACCTACGTGTCACATGACCTTTTGTGCATTTTTATGATGCTCTGTCATATTGCAATACTTACTGAAAAAATTGTCCCGAATACTCTTATAATTACAAAGATACAGCTCATGCATGTAAATCAATATATATAAGGCTATGTTTCGATAAGAAAACTACGCACAGGAATGCATGTATAAAAATTAATTACGCAGTGAAAGTGTTAATTTACCTGTATACCGCCCTCTAGAAAGTGCATATGACCGGGAATGCCAGTCAATTTACCTATATAATGCCCTCTAGAAAGGCGCATATGACCGGGAGTGCCAGTCAATTTTAATCTTTACGGGCCTGATACGGCTTTTGCGGCCCGAGGTCGTACGGCGGAAGGGCCCGAGCGTGCGAGGGCCCGTACGCTGTACGACCAAGGGCCGCAAAAGCGGTATCAGGCCCGTAAAGGTTTTATCATATACCTACCTTATGGAATGATAAATATGTAGTTTACATAATATTCAACATTGTTTAGGAGATAAAAATGCGTGCGATGTCAAAAATTCATCGCCATTTGAGTCAGTTTTTCATAAATACGATGGCCACTTCCCGTCGCGGATTGACATACATAATGACGTCATTTGCTTACCTGCAGAATTCTAGAACGCGCAAAGCAACATCCGTACTATTACGTGACCAACAGAGATCAAGGCTGAATTCAGGTGTAAGAAGGACAAAATCGTGATGTCAGTTTCTGTAATTTATACTGAACAGGCATGCACTTAGTATACACAGGATTTCACTAGAATTTAGAAATAAAAGCCTGTGTTACCTGCGCGACTCCACTGTCGCCACGCCCAACTACGATCTGAACGAGCAGACGTTTCCTAATCTCCTGCTGTCTTTGTGTACAATGGAACTTTTGCGGATAGCAACGCGCGTAGTAACCAGAATCGAGGTAGCTCAGAAATGCACGCGATTGACCCATATTTGGGCACCGGGCTAGGGCGTGATACGTAAAAAAATGCAAGGATCTGAGGGCACTTTCTTCCATAGCTTTACACAGGCATGTGAATGTAGGTATATGATAAACCTATATACCGCCCTCCACAAAATCAGTGCAGTGTAACACAATTCTTGCACAAGCTATCTGTAATTATGGGCATACACACTATTCAGTGGCTGTGCCTGGTGATGGCAGCTTTCTGGCCAAACTGGTGTGTTTTCAAATTGATTCAGTCTACTGACTGCATACCTGGTACGTTGTTTCCTGCTTGTCATGCTGTCAGCCGATAACATGAACTCGTCGTCAACATCGGTGACAGGATCTTCATACTGGCTCATCAGCTCCGGCAATCTTGCATACATTAATTCATTGGCGGATGGACGGTATTCTGGTTCACGTTGCAACATGTCACGAATCAAGGCTTTGAAACCTGGCGAGTAGTTTCCCTTTACAGGCGTAAATTGACCCTGTTAGAAAAAAACAAAATAAAGGGAATTCATATCAAATGAGGGCGCCATACATCTACCGGTAGCTTTGTTGCAGTGGGGAGATGCACAGCGCCAATGTCTGACAGCATCTTTTGCGGTATTTTCGTAATGACCTTGTTATAATACATCTTACATTTGTGACTGTGGTGTCAAATGGGCAAATATTGAGCATTTTATGCCAGTTCAACAACTTTATAACACAAGCATGGACGCGATACTGGACATTCTGTGAACTACACAGACACTGCACACACGAGCACGAGACATGTTCTAGCATTCGTCAGATGGATCCCTTACAATTCGAAAGTAAATGCCAAGACGCATCTGGTGGGTACATCTAGAAAAATAGTGTCAATGACACTGTGCTCCCATTTTACAGAAATACTAAGTACCAGTACACACATGACAGTGCATTCCTACAGGTTGATTACTAAGAAAATTCCATTGTGAGTCCAAATTAATCTTATACCCCAGCAATATGAAATGCTCCATGTCATAATGACTTTTACATATCTGACAGAAAACAACCCTAGGATCAAGACGACCATGTTTTAAAGCAATCCAACAAATACTTTGGGAGAAAATGACTTTTTTGACAAAAAATAGGAAAAATTGCCCCAACAATACAAATATGAAAATCTCACCACAATTTGAACGAATCTGACAAAGGCAAACCCTGGGATAATACATACAAGTTTTCAAAGCAATGGGATGAGGGCTTTCAGAAAATAAGATTTTTTGACCAAAAATGGGAAAATCGCCCCAAAAATACAACTTTCAACATTTCACCACAATTTGAAGAAATGTAACTAAAATCACTATAAAGAGCCTAGGTGCTGCGGTTTAGAAGTTTTTAATGTGGATGGACATACATACATACATACATACATACATACATACATACATACATACATACATGCATACATGCATGCATGCATACATACATACATACATACATACATACCTACAGACAGACAGACAGACAGATAGACATGCATACATACATACATTTATTTTTACAGCTTTTAACCTCCAACAGCCGCCCAACCTATCAATATCAGCTTGTTCAACTTGATACCCAGTACTACTGCTTATAATAATATAAACAAGAGTTAATTACATTCTAATTAAAGTAAACATGCCTTGCTTATCAATATATGTCAAAAAAACCCAGAATATCTGTCATGTTATAAAGAATCTTCAGCTTGTTAACTTTATCAGTATTTTCATCGTATTAACCAAGCACATTTTAACTCTCAAATTAACATTGCAAGTAAGTTCTGTTGAATAAGTTGAGACTGTACGTACTCAGAGAAAGCACACTGAAGAGACAAATGTTTTCAACTTAAGAAGTTCAAGGTCATCAAAAGCATTATAAGGAATCATGTAACTCTTTCATTGCACTGTTTACACAGATTGCATAATTGCTATAAATAGAACATGAGGAATATTATAGCCCAGCTTTACCATAAAAACCCTATCACTTTGACCACTCTTTTAATTGACCACTCTATTTTTTACCTCAAAATGTAATTTTATTTAATCCTTATCAAGTTGATTACAACTGGAAATAGGAACTGTCTCTATCTCTCTTTATTTGGCCGACCTATCATGACAAACTATTATGAGCAATTTCTTTTAGATAACATACAGAGAACAATACATGACGGTACAGAATATGTCAAAGTCGGGATTCAGGAAAGTTGCCTTTACATGTTTTAATCATCCAAAATGGTAAACATTTCACTATGAACTGTCAAAAATGTTGAACTTTCTAATAATTCTACACTAAAATTATTTTGGCTTTGTTGATTTCCTAATTAATTCAATTATTTAAAATTATATTAATTATTTTTTTCTGGGTGAATTGATAGGGTTTATACAGTACAAGAGTTACATACAATGTAAGTCAAATTCAGTAAATATCAATTACCGTCTAACATTGCATCATTCCTATAAATAACACCTCAGCCTGGAACAGCACAATCATAATCTGCTCATTCACACAGGCAGTACTTGACTTTAAATGAATGACCTACATTTCACCTGTGTACCAAATTTGAAAGCATGGCAAAAAGTACCACAAATTTGCAAATTTCGCCATTAGTTCACCGAGTCATCTTCAGGTCACTCCTAGGAACCTGCACACCCAATTAGAAAGTAATGGCATACACAGTTTCAAAGAAGATGTTTTTGACCAAAAATGGCAAAAATTGCCCAAAAATACAAATATGCAAATTTTGCCATAATTTCGATGAATCTTATTTTGGGTCATCACAAGAAAGCTGCAAACCAAATTTTAAAGCGAACAGACCATTGGTTTCAGAGGAAACAATTTTTTACTGAAATGGCAAAAAAAAGAGAAAAAATTCATTAAAAATAGAAAGCAGCCAATATTGACACCAAATCTATATGTTTGAATGAGTGGGGCCCAAGGTACCTAAAAACCAAATATGACAATGATCAGAAGAGTAGTTCCTGAGTTATTGATTTTTGACCATTTTCGCCCTTTTTTCTACCTCATTTGCATATCCATAAAACTAACAAGTTCATTTTAACAACGGCACATCTAGACCACATATGGCATCAGTACACCAAATATCAGCTTTATACGTGCAGCAGTTTCGGAGTTTTTGCGTTGGACGGACATACATACATACATACATACATACATACATACATACATACATACATACATCTCACATACAGACTTTTCAACCATATAACCTCCCAATTGCCATATATGTATGGCAAATGGGAGCTAAAAAGTGTATGTTATGGAAGTCATTCTGTACCGCTTTTTCAGTGCATGCAAAATTTCAATATTCTTGGTGGTAGATGTATAATGATGCAAAGTACACTGGTATTATTTCCATTT
Organism: Ptychodera flava; assembly: GCF_041260155.1. Taxonomy (NCBI): domain Eukaryota; kingdom Metazoa; phylum Hemichordata; class Enteropneusta; family Ptychoderidae; genus Ptychodera; species Ptychodera flava. Next base: position 19,964,489 of record NW_027248277.1, on the reverse strand, counting down.
CATTTCATTACACTTACAGAGGAGCAGGAGCAGCTCAACAGTTTTCAATTTTAGGGAACTTCTGTAATTTGTTCTCCCAGTCAGGTTGTAGTTCCACATTTTGAACAGAGTTCAAATTCTGCATCATAACTGTGCTCTTTCATTTCTTGATCAATCTACCATCATTTACCAAGACCCATAAACCTAAAATCTAAGAATTGCTTACCTTCATAATTTTGTTAACTAAGGCTGGTAAATTGGATCCTTCAAACGTCTTCTGCAGACAGGCCATTTCATACAGGATGCAGCCCAATGCCCAGATGTCAGATTTTTCATTGTACGGTTTGCCTTCACACTGTCAATATAAGATACAAATCAGTTTATCAATGCAATCCTCAACAGTTTGAGATTCTTTGGTCTTTCTTAGAATACGGAACACACAATGCTTTATCACAGTCAAATGATTCTATGTCTGGTCCTACTATACTTATGATTTTATTACGGCTTTATCAATACCAGTGAATTTTGCGACGTCATACCATCAGATTATCACAGATAATGTATCCGATTACCCAGCATTGTGGCTCAGATGTTTTCTACATCTACAAATTCACTGGCATTGCGAAAACTATAAAATAATAGCAATAATGTACCCCTCCCAGCCCATGATGGACTCAAGCAAACTTTGCACTTCATAATGTATGAGGTGTAGCCACATGATATGGTGTCATGTGATGTGACTCTACTTGACATGACATGATTTAAACATAACCCGCTGTGACCTGACATAATGCGATATGATACTTGGACAACAAACTGCACATATCAATATAATACTAAACAATAAAATTTATCAATAATGTTCAGTGCCATCATTCATTGAGTTAAAGTGTTATATGACTGTCTAAACTTTAATACAAGCTAAACAAAAGCTTTACTAGCAGTTAACAGTCTGACTTTGAAATTGTGTTCTCAGCTAAGTGATGAAAGCATTAGAAATACATGATTACATGTATGAGCAATTACATAGTCCTTGACTTACAATTTCAGGTGAAATGTAGTAAGGTGTTCCAAGGACAGTGTTAGCACCCTTGTTATTTGATGTCATTATCTTGGAAATGCCAAAGTCACCAACTTTCACAATGCCTTCCTTGGTCAGGAAGATGTTGGCTGTTTTCAAATCTCTGAAAGAAATGAGGAGACAAATGCATGATTTTAGGACGATGTTATGCAGCTTTTATGACGCAAGAGTACACAATACAACTAGCCAGTTGTTCAACCTGCCTCTTGGCTTGTGCTGCAATGGGTTCATTTTTCAGTCCAAGTTCAACCTTTCTGAACACATGTATGCACATACTGTTACTGTATGCCCTGTACCTTACAACATTTCTGGGATCCATGAGTCAATATAGGAATTTCCGGAAACTTCCTTGCCACTAAAAGTTATATGCCTTTTCCATACAGAATGTCAATTAATCCAAAGACCTCTTATTATGGATACACTAGGAAAATGGGAATAAAAATTGATGAATTCAGCATAAAGTGTGGTAAAATGTTCCTATAAAACTTACTGATTAATATTAAATCTTTTCACTGACATCCTAATCAATTCAATGTCTACGTTAAACTACACTGTCACTGTCCCTGGCGAAGATAGCTTTCTGACAAGGTAGATATATCTGCATAGAATGCAGGCAGAAACCATACTGGGTCATCAGACAACAGTAACTGTACCTTTCTAACTTGAACATATCAGTGCTATTTCTCTACTCACCTATGTAAGATGTTGTGTTCATGGATGTGTCTGATGGCCGCTACCATTTGTTGAAACATGTTCAAAATTTCTTTTTCTTCCAACTCTTTCCTCTGCTGGTTGGCTAGGTACTGGTGTAAAGTGCTGCAAACAAACAAAACAAAAATGCATTGCTACGATGAGCATCCAGGCATGCAAAGTTATTTCTAAACAGAATTTTCAACTGAAGACAGCCATGGGACAAATCATTATCTAAACATTGGGTAAAAATAGCATCTTCAAGTTTTGCAAGACATTGAGATTACAAAAAAAAATTTGGCTAAAAATGTGATTATTTTCTGACTTGTTTTCAAACTTAAAAAATGCTAAAATTGGGACAAAAATTATTCTTTTTTTTCTAAGATACGACCATTTTTATGCAAAACCTCACCACATTGCAAACATTTTTCATCCATTATTTATTGTTTGCCAGTGACCTTACGACATCTCACAATAAAATCATTGAACAGGCACGAACTCATCAAATTTTACAACTCATAAAATTTATCACACAACGTTGTCTTGAGTGTGTCTTTAATTTCTGAAATTGATACCTTTTTTCAGATACTGTAATTTTACAAACATTTTGTGATATTCAATAATGTTGTTCAGTTGTTCAAAGCTCATTTTTTTCAAAATCCAAACTTGAGGACAGTATCACGAAACAGCACAAAATCTTGTATGACAAAACAAAGGTCATTTGACCTAGAAAGGTCAGCTGTAAACAATATAAAGACTGTAAGCACATATGTTGCCTTTGAGTCACTGTGCCTTTTTCAAGATCAAAGTGATGAGGTTAAAGGTTAGAAGTCATGACCTACCCTCCATCTGCATATCCCATTTCTATCATCAGTGTACCATCCTCTTCAAAGCTGTCGTAGTAACTGATGATGTTAGGATGATCCAACATGGCTAGCACGTTGACCTTGTCAAGAGGAAAAAATCAGATCTCAATGTCGGTTGAAAACAGAGCATTACTCCAAATACACCAGTGTGCATAATTTTATCATGACATTTTCATACTCAATGTACTCCAATGCTTGGAAAAACAATATATTATTTGCATATACTTTTGTTGTAAAAATGTATTCTTTTATATCGTTATTCACATATAAACAGACTGTTCCAAAAACGTAGCAGTGGGCCACCCCTCAAAATCCCCTTGCAGGAAGCCCTGCATACACCAACAATACCCTCTACATACACAGCTTTGTACACATGAATACTACAAAAGATGTTGGGCTTTAAGCATTTGACAGCAGCGGAAAAGATGGATTTAGGAAATCTGTCTATAATACTGAAGATATACACAGTGTGAGTTGAGTTTCTTGAATACGTAAATTGAAATACAGGCATTAGTTATTTACTGGGATTTCATTCCGCCATTTTTGCTGATGGTTGAATTCCTCTCAATTCCAATGAAAATGCTAAATAACAATAGATTCTATTGTTATAAGGGCAAATAAGTGAATTTAAACCAGTGAAAACAAAAAGACATCCATCTTATGAAATTAACTCTGAGCAAATATGTTATCACATCACATAATTCTCATTGTCTCATTGTAAACTCTATATGATGGCAGGTTTAAATATTGACAGTCGGCATTTAAATGAATAAGGTTCAGACTTGCAGTTTGTAAACTCAATGTTTTAAGTGCTCTGCTCTTCAACGATATATGGCCACATTAAATGAATAGTGCATTTCAAACCCTGACATTGACATCACTTCATCTTATCGAAGCTTCAGATGCCTGGTCAGAATGTCATGCTTAAATTTGTAGATGTTTTTAATGGTTTCTTACAGTTAGTTGTCTGTGTTGCTTATTGTTTTACAGAACTTGTTGCATTTATATTTTTCTATTTATATCATGGAGCCTGTAAATGGGACTTGTTCCTGTTGGTCTTCCTTGAAATTAATTAATTAATTAATTAATAAAGAAAGACAGAATTAAATAAATAGAAGACAGTGCCTTTTAATTCAAAAGGCTTGGGAAAAATGAATAAGAGATATGATGCATGCTTCATTACCTCGTTTAGAGACATTTGTCTTTCAGCAGCCGTCAAATCATGCATATTAATTTCCTTCAAAATGACCAGCGAGTCATCATCTTTCTTCCTGTAGAGTACAGCTGCTCCATAGGCACCTGGTGGATGGAAAAATCAATGTCAAATATATACTGGGAAAACAGCATCAATGAAACTGTGCTCTCATTTCTTCAGATTTGATGCAAATTTAAGGTAGCTACATACCGGTACCTTAGACACTTTGAGATTTTTATTTTTTTCTCAGTTATGGTAGAAGTCCCAAACCCTAAAGGACCGTCTCAGATTGTCGCAGAAGTTCAAGAAACGAAATTTCTTCGTTTAGATCAAAACCCCTCCCCCCCCTCCCCTAAACGAAACTTCAAAAGTACGAAATGTTCATGTCTGCCTGAGAGTACAATGTTGCATTTTGCTATAGCTACTAAAGACGTATTCCCCTTGCCACATTACAATTAAAGTAATCGATCAGATTTGAGTACTAACAGGGCATTTTACCGCATAAAAGTTTCATTTTATTTACTTTCCCTTTTTGCATCTCTTGTGCTGTTCTTTGTCTTTGTGAACACGCAATTTGTACTTGGTAGGGGCGGTAAATAAGCGAAAAACTTTGACAAGGGGGCCCAGGCATGTTCAATCATATTAAAACGACTATGACCAGGTGCATAACAAGTGAGAATAAAGACATCTAGTGGTTAGAGCAGACGCTTATAAATAGCACATTTTTAAAAAATGATACTTTTTGTCTTTGTATAATTTGATGAATGAAATGTTTAGGATACAATGTTCCTATCGGTAAATTGTGTTTGGGGCACAAACGAGATGGAAACAGTTACAAATTTGTTGGCACGAGTGTGCAGTTTTTCTTTAATTTAAAATAAACACACGAAAACTTGTGATCACAAACTAAAAGTGCGAAAGTGAAGTTCACTAATTGAATGGAGGTCAAACCCCTCCCCCCCCTAAACGAATAAATTTCGCTTTTTGAACTTCTGCGACAATCTGAGACGGTCCCTCTTAAAGTATGTATTTCCTGAAAACCCTGATATTGGGAAATGTGACCGTGCACAGTACATAGCCATTATTTGCATAATGGTCATGTGACAAAACTTTTCCAAAAATTGGTTTTTCCTCTCTTTAGCAAACACGCTGCACGATTTCCAGTTGAAATTTGTGCATTGACAAGCCTTGGTAATACTAATTAAAATTGATTAAAAAATTAAGAGACCTGATGAAACCTTGACATTGTACTTTTAAAGAAACAAATATTCACACCAACTTTCTGACTTGTTATTTGTACATATGGAAATGGGAGCTAAAACTCACAGTCAAGCCTACAAATTACCAGACAGGCACAGTTTTGCTTAATTGGTGCGGACATTGAATATTATGAGACTGATAGGCCATAACATGCAGCATTTGTGAGTACTTGTATGAATGGCATACACATTACCATTTACGAGTTTGTTTATGATGAATGCATACTCTGCAACGACTTGTAATGAATGTGTTGTCTGTATACAGTGTATATGACAGTCTACAGACCATATGCTGTACAATAAATATCCAGTTGGAATCACTGTGCTTTTCAGGCATGTACAAATCAAATCATATACTTGTCGAAACAAACAGCATTTAATTTACTAGTTCAATATAGTGAAGACCACCAGCTTTCCTTACGAATCCTGAGATGAAATTCCAGGGTTTCTGAGCAACATGACAAAGATGTGCAGATGGCAAGTCCTGAATATTGCCACTACATGAGTGCGTTTCAAATGTATACCCTTTGAGTGCCAAAGACAATTTTTGTTCCCTTTGCAGAATACAACACAAACACTTTTTCTCACATCTTGTTATCAAGATAATTTTTCTCTTATATTTCATCCAAAATTTTGGTCAAAACCTGTAGCTGGTGAAAATTTAAGTCTATTTGGTCCAAAACTATCAAAACAATTACAGAAAATTTCATAAAAGTTGGTAAAATGTTGCACTGAAATATGCCCCAAAACATGTACACCACTCAAAGGATTAAACAATCACACTGTCTGGGTTCCAAACTCAAGACAGTGTAATGTTTCCTATTTTAATTCATAAACTTTCATGGCATGACAGTAAGATTTAAGATTTTCTAGCCAACTAAAGGGACAGTGGCTGAAATTTTTATAAAATTTTTATAAAATTTTTCTTCATAAAACAAGTGCATTTGTCTTCTTGCCCCTTAAGTATGTGAAAATAAAAGTATTAACCTTGTAAACACAACACGATGTGCACAATATGCAATGTTCTTGTTAACAAAGGAATGATAGTCAGTGCTTAAATTCATTTGTCAACAATAATATTGGTTATTATACCCCGGTACACATACAGAAGATATTGACAGTGTTGAATACTTGGTATTTTGACACAATTTTCGGAATAGGACAAGAAACTGTACAGTTTAAAACATGACACAAGTATTGAAAAATACATAAAAAGTTACAGCTGTAAACAGATATTTATCTCAATATGGCCTCACCTTTGCCTACAGTCCTGATTTTCTCAAAGCCAGCTAGTGACTGGGGAGTTGTTTTCCACTTTTCTAGTTTTTCAACCTTGAAGTAAAGCTCACCGACACTACAGAGAGAAACAAAAGACATCCTAAACTACATCCTACTATAAAAATGAATCTCCTCTTCTGTGGTAAATGCTTTTCGACAATAAAATCTTTCATTGAGGGTGACACTCTGTGTAGGGAATGTTAATAGCTTCACTCCTTTGAAATCAAGTGAGATAATTAGGGAGAGCTATCATTGTATTCATACAATCGTAAGAACAACACCATTGCATACCAATCATAGAAATATGTAAGGTTTATATAATCACAAAGTAGAATTTCGATTTTTTTGTACACCCTGTATGACTTTTCAAAGTTCCTCTCATTGCACCCCATAAGTTGAATTTCTTTGAAAAATATCACTTTTTGAAAGCATCAAAAGTAAATTCAATGTCTTTCTTAGGTGTTGGAGTTAACTAGAATAAATTCTATTATAATGCACAATTGACTTAAAACAGCAAATTAAAACAAAGCTGTATTATTATGTGTTTGGCCTTTTCTGTATTATTTTTCTTGAGCTGCTCAAATTCTCCATCATTTTGTCAAAACAAAGAAGGTGAAAAAATGCCATTTTGTTACAATTTTCTTACTTGCAGTCTCTAAAACATCATTAAATTTGGAACACCAGTTTCGATTTGTAAGTGCACAAGAAATGATGACATCATTCACAATCCATACGATTTCTTACCTTATTTTGCTGGTGTCTCCAACTCTAGTGCTGGAATGTCAGTACCTAAAATTTCTTTTGATAATCCAACAGACACCTGTAAACAAAACAAAATCATACAACATATAAGGTGTCCACATCAGTAATTTAGTTTGCTATATTCTTAACAGTTTCTTTTATTCTCCTATTTTAAACCTTTTTGGGTCAAGGCATAAAAATAATCATAAAAGTAAACAAACCCAGCAATGAGGTCTTTTATTTTGGGGGAGGTTTTTTGATCGTTTTTTTGTTTGTTTGTTTCTTTTGTATTTTGAGCTCATAAGATCCAGCTTTGACTTGAAAAAGACAACGTTTACATGCAACAGTAATTCTGATATCTGGCATTATGATTGTGATATCAGTTATCACAAATTTTCCAAACTTTACAAATTTTAGTGCATGTCATCCTATAGCTACCCGGTAATAAATGTGTTATTTTCTGCTGCACATTACACAACGTAATTTTTTTATTTCGTAAGTTTTACAAACATGTGAAACAAGGCTGATGTGACCAGTCTAGATCGATCCACGGGTGGATGAGAAATAAAAAGCTTTTGCTTTTTTTTGGCCTTTAATAACCAAAGCAACTTTTTCTACATATCATGGATGTCTACTATGGACAACAATGACCTGCTTTGTCAAAGATGAATCAAAACCATAACAGCTTCATAGTGTTCTCTTTAACTTGGAAAACCAAAGAGGGCAGCCCATCTACATAACAATGCATAATAATCTTTTGTTGCAGGAATATATTCATTTGCTTAGTTATAACAATAATAACATACAAATAGGTTGCTGAAAAACAGAGGGGTGGCCCAGCCCTAAAAATCCCTGATGGAAAACGCTGATTCCGATATATCAAAATCAAGGCAAAACCACTCACCCCAATCAAACTCTCCAGTTCCTTAGCAATATGTGTTCCATCTGGATTCTGTGCGGCATGACACGCTAAGAAGTCAATTCTGGCATTGACATTGTCCTTGTCTAGGTAGTTCTTTACCAAATTACAGAAGAAGTCCCTGATGTTTTGTTGCTCTGATAGTGTTGTCGATGTGATGATCTGCAAATGAAATCAAAACTTTCTCAGTTTCAGAAACTATTTTATATTCAATCCACCATTTCTGTGTCTTATTAAATAATCCTGTTTTCATTTCATACATTATTCATTGAACATGTTTGTTCATTTATTCATTTGTATGCTTATTCCTTCATTCATTTACTGACTGACTGACTCACTTGGTCATTTATTCATATGTACATACATTCATTAATTTGTTTATAAACTCACTCACTCTTTCATTTATTCATTTGTACATTTATTCAGTCATATATTCATTCAATCATTCATTCATTCACTTACTCACACTGTCATTTTTTCATTTGTGTATGGATATTCATTTTTTCATTTATTCATTCACTTGGTCATTATTGATTTGCATCTTTATTCATTTGTAAATTCATTCTTGGTCATTCATTCATTTACTTAGTCAGTTATTCATTTGTATATTTATTCATTGACTTGGTCATTTACTGAATTAGTTCATCCAATCATTAGACCATTTACTTTTTCACAGAAGGATAATATAACAGTGAACGTAGCAAAAACAACAGATGGGATTCACAAGACCAAAAATATTGGATTCACACTAATCTGTACCACAATCTATCATCACCAAAGTATTTGTTTGCTTTCATATTTTACATCCTGGGACTGGGAATGTTGACATGAGTATTATTTGGGGGCAGTATGCAAATATTTAATCCAAAGGCTAATTTTATAAAATTCAGGTCAATATGAGAAACATGTTGCTACTGACATCTAATATTTCTAGCTGGTAAAAAGAGTGGGGCAACATTTGAGCAAATCTAGCATACTGACTTAAAATCACTAATGGGATGAAACATGTTTTCCCTTCAACATAAAAAATCTATGCTCGATTTTCTAAATAAATGTATTCATTTATGCAAAGTTTATTAACCCTGTCTTTGAGTGCTGTAAGTTTTTCCACAAAAATTTTAGTGCAACATTTTACCAATTTTTATGAAATTTTTCTGTAATTTTTTGATAATTTTGGACCAAACAGACATCACATTTCATTAGCTACAATTTTTATCAAAATATTAGCAGAAGTCTGAAAAAAATCTGACAGTGGTACATTTTATAAATGCAACTAATTGACTTCGTTGCTCAAAATGTTAATTAAGCCTTTGTATGCAAGTCATTTGCTGACAACTTTATAAAATGTATTTACTATTTTTTTCAGATTTTTTTTCCAAATTTTTGATCAAACACTATTGCCAATGAAAAGAAAGGCCCATTTGGTCCAAAAATTGTCAAAAAAATTATAAAACAAATCAAAAATTGGGAAATTTTGCACTAAAATTTTGGGCGGGAAAATGAGCATTGTTTGAGAAAACAAATGAACAGACCGTAAGTCAACATCTATAACTAATATTTGTAGGCATAAAATCTTGCACTATCTAAACACAAATATAGGATTGCCATTTTTATAGTTCCATTTTATTAAAAAGTACATCAGTGTAAAAATATTGACTTGTTGGATACTTAGTAACATAAACACTCTGACTTTACCATAAAACACACCATATGAAAAGTTTTGAAATATTTACCTACATCATCTAAAACCTGGTGATACAATTATTCACGTTTCAAATGACTAGATGCATAGAAGCAAAGTTTAAAACCACCTCTATGATGAAGGAAAAATTTCAGTTATTTCAGTGAATATAAAATATTCTACATACAGTGGTTTTGCTAGTGAATTTAAGAAACGACCCAGTTTTCCTGTTCCAAAACCTGAAGTCTGTGTTATATGTAATACAATTTTTAAACTTCCGTTCATAGTGTTGCAATAAAATTTAACTAGCTCACACGCATGGTATGGATGCCACATTTTACGGCTAGTTTGGAGATAATTATCATCTGAGCTCATTAACGTCTACCCCTGGGAGATCAAACGTTGATAAACAAAATTGACAAATGAAACAAACAGGAGGAAGTAGAAAGGGTGAGAGACAGAATAAAAACTCATGCTGGAGGAGGAAGATGGGGCGGGAAAGGGAAAGACAGAGAAGGAGAGACAGAGAGACAAATGGATACAGACACAGTAGGGGAGCCATGGAAAAAGGAGGGGACAGAATATGACTATAAAAATAAGAAACAAAGGGCGCATACATTGCAAACAAGAATTGAACCTTTCCGCATTTTAACTCTTGTAATTTTTTTTATTCTACAATGAGAGTGCAACCATTGAAAGCAAACTGTTTTACAAATGTTTTCTGTCCGTGACCGTAACTGTCTTTCAACATGAGTTCAGTCCGATATTTACAGAGGGAAATAATTAAAATTTCAATGGCTGAACAATCAGTAGATTTAGCAGACTTAATAATATGCTAATTACATTTCCTTTTATTTTTCAATTCTTTGTCACTTCTGTGTAAAAGCAAACCTGGCTCAAATTATTGAGACAGGTACCATGTTTCATTTTTAATATCATTTCTGACATGCAAATCTTTATTAATACTAAACTCTTTTTGTATTCATTTTTTGAGATTCCAGAAATTCCTTTAATGTTCCATTGTTTTCATACATATCCACCCTTTAAGGCCTGACTATCTGCCAAGTCTAATACAAGAACTACCCTTACATACCTACTACTACATTTACAGTATTGAACTCTAAATATTGAGCACAAAAGAAAATGGAATTTTATGTGAAACCCACATGCATATCTGGAGACCTATTACCCTGAGGAACAGAGGCTACAATATCACAGTACCGCACAGCAGGGACAAGGATGTTGGTGCAGCATTACAGAGTGGCACTTTAACTCTGAGTCCACACTTTTAGGAAAAAATTTCAAAACGAACCTTATCATTAAAATTGTACATATTCTGTTCAACATTAAAGATGTTCAAGGGCCAGTGGCCGTCACTTTTGGCGGTTTTGTTCACTATTTTTGTTTTGTATATATCAACAAAAAATTCTTGTTTTACTCCCCATGTTGAAAGACTCACCATTCAGCTTGTCAAAACAGTGTTTACACAACTTGTCACGTGCAGTACACTGTTACTGTTGACATTTAAATTCTAGTCCGGACCAGAATTCACTTGTCAACAATAACAATGCAGTCTACACATGTACAGGCTGAGTTGACAAGCTGAATACTGTGTATCTCAACATGCTTAGGGAAGATGAACAAGAAACTGTAGTTGACATTAAAAACAAAATGTAAAGATCATTGTAAGTCACAACTACAGGCCCTTTAATATGTGATCAGTGCATGAGGCAATAATGAATTATATTTGACCTACCTCTTTACTATCACCATTCCCACATATTGTTATTGACCCGGGGCTTGAATACATCACACATGCTATACTGTCCACATTCCTGCTTCCTAGAGTCTGTGAAATCTGCTGCAGTAATCCTTCCAATGTCACATTCTCATACTTGTATTGCACTAGAGCCACGTTTGGCAAAACAGCGTTCGCAATCTGCGAAAAGTTTCGCATTTTCGTCGACAGGATGACCAGCCTCTTCTTTTCTTCGTCTCCATTCTTCTTCCTCCCTCCGTCATCTTCGACAGTTTGCGCAGAATCCTTCAAATCCTCGGGATCAATCAGCTTTTTCCTTTCATTTGTCTTTGCAATGGCCTCGTCAAGATCAGCAGATCGGAGATCAGTCAGCGATTTACTCTCTTTTCGGTTCAGTGGCGGTCTTCCGGTTGGACCAAGCTTTCCCGTGCTAGGACGCTGTCTTTCCGTTGGCTTTACTAATCTATTCCCATTATTCCCATTTATGTTTTTCTCCGTCCCATTTTTACCAGAATTCTGAAAGGACATCTTATTATATGCCTGCACCAGAAAATACAAAACAGTGATCATCTGTAAGGTTACACTTCTGAAACAAAACACGAACACTCTCTCTCTCTCTCTCTCTCTCTCTCTCTCTCTCTCTCTCTCTCTCTCTCTCTCGCTCTCTTTTTATTGGACTATTTCAATGAGACACAACAGCCCCTCTCCCTCACTCTCTCTGTCAGTCTCTCTCATATGGTTATACTCAAACCATAGACAGTCAAACGAGACAGCACAGCACTCTCTCTTGCACACACACATACAAAAATATACATTACATAGACATGTACACTCTGACATACTGGGGTATTTAGTACACCACTTGCACTGTAGTTTCGATAAAAATGCAGCGCTTCTATTTCAAAGACAATCTACCGTCAAATGATTTTACAGTTGTAAAAATTTCTTGTGGCTTTGGGAGCAGTGTCTGGAACTTTTGATATCAAAAGAAAAAGTTTAAAATTTTGTTGCAAGTACGAAATTGCTATATAATACTTTTAAGCTGGCACATGACAGCAAAATGGTGAAAAGTAAATTGAAAGGAATGGGGTTTAAGAAATGTATGTTTTCTCTCTTTGATCTTGACAGCAATTACAATAACATTTTGGAAGACATAGTATACAGTTCATTTCCCTAATGTATTTGAACAATATTTTGTGTCAAGCATTGTTATGCTGCTTCAGTGGACTGTTGTTCATAGTACAATAGCACAATAGCATAATTAGAAGGGGATATCACTTGATAATAAGATAATTTTTCACGAGTGAGAGTGGGGTAACTAAATTAAAGTAATATTTGACTTGACGGGTATTACCTATAGAATACAAAATGTAAGTTCAGAACACAGTCTGGTGATAAATTTGAAGGGTGCAGGGTTTACTCTTGGTGGACAAAAAGACAAAATTATGTTCAACTTCAATAGCACATACATCGTGTGGAAACCATTCGTAATTCATCAATAAACTTATAAATTGAAAGGATGGTGCAAAAAAGGAACTCTTTCTAGACTATTCTCCCATTTAAGACAAATATAACGAGATATGGGGCTATTGCGATTGTGGTATTTATGTCGCCGGCGGAAAAAATCAATAAAGTTTAAAGGTAGAACTATAAAATTAAACCTTTGTGATAGCCTAGCCTACACTTTTCGAAACGCAAGCTTGCACACAGAAACCATAGCACCGACTTTGAAGGACGTGAAAGGCAATAAACTAAACCTTACCTTCGATTTCAATGTGTTTCATGAAGTGTCACACTCCGTATCGCCTTTCTGGTGACTTTCGTTGCGGGTTCGACGGCTGACATCAACATTTCTAGAGAAATTAGCGTCCTGTCCCCGTTGCTAGCTGTTTGCACAACGCTAAGTTGTCATCGCCATTTTGGAATGTATGTTCTCGGGTGCACTCTCTACCTGTCAGATCGTCTTCCGGTTTCGGATCACGACTCCTCCGGGTCGGAAAACCTCTAAGTTTGGACGGAAAAAGGCAGAAATGCGCGCGGGATGTATTGTCTCACTTCAGTAGCTGTAGAAACACATGACGCTGCCTATTTTCGTAAATAATACAGCACAAACTGCCGTGTTTACGATCGCTACTTGCGCGCATGAAGGCAGCTCATTTGTATGCATGACGTTTCTTACCCAGAATGCACTGTGGGTCGACCAACTTGGTCGCAAATCGAGTGGAAAATTGCAGCTTTCTCTCCACATGATACCTCACGTATACAAAAGGACACATGCAAATAACATCAAATAAAGTAATTTTAGAACCAAGTTTACGTTACTTTAACAATCGACTCAGCTTTAACAACATATTTTCAAACTCTGATATTATGTCAAGCTTTTCAAGAGAGGGAACTTGAGGGACCCTCTGAGACCGACCGATGAGTTACCATGTAATTTTCTTTTCCCATATTATTTATTCTCATAATTTCATATACCTGTATTTGCAGGATCTATCAACCACTTCTGTTGATAATCCCCCCCCCCCCCACCCCCGTGTACTTGGGCCGACTTGGGGCCTTCAAGGTCGCAACAAAACTGCACACTAAACATGTTGCGCTCATATACAAAAACATTACGTCACTAACAAATACAGTCATTGACCAAAATAAGGAATAAAACAAGTAGTTGATTATTTTCGTTCTTTAAGGAAATGAAACTATTTTAAATATGGACGTAATAATTTTTAAGGCAATTTTTAAATCTTGTCTACTAGAATGACACAAAGTTTTAAGCATAGTCTTAACTTTACTTATTATTGTCCCTCGTATAAAGTTTTCGTCTCTCAAATTGTCATAAAAGTACACCATAATGAAATCAAGTGCAGCGATGTTCGGTTTGCGCTTGTTCGGATTGTACGACTTTCGCATTTGCTGTCTTCGTCACTCATCACGCGAAGAGAACAAAACTAAAACGAATACAAAGGATAAAGAAAGAGAAAGAAAAGTGGCAAATCCCTACATCTGATCCTAGTCAGGCTTGTAAAAGACTACACTTTTTGTAGAATGATGTGTCAGGTGTCAATTTGAAGCATCCCCATCTTCTACCTGTTTAAATTTTCTCTGTATGTAAAATGTTCACTTTACTTTTTGTTTGAATGAAATACAAATATACTGTTTTGAATTTTATTTCCCGAGATGTACTACACTGTATGTGCATTACTGCACTCTGGCATGTCTGGATAACATTTATCATTTAGAAGTTTGTTTTCTATGGTGTTCAACTGTGTACGTGTTTGGCGGGGAAACCATGCATTAGAAATGGGGGACCGGATGACTTTCGGGGAATAAAATTTTGCTGTGGTCTTTACATTAGTACCGAGGTTCGGCCTTCGGCCTCACACTCCGATCACAGGCCTTCGATCGACTATCCAAACAACGCTGCACGCACCTGTGGCACACACTTCAGGTGATTGAGAGTAACATAAATGGGCCCGGGGGAAAGGTGTGACACAGTTTTATCCTCGTGGATCAAAAGCCATAAAATTCGACGTATTCAATTAACATATAGCTCGCGAAATAGCCACCATCCATCGATAAATACCTGGTATCCCAGTACGACATGTACACATTAACTTAGGCCAAGGAAAATAAAAAGTTTGTTTCTCATCCTCGCGCGCGTCAATACAGACCCACAGCGTCAACCTTTTCTTCTGCATCTCATGAGAAAAATGGGAAAAAATCTCAAAAATATGCGACTATAGTGTGCTACACACATATGACGCATTGTGTAAGTAGAAGATCTATTATGCTTATTTTCACACAAGTGACGGCAAAGTCAAACCGTAGAACCGTTGCTATACAAAAAACCTAAAGCGTCACTGTGCATTCCTATGTTGTTTTAATTCTGTTTGCGCGTTTCTTGTTGGTTCAAGAATAAACAATTGGAGAGCAAAAAATAAAAAAATAAAAAAAGCCGCGTCACCGCATCGTTTTTGCGAGATGTCTAGGACGAGAAAAAGACTTTTTCTTTTGTTGGCCATAGTTCCATTTCTGACCAAGAACGTCTCCTGCTCTTAGGCACGCGACAACTATGTGGAAACTGTTTTGAGTCGCAATGGTGATTAAATGCTGGTTAGCACGTTTTGAACTTTACATGTAAGCAATGAACAACCAGACTAGAGTAATATACTGTAATTACCGACGTAGACCCTTTACTAAACCATAAACATCGTACTGTATGAGATTTGTGGTCCGGGCGGTAAAGGCATGTCACAGGTTACATTTTTTCCTGCGTATACAACATTGGACAATCATATACGCGTGTCACACACACACGGTCTTCGGTTATCTCATAGACCCTCGAGAAATAAAAAGAAATTAAACCAGTTATCTCGAGGGTATTTTACGCAAGTTATCAATCTCTTGTTCTCCCATTATATACCGACATTGAAATTTTGCCCTGTTTGTTGTCATTTTTGTTTCCAATCGATTATCTTCTGCTTTTCTTGAAAACAATCAGTTTGCTGTAAATTTATAGAGAAAGACAATGTGAGATACCTATACTTTCAGCAATTGTTTCATAATTCCTCCTCCGTATAGGTTAGAAAAGCTTAAGATTATAGGATAGTTACTAGAAAATAGAAGCATGATAACTATACTCTCTTGGAATTGTAATGAGATATACACAATCATTAAAAGTTAACATATTTGGTAAGCCAGAAGTATACAGAAAGAAATTAAGTGATTTACAGTGCATCAACCGGAAAACAACGTTATCTTGCTTCGAGTGAGCAAAACTGAGGTCTTTCACTTACGAGGCTCATAGTAAACCTCAGACTCATAATTCGAAACAAATCACATTTTTCACCCATTTCTAATCATCTTTCTATGCAAAAACAGCATGCAATCTGAGCGGCCAAAATCCACCACCTGCTTTGTTTGATAAAGATTGTGGCCGAGTTTTGCACGAGAGTCAATGGGGAGCTTACTTAGTCGCTTGGTGGCATGCCTTTTAAAGTTTATGCCACATTTACAGAAAACCGAACGACACTCAACTCAAACCTAAGCGGCAAAATGTTTGTAGTCGAAAAGTGAATGGTCAACTAAACCAGCAAATTTGATGCAGTTGTGCAAATGCATGTGTATGTGCTCGGTACCCGGGGAGGGGTGCATGCATTTTTCCTAAGGGACCGGTCAGTTTCTTCGGCCGGGGGGGGGGGGCGGTGGATTATTTTTTGCCGACGTCAAAAAGTTGCTGACCCCCCTATTCCAAATTTCGAAAACAGGGTGAACCCCCCCCCGGCGCGTGACGTAGGTAAAACAAAAGGTGGACATAAATTTTTTTATATATATATATATATATATATATATATATATATATATATATATATTATATAATATATATATATATATATATATATATTTATTTATTTATATATATATACGTAATTATATTTTACATTTTACATATATTTATATTTTAAATAGTCATTCTATGTTTTAATGAAATTGTTGACATGTCAGTTGTAATACAGGAATTTCAAAGTGTCAATCTTAAAGTTTGAATACAGTACATTTTGAATGAGCTGTATTTTGAATGAGCTGTGAATGTATTTCACACTTTCTATGCTTAACCAGATGTCCTGAACAGTTGTACAGAAATGGATGTCAATCATTAATATCAAAGAGGAAAAAGCAGTGAATCAAAAACTTTGATGGGTGTTAAGACTTGCCAACCATCCAATTAAATCTCCTGAGGAGCCATAGATAGCTTAAATCTGATGTGTAAAGTGTTTGAGAGGACCTTTTCTTGTAACATTGAAAAAAGCACAGTTAATAATGACAAAAACTGCCTTTTTAACTGTTATTTTGTTCATAAAAAACATCTTTCTACAGAAAACCTGTGACACAAAGGAAAGTAATTGCATCAATGAGAATGAAATATATCTTGTCATTTTTCTATCTCTAAAATAAGTCACTGTATCAAAAATATATTGTGAAATATTTGTGCATGTTGCTTTCTCATACTGAATTCTCATAGAGAGAACATAAAAGTATCAGGAATTTGTCATCCTTTTCATATGAAATGCACATTTCATAACGGTACACTTTCACTTGGCAAACATCAAGATATCTCAGATTTATTAAAGTATGGCGCCCGAAGGGCGCGCCGAAAAATATGAAACATCCTGATATCTCTGATATATATGCCTTGTATATTAAAGTCATGTACCTGAAGGGCATGCTGAAAAATGTCTGATATATTAACTAATGAGCTTGAAGAGCATGCTAAAAATATTGAACATACAGATATCTCTGATGTATGCATGCTTGATATGTTAAGTTGGGCGTGCTGAAAAATATGACTGATTATTAAAGTTATGCGCCAGAAGGGCGCGCCGAAAAATACAACTGAATGATGAAATTTGTGGCTGAGACTAGCATTTTAGGAAATGATGAGCCTGTGTCAAAATTCAAAAACACACTGACCCCCCCCCCCCCCAATTGGGCATTTCAAAAACATGGTGACCCCCCCCCCTATCACCAAAGTCAAAAACAGGGTGACCCCCCCATGAATCCACCGCCCCCCCCCAGGCTGAAGAAACTGACCAGTCCCTAAACGGGGGTGCGCCGCTCGAGATGAAAACATCTCGCCTTGTATACAATTAATTTTTTGTCAAAGTCAGACTAATCGTGTACGACATCAACTACAACTCTCCTGAAGCCAAAACACAAGATGGTTGATGACCCTTGGTTATATACTAACGCCTGGAGTGGGGTCACCAACCTATCCAGTTGGAGTTGAATGGAGTCCGTCATGCATATGACGACTGGCCGGGGTATTAAGAAAGTCTGGGGAACATCTTCTGGTCATTCACCTTTACTCTTTTGCATGTGAAGGTTTGCCCACAGTCCCCTCGTGGGCTATTCAGTTCTTGGACTATTCGCCCCATAGACGAGTGTTTCTCGCTTACGTACACTCGTCTATGGGGCGAATAGTATCAGAGCTGAATAGCCCACGAAGGACTGTGGTTTGCCTAAAACATGGGGAACATTTCCTATGATATCGACCCATGTTTTTGAATTTTGCTGACAAGTGTCAACTTAAAAGTGTTAGGTTTTTTCCTTGAAAAAGCGGCCCATTTGGTAGGCACACATACCTGTGCTACCTTATCTGGAAGGGACTCTTCTCCTCCCGGGGGCGCCATGCAATCCTGTACAATGCAGCTGGCACCCTTCTCCAACCCGGTCTCAAAAAAAAGGGGGGTATAAGTGAGTTCCACTTACCAATCGGTTTCAATTCAACTGACTTAGCCGAAAATTTCTCTCGCTCTGGTAGGCGGTTGACCGTTTTCCCACCCTTGTTTTGATATTGTTATAGACCCACTGAATCGTCATTTGTCCCCCCTGGCGAACACACCATGGTGTGCAACGAGCCATAAATTTTCAAGCAGATTGTATTGTAGAACTATGTACCCTGTGTAAAATCTCGAGGTGGATAGAATAATTTCATACCCTTGAAAATATAATTGTAATAAAAGGTTTTTTACTCTGAATAATGTCACAACGGTAAAGCGTACGTTTCTGATGCTGCGTAGCGAAAACATACACATGAAAGAACTTCACCATGAATCTATCTAAACGGCAAGCAAGTTTGTTTCCTAACAACACGAAGCCAGTCTCATTTGTCAGGTCCGTCGCACATGTCTGATTTAAAGATCGGGAAACGGAATGTGAATGTACGTAGTACGCGCCTCGAAAGTTAAAGATTTAAACTTTTGCTCGAATCAACTTTCCTTAATGAAACTTTCAAAATTTAAAGTTCCCTTACCAGATCAACAATAAAAATAAGGGGCCGCCATGCAAAGTTTGGTACTAGCTAAATTAATTAGTTGAAATTTAGCAAGATTTGACAGAGCTTTACAATGAGCCCCCACAAGCGGTTGACTATACAGTCCAGCGGTCGACAAGAAAAGAATTGTAAATGATGTTAAAATTGTTTCAGCCTCACTTTTCGTGAAAAATATACCGTGCTCATCCATATCACCAGAAACACAATGCTGGAAAAGGGGCACGCTTTGCCGAGTCCGAGCTCTACAGAAAAGTTAAAGTTTGAACGTCGAATGTCCTACAAGCCTCTTATAAAGCGTTTCCGACAATAGACCCCAAACAACAAGGGAAAACAAGGTTATAATTTCAACACGTTCGGATTTTCGATGAAAAGAATAATGCAAAACTCTCAAGGAGGGTGTTTGATTTACAACCCTAAAAAGCTGTAGGGCTAATGCGTGCATTTCAATCAGTTGCTCTAGAAGACAAATTTAAGCAAATTCTTTCTGTTCACCCCAAAGTACACAGACATGCAAAGTATAAGACGTGCATACACACTGCATGAGTAGGATGCACAACGTAACGTCATCAGTGCGTTACTAGCCAAATGAGTAACAGTCCAGACTAAGGTCAACAATTTGTTAATATTGAACACCACAAACACACTGCAGTTCTATGACCTCTTAGTGTTGTTGCGGAACCAAGAACCTTGCCAAACTATGAAAGGTTTGTGGAATTTGAGCATTTAAAGTTTGAATAGTGTGGGCATTTAGGCATGAATTTGGCTGTAGAACAAGAATAACCTTGTTTTCAAAAACAAGACAAGTATCGTGGGAAAAATACATCTACAGCACGTCGTGAAAAAAGTGATAGACTTTCAATCAAGCTAAACAGCGATTAAGCCACCCTCCTCCCGCGTACAATCTCAACAAACCTCCAAGGTTACTCTTCTTTGCTTTCATTGTTTACGTTCGATCACAAATTTTACATCACAACAGATTCCCGAGGGTTTAAAGCACAGCCTCCCTCCTATCCACAGAGGGACCGTGGTTGAAATCTACTGGATCAGTGACCAGTGATGACTCCTTCAAACGTGTCAAAATCTATTGAGATATAAACACTCCGCAAGAACTTAGATATCATGAAAATACAACAATTGTTTTGAATTTGAAGCTCGAAAATTGTGAACTTCATTTCTAAAGTCACACAGTAGCTCATGTACATATAGAAGTGGCCAAGTTTGCTGCGAAAACGAGCCCTGCCACTCCTTGACGTGTTCTGATGGGAGTGGGGCATGACCAAGCTACCCGAGTGGCAGAGGCTACGGATTCGCAGCAATGGCCAGGTAAGCTTATCGTAAATCCAGTGTGAGAACACGTTAAACACTGTGCATATATTTATCTGATTTTGATTGGTTTTAATGAATTACTGGGGAAAGGTAAATGTGTTCAAGTCCGGGGTTCAAGTTTCACGAAGAAGCTACCCGCCTATTGTCATCGACACTTGATTTTGTGTCAACGTATTAGTCCAGTCAATCTACGAGATTTTGGCACCTAACCCACCACAAATTGCAACAGAATTTTTTTCTTCAGAATGCATTTTAATGAGGTACCCAGAACAACATATTAAAAGTTTACTCGAATCCACCTTGGGAAATATGTATAATTTGCATAAATCAAATATGGCGGCCAACCATCCAACAAAATAACATAATTGGCTATA
Organism: Ptychodera flava; assembly: GCF_041260155.1. Classification (NCBI taxonomy): domain Eukaryota; kingdom Metazoa; phylum Hemichordata; class Enteropneusta; family Ptychoderidae; genus Ptychodera; species Ptychodera flava. Next base: position 19,943,507 of record NW_027248277.1, on the reverse strand, counting down.
TATCACATATTAAACAAGCTATTTCAGTGATTTCAAAGTCTGACACTAGTTATTTGGCCCAGGGAATTATTTTGGAGGCATAATGTTTGATATAGGCACCTCGTTAATTTGCATAATTCCAATATGGCGGCCAACATTCCTACAAAAGACATTTTCGGTCATATACCACGTATTAAACAAGCTATTTCAGTGATTTTAAAGTTAAAAGTATATTTCTTTGGCACGGACAAACGATTTTCGAGATGCTATGATTTGCATAGGTAATTTATTAATTTGCATAATTCCAATATGGTGGCCAACATACCTACAAAAGACATTTTCTGTCATATACCACGTATTGACCCTTTTGGCGCCAAAGTATATTTTTGTCAACTTTATAAAATGAACCACAGTCAATTTTTCTGCTCTTTGCCAAAATTTTGATAAAAATATGTAGCTGCTGAAAAATGATATCCATTTGGTCCATAATTATGAAAAAACCGTATAGAAAAGTTCACAGAAATTGGTAAAATATTGCATTAAAATTTTGGTGTAAAAAATTACAGCAGTCAAAGGGCAAACAAGCCATTTCTGTGATTTCGAAGTTAAAAGTGTATATCTTTGGCATGGACAAACAATTTTCGAGATGCAATGATTTGCTTAGGTACTTTGTTAATTTGCATAACTCCAATCGGGCTGCCAACATACCTACAAAAGACATTTTCTGTCATATACCATGTATTAACCCTTTGGGCGCCAAAGTCTATTTTTGTCAACTTTATAAAATGTACCACTGTCAATTTTTCTGCTTTTTGCCAAATTTTTGATTAAAATCTGTAGCTGCTGAAAAATGATATCCATTTGGTCCAAAAATATGAAAAAACGTACAGAAATGTTCACAGAAATTTGTAAAATATCGCATATAAATTTTGGTGTAAAAAATTACAGCAGTCAAAGGGTAAACAAGCCATTTCTGTGATTTTGAAGTTAAAAGTGTATATGGCATGGACAAACAATTTTCGAGATGCAATGATTTGCTTAGGAACTTTGTTAATTTGCATAACTCCAATAGGGTTGCCAATATACCTACAAAAGACATTTTATGTCATATACCATGTATTAACCTTTAGGCGCCAAAGTCTATTTTTGTCAACTTTATAAAATGTACCACTGTCAATTTTTCTGCTTTTTGCCAAATTTTTGATTAAAATATGTAGCTGCTGAAACCATTTGAAAAAACGTACAGAAATGTTCACAGAAATTGGTAAAATATCGCATTAAAATTTTGGTGTAAAAAATTACAGCAGTCAAAGGGTTAAACAAGCTATTTCTGTGATTTCAAAGTTAAAAGTATATTTCTTTGGCATGGTCAAATGATGTTTGAGGTGCAATGATTTGCGTTGGCACTTCGTTAATTTGCATAAATCCAATACAAAAGAAATTTTCTGTCATAAAATGTATTGAACAATCTTTTCAGCCATTTGAAGTTTAATTATATTTCTTGAGCATGAAGAAACACCTTTTGTGGTTTAATGTTTTTGAAAGACACTTTGATGATTTTCAGAAATTAAATATGGCTGCCAAATTAATGCCCAAATAGCTTCTAATATAAATAAGGTTATGGTAGAGTTTTTAGGAATAGGAATATCAAGAAAAAAACTGTCAAGAGGGCACTGCACCCAACGCACTGTATTTTGCAAATATTCTTCCAATTTTTATTGATTTGTTAACCCAAGATTAAAAATTGGTTAGGTTCACCTTTTAGCTTGGCAAGCAGTCGTAAGTTGCATGATATAGAAGGGTTAATGTATGCAAATGTATGCAAATCACCCGAATTCCTGCTTCCCTTTTATCCGAATTTCAAGATTTCCAAAGAATATAACTCTGTTCTAGCTTGGTCATATTTTCTGAAATTTTCACATTATGTTTTTAAATGCTATATAACAAAACAACTATTTTGTTTTGCAATAAAATTCTTACAGTTTGAATTAGAGGCATTTTTATTTTGCTAACCATGATTTTAAGCACTTTTTTGAGTGTCAGTCGTTCAGCCCATGCCATTTTAGAATGAGGATATACTCTTGTTTCAGGTGAAATATTACATTTCACAAAAAAGTTTGTAAGGGTTTCCTTGTCATCTTAGATAAGAAATGTGTTGGCAACGTGCAGCTCCACATTAAGGCCTTGAACATTTATTTTTAAAAATATAGAAAATATACAATAAATGTACATACAATAACGGTCCATTTACGAATAAAAGTTTATTTTAATAGGTGTCTGTGATACCTGAATTCGTTAAAATACCCCATAAATATATTGTATTTTGAAAAGAATGTTTAAGCAAATTTGGTAGACTTACATACCGGTATATGACTTCCGAACGGATTAAAATAAGTATATGTTGATGATCATTTACTATTGAGTTGTAAGAAAGTCATGCAATTTTAATTATTTGTTATTTTTCTAAATATTACAACCGTTAATGATTGTTAGTCATCTAATAATAATCTCTTTCTGAATACAACATTGGATTCATCTGTGTACGGCATTATTTGTGATTTTTATAGGTGTTTTATACTCTACAGGATTAAAACATGTAATCTTTAATGTTTACTGTTTTAAAAAAGTCGTAGACAAAATCTTTAGTTTCTAATTAAGACTGAACCCCTTCCTTATGGACGAGTGCATCTTTGGTACATCCCCCTAGATGATAGGCAAGAAGTCATCACATATAACAGCAAAAATACAATAAACACAACAAAGATAATAACAACGCAAAAAATAAAATAATGTGACCAAAAATAACACATGCCACAATACAGACAAATTAAAACTTAGCGCTGATGCAAACAATGTCAGACTCTTAAAAACTTGATCAACACACAAACTCACAAAAATTGAAAACTGCATACTTAGCAAAGACTTAAAATTGATTCAAACAACTCATTAGCCCAACAGAATCCAACTAGTACACGATACACACATGTACATCTGGAAAAATGACACTTGGAAAAATGACTCAAGATGTATTTCTTTGTATTGTGTAATAGTTGGATTCTGTGTTTGGATTAATTGTAAGTCTTTGCTAAAGCATGCAGTTTTCAGATTTTTTGAGTTTGTGTGTCCAGAAAGTTTTTATGAATCTGACATTGTTTGCAATAGTGCTAAGTTTCAATTTGTGTGTATTACGACACTTTTTATTTCGGTCATATCATTTTTAGGGTTTCGAGACCACGGGTCCGAAACCCTCTAGTAATCGTTCTGTTTTTTATTAGGGTTTCGACACCATGGGTGCGAAACCCTCTTGTAATCGTTCTGTTTTTTATTAGGGTTTCGACACCATTGGTGCGAAACCCTATTGTAATCGTTATGTTTTTTATATTATTATATTATTATTATTATTAGGGTTTCGACACCATTGGTGCGAAACCCTATTGTAATCGTTATGTTTTTTATTATTATTATTATTATTATTATTATTATTATTATTATTCTTCTTGCGACGCACTTTGCAACTACCACGCGAACACCGTTGCACCTAGAGACTTCATATTTGGTACACAGGTAAACTCAGCAAAAGTAATTTTTTGGTCACATGACCATAACAAAAGGTCACGTGACCTTTCGGCCATTTTGAAAATAAACTTTAAAATTGACTTCATTTGCATAAAAGGTGGTAAATCAAAATTCTGCTCCAGTCACTTTTTAGACCTTATAGCCTTGCTCCTTCATGCCAAATATCAAGGTAACAGGTCTTGCCGATTATGAGAAGAAGATTTTAAAGTATTATTTTTCATATTTTTCAGTGACCTTTGACCTCCCCTATAGATTTACAAATGCCCACTATAGGCTAGCCAATAGAGCTAGGAGTCTGGTTCTTTTTCGACATAGACGATCATTGGCTGTTAATGTTCACCGAAATATTTTGGGTCAGGTCAGTGACCTTGACCTCATTAATTATGCGCATATCTATTCTAGTCTAAGGCTAACAATAGGCTAGAGATCCGAATTTTGGTACACAGGGACTACTATGGGATAGAAATCTATTGCAAATATGTCACGTGACCTTGACCTCATTAATTATGCGCATATCTAATTCTAGGCTAACCAATAGGGCTAGAGATCCAAATTTTGGTACACAGGGACTACTATGGGATAGAAATCTATTCCAATTATGTCACGTGACCAGACCTCATTAATTATGCGCATATCTAATTCTAGGCTAACCAATAGGGCTAGAGATCCAAATTTTGGTACACAGGGACTACTATGGGATAGAAATCTATTGCAAATATGTCACATGACCAGACCTCATTAATTATGCGCATATCTAATTCTAGGCTAACCAATAGGGCTAGAGATCCGAATTTTGGTACACAGGGACTACTATGGGATAGAAATCTATTGCAAATATGTCACGTGACAAGACCTCATTAATTATGCGCATATCTAATTCTAGGCTAACCAATAGGGCTAGAGATCCGAATTTTGGTACACAGGGACTACTATGGGATAGAAATCTATTGCAAATATGTCACGTGACCAGACCTCATTAATTATGCGCATATCTAATTCTAGGCTAACCAATAGGGCTAGAGATCCCAATTTTGGTACATAGGGACTACTATTGGATAGAAATCTATTGCAAATATGTCAAGTGACCAGATCTCATTAATTATGCGCATATCTATTTCTAGGCTAACCAATAGGGCCAGAGATCCAAATTTTGGTACACAGGGACTACTATGGGATAGAAATCTGTTGCAAATATGTCACGTGATCAGAACTCATTAATTATGCGCATATCTAATTCTGAGCCAGCCAATAGAGCTAGAGGTCTGATTTTTGGTATATAGGGATAACTTAGCATTACAATTTTTTTTACAAAATGTCATGTGACCTCGATGACCTTTGACCTTGAATATACGTATATGTCCATAACTCAGTAACCACAAGTGCTACACCCTTCATATTTGGTATGATGGGAGACCTTATGACACCACATCCTGTACCTCATTAATTATGCGCATATCTAATTCTGAGCCAGCCAATAGAGCTAGAGGTCTGATTTTTGGTATATAGGGATAACTTGGCAGTACAGTTTTTTTGACAAAATGTCATGTGACCTTCATGACCTTTGACCTTATATATACATATATGGGCATAACTAAGTAACCCCAAGTGCTAGACCCTTCATATTTGGTATGATGGGAGACCTTATGTCACCATATCCTGTACCTAATTAATTATGCGCATATCTAATTCTGAGCCAGCCAATAGAGCTAGAGGTCTGATTTTTGGTATATAGGGATAGCTTAGCAATAAAATTTTTTTGACAAAATGTCATGTGACCTCGATGACCTTTGACCTTAAATATAACTATATGTCCACAACTTGATAACCACAAGTGCTACAGACTTCATATGTGGTATGATGGGAGACCTAATGACACTGCATCCTGTACTTCATTAATTATGCGCACAATCTAATTTTTCTTTTGCTCTTAATGCTGCTACTTGTGTCGAAACCCGGTCATCGCTGCTTGCAGCTATATTTAGGGTTTCGACACCATGGGTGCGAAACCCTCTTGTAATCGTTCTGTTTTTTATTATTAGGGTTTCGACACCATTGGTGCGAAACCCTATTGTAATCGTTATGTTTTTTATTATTATTATTATTAGGGTTTCGACACCATGGGTGCGAAACCCTCTTGTAATCGTTCTGTTTTTTATTATTATTATTATTCTTCTTCTTCTTCTTCTTCTTCCGCCTTTCTTTTGCAACTACCACGCGAACACCGTTGCACCTAGAGACTTCATATTTGGTACACAGGTACAACTCAGCAAAAGTAATTTTTTGGTCACATGACCATAACAAAAGGTCACGTGACCTTTCGGCCATTTTGAAAATAAACTTTAAAATTGACCTCATTTGCATAAAAATTAACCAATCAAAATTCTGTCCTAAATTTTTGTAGACCATAGGGTTAGCCCGCTTCATGCCAAATATCAAGGTCACAGGTCTTGCCGATTTTGAGAAGAAGATTTTTAAAGTATTATTTTTCATATTTTTCAGTGACCTTTGACCTTCCCTATAGATTTACAAATGCCCATTATAGGCTAGCCAATAGAGCTAGGAGTCTGGTTCTTTTTCGACGTAGACGATCATTGGCTGTTAATGTTCACCGAAATATTTTGGGTCAGGTCACGTGACCTTGACCTCATTAATTATGCGCATATCTAATTGTAGGCTAACCAATAGGGCTAGAGATCCGAATTTTGGTACACAGGGACTACTATGGGATAGAAATCGATTGCAAATATGTCACGTGACCAGACCTCATTAATTATGCGCATATCTAATTCTAGGCTAACCAATAGGGCTAGAGATCCAAATTTTGGTACACAGGGACTACTATGGGATAGAAATCTATTGCTAATATGTCACGTGACCAGACCTCATTAATTAAGCGCATATTTAATTCTAGGCTAACCAATAGGGCTAGAGATCCGAATTTTGGTACACAGGGACTACTATGGGATAGAAATCTATTGCAAATATGTCACGTGACCAGACCTCATTAATTATGCGCATATCTAATTCTAGGCTAACCAATAGGGCTAGAGATCCCAATTTTGGTACACAGGGACTACTATGGGATAGAAATCTATTGCAAATATGTCACGTGACCAGACCTTATTAATTATGCGCATATCTAATTCTGAGCCAGCCAATAGAGCTAGAGGTCTGATTTTTGGTATATAGGGATAACTTAGCATTACAATTTTGTTGACAAAATGTCATGTGACCTCGATGACCTTTGACCTTGAATATACATATATGTCCATAACTCAGTAACCACAAGTGCTACACCCTTCATATTTGGTATGATCGGAGACTTTATGACACCACATCCCGTAGCTCATTAATTATGCGCATATCTAATTCTGAGCCAGCCAATAGAGCGAAAGGTCTGATATTTGGTACACTGGCATAAGTACCAGGTTGAAAGGATAACTTTAAGTACCATTTTAACAAATGTGCCAATTATTCATAAGGTAGGTGCAGATCTAATTTTTCTTTTGCTCTAATGCTGCCATTTGTGTCGAAACCCGGTCATCGCTGCTTGCAGCTATATTTAGGGTTTCGACACCATGGGTGCGAAACCCTATTGTAATCGTTCTGTTTTTTATTATTATTATTATTCTTCTTACGACGAGCTTTTGCAGCTACCACGCGAACACCGTTGCACCTAGAGACTTCATATTTGGTACACAGGTACAACTCACCAAAAGTAATTTTTTGGTCACATGACCATAACAAAAGGTCACGTGACCTTTCGGCCATTTTGAAAATAAACTTTAAATTGACCTCATTTGCATAAAAATTAACCAATCAAAATTCTGTCCTAAATTTTGTAGACCATAGGGTTAGGCCCCTTCATGCCAAATATCAAGGTCACAGGTCTTGCCGATTTTGAGAAGAAGATTTTTAAAGTATTATTTTTCATATTTTTCAGTGACCTTTGACCTCCCCTATAGATTTACAAATGCCTATGATAGGCTAGCCAATAGAGCTAGGAGTCTGGTTCTTTTTCGACATAGACGATCATTGGCTGTAATGTTCACCGAAATATTTTGGGTAGGTCACGTGACCTTGACCTCATTAATTATGCGCATATCTAATTCTAGGCTAACCAATAGGGCTAGAGATCCCAATTGTGGTACACAGGGACTACTATGGGATAGAAATCTATTGCAAATATGTCACGTGACCATACCTCATTAATTATGTGCATATCTAATTCTAGGCTAACCAATAGGGCTAGAGATCCGAATTTTGGTACACAGGGACTACTATGGGATAGAAATCTATTGCAAATATGTCACGTGACCAGACCTCATTAATTATGCGCATATCTAATTTTGAGCCAGCCAATAGAGCTAGAGGTCTGATTTTTGGTATATAGGGATAACTTAGCATTATAATTTTTTTGACAAAATGTCATGTGACCTCGATGACCTTTGACCTTGAATATACGTATATGTCCATAACTCAGTAACCACAAGTGCTACACCCTTCATATTTGGTATGATGGGAGACCTTATGACATCACATCCTGTACCTCATTAATTATGCGCATATCTAATTCTGAGCCAGCCAATAGAGATAGAGGTCTGATTTTTGGTGTATACGGATAACTTAGCAGTACAATTTTTTGACAAAAAGTCATGTGACCTTCATGACCTTTGACCTTATATATACATATATGGGCATAACTAAGTAACCCCAAGTGCTAGACCCTTCATATTTGGTATGATGGGAGACCTTATGACACCACATCCTGTACCTAATTAATTATGCGCATATCTAATTCGAGCCAGCCAATAGAGCTAGAGGTCTGATTTTTGGTATATAGGGATAGCTTAGCAATACAATTTTTTGACACAATGTCATGTGACCTCGGTGACCTTTGACCTTAAATATACCTATATGTCCACAACTTGATAACCACAAGTGCTACAGACTTCATATGTGGTATGATGGGAGACCTAATGACACTGCATCCTGTACTTCATTAATTATGCGCACAATCTAATTTTTCTTTTGCTCCTTATGCTGCTACTTGTGTCGAAACCCGGTCATCGCTGCTTGCAGCTATATTTATTATTATTATTATTATTATTATTATTATTATTATTATTATTATTATTCTTCTTCTGTCGCGCTTTTGCACCTACCACGCAAACACCGCTGCACCTAGAGACTTCATATTTGGTACACAGGTACAACTCAGCAAAAGTAATTTTTTTGTCACATGACCATAACAAAAGGTCACGTGACCTTTCGGCCATTTTGAAAATAAACTTTAAAATTGACCTCATTTGCATAAAAATTAACCAATCAAAATTCTGTCCTAAATTTTTGTAGACCATAGGGTTAGGCCCCTTCATGCCAAATATCAAGGTCACAGCTCTTGCCGATTTTGAGAAGAAGATTTTTAAAGTATTATTTTTCATATTTTTCTGTGACCTTTGACCTCCCCTATTGATTTACAAATGCCCATTATAGGCTAGCCAATAGAGCTAGGAGTCTGGTTCTTTTTCGACATAGACGATCATTGGCTGTTAATGTTCACCGAAAAATTTTGGGTCAGGTCACGTGACCTTGACCTCATTAATTATGCGCATATCTAATTCTAGGCTAACCAATAGGGCTAGAGATCCGAATTTGGTACACAGGGACTACTATGGGATAGAAATCTATTGCAAATATGTCACGTGACCAGACCTCATTAATTATGCGCATATCTAATTCTAAGCTAACCAATAGGGCTAGAGATCCAAATTTTGGTACACAGGGACTACTATGGGATAGAAATCTATTGCAATTATGTCACGTGACCAGACCTCATTAATTATGCGCATATCTAATTCTAGACTAACCAATAGGGCTAGAGATCCGAATTTTGGTACACAGGGACTACTATGGGATAGAAATCTATTGCAAATATGTCACGTGACCAGACCTCATTAATTATGCGCATATCTAATTCTAGGCTAACCAATAGAGCTAGAGATCAGAATTTTGGTATATAGGGACTACTATTGGATAGAAATCTATTGCGAATATGTCACGTGACCAGACCTCATTAATTATGCGCATATCTAATTCTAGGCTAACCAATAGGGCTAGAGATCCAAATTTTGGTACACAGGGACTACTATGGGATAGAAATCTATTGCAAATATGTCACGTGACCAGACCTCATTAATTATGCGCATATCTAATTCTGAGCAGCCAATAGAGCTAGAGGTCTGATTTTTGGTATATAGGGATAACTAAGCAATACAATTTTTTTGACAAAATGTCATGTGACCTCGATGACCTTTGACCTTGAATATACGTATATGTCCATAACTCAGTAACCACAAGTGGTACACCCTTCATATTTGGTATGATGGGAGACCTTATGACATCACATCCTGTACCTCATTAATTATGCGCATATCTAATTCTGAGCCAGCCAATAGAGCTAGATGTCTGATTTTTGGTATATAGGGATTACTTAGCAGTACAATTTTTTTGACAAAATGTCATGTGACCTTCATGACCTTTGACCTTATATATACATATATGGGCATAACTAAGTAACCCCAAGTGCTAGACCCTTCATATTTGGTATGATGGGAGACTTTATGACACCACATCCTGTACCTAATTAATTATGCGCATATCTAATTCTTAGCCAGCAAAGAGAGCTAGAGGTCTGATTTTGGTATATAGGGAGAGCTTAGCAATAAAAATTTTTGACAAAATGTCATGTGACCTCCATCTCCTTTGACCTTAAATATACCGATATGTCCACAACTTGATAACCACAAGTGCTACAGACTTCATATGTGGTATGATGGGAGACCTAATGACACTGCATCCTGTACTTCATTAATTATGCGCACAATCTAATTTTTCTTTTGCTCTTAATGCTGCTACTTGTGTCGAAACCCGGTCATCGCTGCTTGCAGCTATATTTAGGGTTTCGACACCATGGGTGCGAAACCCTCTTGTAATCGTTCTGTTTTTTATTATTATTAGGGTTTCGACACCATGGGTGCGAAACCCTATTGTAATCGTTCTGTTTTTTATTATTATTATTATTCTTCTTACGACGAGCTTTTGCAGCTACCACGCGAACACCGTTGCACCTAGAGACTTCATATTTGGTACACAGGTACAACTCACCAAAAGTAATTTTTTTGTCACATGACCATAACAAAAGGTCACGTGACCTTTCGGCCATTTTGAAAATAAACTTTAAAATTGACCTCATTTGCATAAAAATTAACCAATCAAAATTCTGTCCTAAATTTTTGTAGACCATAGGGTTAGGCTCCTTCATGCCAAATATCAAGGTCACAGGTCTTGCCGATTTTGAGAAGAAGATTTTAAAGTATTATTTTCATATTTTTCAGTGACCTTTGACCTCCCCTATAGATTTACAAATGCCTATGATAGGCTAGCCAATAGAGCTAGGAGTCTGCTTCTTTTTCGACATAGATGATCATTGGCTGTTAATGTTCACCGAAGTATTTTGGGTCAGGTCACGTGACCTTGACCTCATTAATTATGCGCATATCTAATTCTAGGCTAACCAATAGGGCTAGATATCCGAATTTTGGTACACAGGGACTACTATGGGATAGAAATCTATTGCAAATATGTCATGTGACCAGACCTCATTAATTATGCACATATCTAATTCTAGGCTAACCAATAGGGCTAGAGATCCAAATTTTGGTACACAGGGACTACTATGGGATAGAAATCTATTGCAAATATGTCACGTGACCAGACCTTATTAATTATGCGCATATCTAATTCTGAGCCAGCCAATAGAGCTAGAGGTCTGATTTTTGGTATATAGGGATAACATAGCATTACAATTTTTTTGACAAAATGTCATGTGACCTCGATGACCTTTGACCTTGAATATGCGTATATGTCCATAACTCAGTAACCACAAGTGGTACACCCTTCATATTTGGTATGATGGGAGACCTTATGACATCACATCCTGTACCTCATTAATTATGCGCATATCTAATTCTGAGCCAGCCAATAGAGCTAGAGGTCTGATTTTTGGTATATAGGGATAACTTAGCAGTACAATTTTTTTGACAAAATGTCATGTGACCTTCATGACCTTTGACCTTATATATACATATATGGGCGTAACTAAGTAACCCCAAGTGCTAGACCCTTCATATTTGGTATGATGGGAGACCTTATGACACCACATCCTGTACCTAATTAATTATGCGCATATCTAATTCTGAGCCAGCCAATAGAGCTAGAGGTCTGATTTTTGGTATATAGGGATAGCTTAGCAATAAAATTTTTTTGACAAAATGTCATGTGACCTCGATGACCTTTGACCTTAAATATACCTATATGTCCACAACTTGATAACCACAAGTGCTACAGAATTCATATGTGGTATGATGGGAGACCTAATGACACTGCATCCTGTACTTCATTAATTATGCGCACAATCTAATTTTTCTTTTGCTCTTATTCTGCTACTTGTGTCGAAACCCGGTCATTGCTGCTTGCAGCTATATTTAGGGTTTCGACACCATGGGTGCGAAACCCTATTGTAATCGTTCTGTTTTTTATTATTATTATTATTCTTCTTCTTGCGACGAGCTTCTTCAACTACCATGCGAACACCGTTGCACCTAGAGACTTCATATTTGGTACACAGGTACAACTAAGCAAAAGTAATTTTTTGGTCACATGACCATAACAATAGGTCACATGACCTGGCGGCCATTTGAAAATAAACTTTAAAATTGACTTCATTTGCATAAAAGGTGGTAAATCAAAATTCTGCTCCAGTCACTTTTTAGACCTTATAGCCTTGCTCCTTCATGCCAAATATCAAGGTAACAGGTCTTGCCGATTTTGAGAAGAAGATTTTTAAAGTATTATTTTTCATATTTTTCAGTGACCTTTGACCTCCCCTATAGATTTAGAAATGCCCATTACAGGCTAGCCAATAGAGCTAGGAGTCTGGTTCTTTTTCGACATAGACGATCATTGGCTGTTAATGTTCACCGGAATATTTTGGGTCAGGTCACGTGACCTTGACCTCATTAATTATGCGCATATCTAATTCTAGGCTAACCAATAGGGCTAGAGATCCAAATTTTGGTACACAGGGACTACTATGGGATAGAAATCTACTGCAAATATGTCACGTGACTAGACCTCATTTATTATGCGCATATCTAATTCTAGGCTAACCAATAGGGCTAGAGATCCAAATTTTGGTACACAGGTACTACTATGGGCTAGAAATCAATTGTAAATATGTCACGTGACCAGACCTCATTTATTATGCGCATATCTAATTCTAGGCTAACCAATAGGGCTAGAGATCCAAATTTTGGTACACAGGTACTACTATGGGCTAGAAATCTATTGCAAATATGTCACGTGACCAGACCTCATTAATTATGCGCATATCTAATTCTAGGCTAACCAATAGGGCTAGAGATCCGAATTTTGGTACATAGGGACTACTATGGGATAGAAATCTATTGCAAATATGTCACGTGACCAGACCTCATTAATTATGCGCATATCTAATTCTAGGCTAACCAATAGGGCTAGAGATCCAAATTTTGGTACACAGGGACTACTATGGGATGGAAATCTATTACAAATATGTCACGTGACCAGACTCATTAATTATGCGCATATCTAATTCTTGGCTAACCAATAGGGCTAGAGATCCGAATTTTGGTACACAGGGACTACTATGGCATAGAATCTATCTTCAAAATGTCACGTGACCAGACCTCATTAATTATGCACATATCTAATTCTAGGCTAACCGATAGGGATAGAGATCCGAATTTTGGTACACAGGGAGTACTATGGGATAGAAATCAATTGTCAATATGTCACATGACAAGACCTCATTAATTATGCACATATCTAATTTTAGGCTAAGGTGATAGAGCTGGAGGTCTGATTTTTGGTATAAAGAGATAACTATGATATTGAATTCTTTTAACAAAATGTCATATCACCTCGACTACTTTTGACCTTGATTTCACAAATACTACCATAGCCTCCCATCTTTTTGCATATGTATATCTCTATTGTATATCTCTTTTAATTGTTTTAACAAAATGTCATATTACCTCGACTACTTTTGACCTTGATTTCACAAATACTACCATAGCCTCCCATCTTTTTGCATATGTATATCTCTATTGTATATCTCTTTAATTCTTTTAACAAAATTTCATATCACCTCGACTACTTTTGACCTTGATTTCACAAATACTACCATAGCCTCCCATCTTTTTGCATATGTATATCTCTATTTTTGGTATATATGGATAACTTAGCAATACAATTTTTTTGACAAAATGTCGTGTGACCTCAATGACCTTTGACTTTGAATATACGTATATGTCCATAACTTAGTAACGACAAGTGCTACACGCTTCATATTTGGTATGATGGGAGACCTTATGACACCACATCCTGTACCTCATTAATTATGCGCATATCTAATTCCGAGCCAGCCAATAGAGCTAGAGGTCTGATTTTTGGTATATAGGGATAACTTAGCATTACAATTTTTTTGACAAAATGTCGTGTGACCTTGATCACCTTTGACCTTGAATATACGTATATGTCCATAACTCAGTAACCACAATTGCTACACGCTTCATATTGGTATGATGGGAGACCTTATGACATCACATCCTGTACCTCATTAATTATGCGCATATCTAATTCTGAGGCAGCCAATAGACCTAGAGGTCTGACTTTGGAATATAGGGATAAGTTAGCAATACAATTTTTTGACAAAATGTCATGTGACCTCGATGACCTTTGACCTCAAATATACATATATGTCCATAACTAAGTAACCACAAGTGCTACACCCTTCATATTTGGTATGGTGGGAGACCTTATGACACCACATCCTTTACCTCATTAATTATACGCATATCTAATTCTGAGCCAGCCAATAGAGCTAGAGGTCTGATTTTTGGTATATAGGGATAGCTTAGCATTAGAATTTTTTTGACAAATGTCATGTGACCTCGATGACCTTTGACCTTAAATATGAGTATATGTCCATAACTAAGTAACCACAAGTGCTGCATCATTCATATTTGGTATGGTGGGAGACCTTATGACACCACATCTTGTACCTCATTAAACATGCGCATATCTAATTTTGAGCCAATTAATAGAGCTAGAGGTCTGATTTTTGTGTATGTAGGGATAACTTAGCATTAGAATTTTTTTGACAAAATGTCATGTGACCTCGATGACCTTTGACCTTAAATGTGAGTAAATGTCCCTAAGTAAGGAACCACAAATGCTACACTCTTCATATTAGGTATGATGGGAGACCTTATGATATCACATCTTGTACCTCATTAATTATGCGCATATCTAATTCTGAGCGAGCCAATAGAGCTAGAGGTGTGATTTTTGGTATGTAGGGATAGCTTAGCATTAGAATTTTTTTGACAAAATGTCATGTGACCTCAATGACCTTTGACCATAAATGTGAGTAAATGTCCCTAAGTAAGGAACACAAATGCTACACCCTTCATATTAGGTATGATGGGAGACCTTATGATATCACATCTTGTACCTCATTAATTATGCGCATATCTAATTCTGAGCGAGCCAATAGAGCTAAAGGTCCGATTTTTGGTATATAGGGATAACTTAGCAGTACAATTTTTTTGACAAAATGTCATGTGACCTTCATGACCTTTGACCTTATATATACATATATGGGCATAACTAAGTAACCCTAGGTGCTAGACCCTTCATATTTGGTGTGAAGGGAGACCTTATGACACCACATCCTGTACCTAATTAATTATGCGTATATCTAATTCTGAGCCAGCCAATAGAGCTAGAGGTCTGATTTTTGGTATATAGGGATAGCTTAGCAATAAAATTTTTTTGACAAAATGTCATGTGACCTCGATGACCTTTGACCTTAAATATACCTATATGTCCACAACTTGATAACCACAAGTGCTACAGACTTCATATGTGGTATGATGGGAGACCTAATGACACTGCATCCTGTACTTCATTAATTATGCGCACAATCTAATTTTTCTTTTGCTCTTAATGCTGCTACTTGTGTCGAAACCCGGTCATCGCTGCTTGCAGCTATATTTATTATTATTATTCTTCTTACGACGAGCTTTTGCAACTACCACGCAAACACCGTTGCACCTAGAGACTTCATATTTGGTACACAGGTACAACTCAGCAAAAGTAATTTTTGGTCACATGACCATAACAAAAGGTCACGTGACCTTTCGGCCATTTTGAAAATAAACTTTAAAATTGACTTCATTTGCATAAAAATTAACCAATCAAAATTCTGTCCTAAATTTTTGTAGACCATAGGGTTAGGCTCCTTCATGCCAAATATCAAGGTCACAGGTCTTGCCGATTTTGAGAAGAAGATTTTTAAAGTATTATTTTTCATATTTTTCAGTGACCTTTGACCTCCCCTATAGATTTACAAATGCCCATTATAGGCTAGCCAATAGAGCTAGGAGTCTGGTTCTTTTTCGACATAGACGATCATTGGCTGTTAATGTTCACCGAAATATTTTGGGTCAGGTCACGTGACCTTGACCTCATTAATTATGCGCATATCTAATTCTAGGCTAATCAATAGGGCTAGAGATCCGAATTTTGGTACACAGGGACTACTATGGGATAGAAATCTATTGCAAATATGTCATGTGACCAGACCTCATTAATTATGCGCATATCTTATTCTAGGCTATCCAATAGGGCTAGAGATCCAAATTTTGGTACACAGGGACTACTATGGGATAGAAATCTATTGCAAATATGTCACGTGACCAGACCTCATTAATTATGCGCATATCTAATTCTAGGCTAACCACTAGGGCTAGATATCCGAATTTTGGTACACAGGGACTACTATGGAATAAATCTATTGCAAATATGTCACGTGACCAGACCTCATTAATTATGCGCATATCTAATTCTAGGCTAACCAATAGGGCTAGAGATCCGAATTTTGGTACACAGGGACTACTATGGGATAGAAATCTATTGCAAATATGTCACGTGACCAGACCTCATTAATTATGCGCATATCTAATTCTAGGCTAACCAATAGGGCTAGAGATCCCAATTTTGGTACATAGGGACTACTATGGGATAGAAATCTATTGCAAATATGTCACGTGACCAGACCTCATTAATTATGCGCATATCTAATTCTAGGCTAACCAATAGGGCTAGAGATCCGAATTTTGGTACACAGGGACTACTATGGGATAGAAATCTATTGCAAATATGTCACGTGACCAGACCGCATTAATTATGCGCATATCTAATTCTGAGCCAGCCAATAGAGCTAGAGGTCTGATTTTTGGTATATAGGGATAACGTAGCATTACAATTTTTTTGACAAAATGTCATGTGACCTCGATGACCTTTGACCTTGAATATACGTATATGTCCATAACTCAGTAACCACAAGTGCTACACCCTTCATATTTGGTATGATGGGAGACCTTATGACACCACATCTTGTACCTCATTAATTATGCGCATATCTAATTCTGAGCCAGCCAATAGAGCAAGAGGTCTGATTTTTGGTATATAGGGATAACTTAGTAGTACAATTTTTTGACAAAATGTCATGTGACCTTCATGACCTTTGACCTTATATATACATATATGGCCATAACTAAGTAACCCAAGAGCTACACCCTTCATATTTGGTATGATGGGAGACCTTATGACACCACATCCTGTACCTAATAATTATGCGCATATCTAATTCTGAGCCAGCCAATAGGGCTAGAGGTCTGATTTTTGGTATATAGGGATAGCTTAGCAATAAAATTTTTTTGACAAAATGTCATGTGACCTCGATGACCTTTGACCTTAAATATACCTATATGTCCACAACTTGATAACCACAAGTGCTACAGAATTCATATGTGGTATGATGGGAGACCTAATGACACTGCATCCTGTACTTCATTAATTATGCGAACAATCTAATTTTTCTTTTGCTCTTAATGCTGCTACTTGTGTCGAAACCCGGTCATCGCTGCTTGCAGCTATATTTATTATTATTATTATTATTATTATTCTTCTTCTTCTTGCGACGAGCTTTTGCAACTACCATGCGAACACCGTTGCACCTAGAGACTTCATATTTGGTACACAGGTACAACTCAGCAAAAGTAATTTTTTTGTCACATGACCATAACAAAAGGTCACGTGACCTTTCGGCCATTTTGAAAATAAAGTTTAAAATTGAGCTCATTTGCATAAAAATTTACCAATCAAAATTCTGTCCTAAATTTTTGTAGACAATAGGGTTAGGCTCCTTCATGCCAAATATCAAGGTCACAGGTGTTGCCGATTTTGAGAAGAAGATTTTTAAAGTATTATTTTTCATATTTTTCAGTGACCTTTGACCTCCCCTATAGATTTACAAATGCCCATTATAGGCTAGCAATAGAGCTAGGAGTCTGGTTCTTTTTCGACATAGACGATCATTGGCTGTTAATGTTCACCGAAATATTTTGGGTCAGGTCACGTGACCTTGACCTCATTAATTATGCGCATATCTAATTCTAGGCTAACCAATAGGGCTAGAGATCCGAATTTTGGTACATAGGGACTACTATGGGATAGGAATCTATTGCAAATATGTCACGTGACCAGACCTCATTAATTATGCGCATATCTAATTCTAGGCTAACCAATAGGGCTAGAAATCCAAATTTTGGTACACAGGGACTACTATGGGATAGAAATCTATTGCAATATGTCACGTGACCAGACCTCATTAATTATGCGCATATCTAATTCTAGGCTAACCAATAGGGCTAGAGATTCGAATTTTGGTACACAGGGACTACTATGGGATAGAAATCTATTGCAAATATGTCACGTGACCAGACCTCATTAATTATGCGCATATCTAATTCTAGGCTAACCAATAAGGCTAGAGATCCCAATTTTGGTACATAGGGACTACTATGGGATAGAAATCTTTTGCGAATATGTCACTTGACCAGACCTCATTAATTATGCGCATATCTAATTCTAGGCTAACCAATAGGGCTAGAGATCCAAATTTTGGTACACAGGGACTACTATGGGATAGAAATCTATTGCAATTATGTCACGTGACCAGACCTCATTAATTATGCGCATATCTAATTCTAGGCTAACCAATAGGGCTAGAGATCCGAATTTGGTACACAGGGACTACTATGGGATAGAAATCTATTGCAAATATGTCACGTGACCAGACCTCATTAATTATGCGCATATCTAATTCTAGGCTAACCAAAAAGGCTAGAGATCCCAATTTTGGTACATAGGGACTACTATGGGATAGAAATCTATTGCGAATATGTCACTTGACCAGACCTCATTAATTATGCGCATATCTAATTCTAGGCTAACCAATAGGGCTAGAGATCCAAATTTTGGTACACAGGGACTACTATGGGATAGAAATCTATTGCAAATATGTCACGTGACCAGACCTCATTAATTATGCGCATATCTAATTCTGAGCCAGCCAATAGAGCTAGAGGTCTGATTTTTGGTATATAGGGATAACTTAGCATTACAATTTTTTTGACAAAATGTCATGTGACCTCGATGACCTTTGACCTTGAATATACGTATATATCCATAACTCAGTAATCACAAGTGGTACACCCTTCATATTTGGTATGATGGGAGACCTTATGACATCACATCCTGTACCTCATTAATTATGCGCATATCTAATTCTGAGCCAGCCAATAGAGCTTGAGGTCTGATTTTTGGTATATAGGGATAACTTAGCAGTACAATTTTTTTGACAAAATGTCATGTGACCTTCATGACCTTTGACCTTATATATACATATATGGGCATAACTAAGTAACCCCAAGTGCTAGACCTTTCATATTTGGTATGATGGGAGACCTTATGACACCACATCCTGTACCTAATTAATTATGCGCATATCTAATTCTTAGCCAGCAAAGAGAGCTAGAGGTCTGATTTTTGGTATATAGGTGGGGCTTAGCAATAAAATTTTTTTGACAAAATGTCATGTGACCTCGATGACCTTTGACCTTAAATATACCTATATGTCCACAACTTGATAACCACAAGTGCTACAGACTTCATATGTGGTATGATGGGAGACCTAATGACACTGCATCCTGTACTTCATTAATTATGCGCACAATCTAATTTTTCATCTGCTCTTAATGCTGCTACTTGTGTCGAAACCCGGTCATCGCTGCTTGCAGCTATATTTATTAGGGTTTCGACACCATGGGTGCGAAACCCTCTTGTAATCGTTCTGTTTTTTATTATTATTATTATTATTCTTCTTCTGTCGCACTTCTGCAACTACCACGCGAACACCGTTGCACCTAGAGACTTCATATTTGGTACACAGGTACAACTCAGCAAAAGTAATTTTTTGGTCACATGACCATAACAAAAGGTCACGTGACCTTTCGGCCATTTTGAAAATAAACTTTAAAATTGACTTCATTTGCATAAAAGGTGGTAAATCAAAATTCTGCTCCAGTCACTTTTTAGACCTTATAGCCTTGCTCCTTCATGCCAATATCAAGGTAACAGGTCTTGCCGATTATGAGAAGAAGATTTTTAAAGTATTATTTTTCATATTTTCAGTGACCTTTGACCTCCCCTATAGATTTACAAATGCCCACTATAGGCTAGCCAATAGAGCTAAGAGTCTGGTTCTTTTTCGACATAGACGATCATTGGCTGTTAATGTTCACCGAAATATTTTGGTCAGTCACGTGACCTTGACCTCATTAATTATGCGCATATCTAATTCTAGGCTAACCAATAGGGCTAGAGATCCGAATTTTGGTACACAGGGACTACTATGGGATAGAAATCTATTGCAAATATGTCACGTGACCAGACCTCATTAATTATGCGCATATCTAATTCTAGGCTAACCAATAGGGCTAGAGATCCAATTTTGGTACACAGGGACAACTATGGGATACAAATCTATTGCAATTATGTCACGTGACCAGACCTCATTAATTATGCACATATCTAATTCTAGGCTAACCAATAGGGCTAGAGATCCAATTTTGGTACACAGGGACTACTATGGGATAGAAATCTATTGCAAATATGTCACGTGACAAGACCTCATTAATTATGCGCATATCTAATTCTAGGCTAACCAATAGGGCTAGAGATCCGAACTTTGGTACACAGGCACTACTATGGGATAGAAATCTATTGCAAATATGTCACGTGACAAGACCTCATTAATTATGCGCATATCTAATTCTAGGCTAACCAATAGGGCTAGAGATCCGAATTTGGTACACAGGGACTACTATGGGATAGAAATCTATTGCAAATATGTCACGTGACCAGACCTCATTAATTATGCGCATATCTAATTCTAGGCTAACCAATAGGGCTAGAGATCCGAATTTTGGTACACAGGGACTACTATGGGATAGAAATCTATTGCAAATATGTCACGTGACCAGACCTCATTAATTATGCGCATATCTATTTCTAGGCTAACCAATAGGGCCAGAGATCCAAATTTTGGTACACAGGGACTACTATGGGATAGAAATCTGTTGCAAATATGTCACGTGACCAGACCTCATTAATTATGCGCATATCTAATTCTGAGCCAGCCAATAGAGCTAGAGGTCTGATTTTTGGTATATAGGGATAACTTAGCATTACAATTTTTTTGACAAAATGTCATGTGACCTCGATGACCTTTGACCTTGAATATACGTATATGTCCATAACTCAGTAACCACAAGTGGTACACCCTTCATATTTGGTATGATGGGAGACCTTATGACATCACATCCTCTACCTCATTAATTATGCGCATATCTAATTCTGAGCCAGCCAATAGAGCTAGAGGTCTGATTTTTGGTATATAGGGATAACTTAGCAGTACAATTTTTTGACAAAATGTCATGTGACCTTCATGACCTTTGACCTTATATATACATATAGGGCATAACTAAGTAACCCCAAGTGCTAGACCTTCATATTTGGTATGATGGGAGACCTTATGACACCACATCCTGTACCTAATTAATTATGCGCATATCTAATTCTGAGCCAGTCTATAGGGCTAGAGGTCTGATTTTGGTATATAGAGTTAGCTTAGCAATAAAAAATTTTTGACAAAATGTCATGTGACCTCGATGACATTTGACCTTGAATATACCCATATGTCCACAACTTGATAACCACAAGTGCTACAGAATTCATATGTGGTATGATGGGAGACCTAATGACACTGCATCCTGTACTTCATTAATTATGCGCCCAATCTAATTTTTCTTTTGCTCTTAATGCTGCTACTTCTGTCGAAACCCGGTCATCGCTGCTTGCAGCTATATTTAGGGTTTCGACACCATTGGTGCGAAACCTATTGTAATCGTTATGTTTTTTATTATTATTATTATTATTATTCTTCTTTTTCTTCTTCTGTCGCGCTTCTGCAACTACCACGCGAACACCTTTGCACCTGGAGACTTCATATTTGGTACACAGGTACAACTCAGCAAAAGTAATTTTTTTGTCATATGACCATAACAAAAGGTCACGTGACCTTTCGGTCATTTTGAAAATAAACTTTAAAATTGAGCTCATTTGCATAACAAGTGATAAATCAAAATTCTGCTCCAGTCACTTTTTAGACCTTATAACCTTCCTCCTTCATGCCAAATATCAAGGTAACAGGTCTTGCCGATTTTGAGAAGAAGATTTTTAAAGTATTATTTTTCATATTTTTCAGTGACCTTTGACCTCCCAAGTAGATTTACAAATGCCCATTATAGGCTAGCCAATAGAGCTAGGAGTCTGGTTCTTTTTCGAAATAGACGATCATTGGCTGTTTATGTTCACCGAAATATTTTGAGTCAGGTCACGTGACCTTGACCTCATTAATTATGCGCATATCTAATTCTAGGCTAACCAATAGGGCTAGAGATCCGAATTTTGGTACACAGGGACTACTATGGGATAGAAATCTATTGCAAATATGTCACGTGACTAGACCTCATTAATTATGCGCATATCTAATTCTAGGCTAACCAATAGGGCTAGAGATCCAAATTTTGGTACATAGGGACTACTATGGGATAGAAATCTATTGCAATTATGTCACGTGACCAGACCTCATTAATTATGCGCATATCTAATTCTAGGCTAACCAATAGGGCTAGAGATCCAATTTTGGTACACAGGGACTACTATGGGATAGAAATCTATTGCAAATATGTCACGTGACCAGACCTCATTAATTATGCGCATATCTAATTCTGAGCCAGCCAATAGAGCTAGAGGTCTGATTTTTGGTATATAGGGATAACTTAGCATTACAATTTTTTTGACAAAATGTCATGTCACCTCGATGACCTTTGACCTCAAATATACATATATGGCCATAACTAAGTAACCACAAGTGCTACACTATTCATATTTGGTATCATGGGAGACCTTATGACATCACATCCTGTACCTCATTAATTATGTGCATATCTAATTCTGAGCCAGCCAAAAGAGCTAGATGTCTGATTTTTGGTATATAGGGATAACTTAGCAGTACAATTTTTTTGACAAAATGTCATGTGACCTTCATCACATTTGACCTGATATATACATATATGGGCATAACTAAGTAACCCCAAGTGCTAGACCCTTCATATTTGGTATGATGGGAGACCTTATGACACCACATCCTGTACCTAATTAATTATGCGCATATCTAATTCTGAGCCAGCCAATAGAGCTAGAGGTCTGATTTTTGGTATATAGGGATAGCTTAGCAATAAAATTTTTTGGACAAAATGTCATGTGACCTCGATGACCTTTGACCTTAAATATACCTATATGTCCACAACTTGATAACCACAAGTGCTACAGACTTCATATGTGGTATGATGGGAGACCTTATGACATCACATCCTGTACCTCATTAATTACGCGCACAATCTAATTTTTCTTTTGCTCTTAATGCTGCTACTTGTGTCGAAACCCGGTCATCGCTGCTTGCAGCTATATTTATTATTATTATTCTTCTTGCGACGCGCTTTTGCAACTACCACGCGAACACCGTTGCACCTAGAGACTTCATATTTGGTACACAGGTACAACTCAGCAAAAGTAATTTTTTGGTCACATGACCATAACAAAAGGTCACGTGACCTTTCGGCCATTTTGAAAATAAACTTTAAAATTGACTTCATTTGCATAAAAGGTGGTAAATCAAAATTCTGCTCCAGTCACTTTTAGACCTTATAGCCTTGCTCCTTCATGCCAAATATCAAGGTAACAGGTCTTGCCGATTATGAGAAGAAGATTTTTAAAGTATTATTTTTCATATTTTTCAGTGACCTTTGACCTCCCCTATAGATTTACAAATGCCCATTATAGGCTAGCCAATAGAGCTAGGAGTCTGGTTCTTTTTCGACATAGACGATCATTGGCTGTTAATGTTCACCGAAATATTTTGGGTCAGGTCACGTGACCTTGACCTCATTAATTATGCGCATATCTAATTCTAGGCTAACCAATAGGGCTAGAGATCCGAATTTTGGTACACAGGGACTACTATGGGATAGAAATCTATTGCAAATATGTCACGTGACCTTGACCTCATTAATTATGCGCATATCTAATTCTAGGCTAACCAATAGGGCTAGAGATCCAAATTTGGTACACAGGACTACTATGGGATAGAAATCTATTGCAATTATGTCACGTGACCAGACCTCATTAATTATGCGCATATCTAATTCTAGGCTAACCAATAGTGCTAGAGATCCAAATTTTGGTACACAGGGACTACTATGGATAGAAATCTATTGCAAATATGTCACATGACCAGACCTCATTAATTATGCGCATATCTAATTCTAGGCTAACCAATAGGGCTAGAGATCCGAATTTTGGTACACAGGGACTACTATGGGATAGAAATCTATTGCAAATATGTCACGTGACAAGACCTCATTAATTATGCGCATATCTAATTCTAGGCTAACCAATAGGGCTAGAGATCCGAATTTTGGTACACAGGGACTACTATGGGATAGAAATCTATTGCAAATATGTCACGTGACCAGACCTCATTAATTATGCGCATATCTAATTCTAGGCTGACCAATAGGGCTAGAGATCCCAATTTTGGTACATAGGGACTACTATCGGATAGAAATCTATTGCAAATATGTCAAGTGACCAGATCTCATTAATTATGCGCATATCTATTTCTAGGCTAACCAATAGGGCCAGAGATCCAAATTTTGGTACACAGGGACTACTATGGGATAGAAATCTGTTGCAAATATGTCACGTGATCAGAACTCATTAATATGCGCATATCTAATTCTGAGCCAGCCAATAGAGCTAGAGGTCTGATTTTTGGTATATAGGGATAACTTAGCATTACAATTTTTTTACAAAATGTCATGTGACCTCCATGACCTTTGACCTTGAATATCGTATATGTCCATAACTCAGTAACCACAAGTGGTACACCCTTCATATTTGGTATGATGGGAGACCTTATGACATCACATCCTGTACCTCATTAATTATGCGCATATCTAATTCTGAGCCAGCCAATAGAGCTAGAGGTCTGATTTTTGGTATATAGGGATAACTTGGCAGTACAGTTTTTTGACAAAATGTCATGTGACCTTCATGACCTTTGACCTTATATATACATATATGGGCATAACTAAGTAACCCCAAGTGCTAGACCCTTCATATTTGGTAAGATGGGAGACCTTATGTCACCATATCCTGTACCTAATTAATTATGCGCATATCTAATTCTGAGCCAGCAAATAGAGCTAGAGGTCTGATTTTTGGTATATAGGGATAGCTTAGCAATAAAAATTTTTTTGACAAAATGTCATGTGACCTCGATGACCTTTGACCTTGAATATACCTATATGTCCATAACTTGATAACCACAAGTGCTACAGACTTCATATGTGGTATAATGGGAGACCTAATGACACTGCATCCTGTACTTCATTAATTATGCGCACAATCTAATTTTTCTTTTGCTCTTAATGCTGCTACTTGTGTCGAAACCCGGTCATCGCTGCTTGCAGCTATATTTATTATTAGGGTTTCGACACCATGGGTGCGAAACCCTCTTGTAATCGTTCTGTTTTTAGGGTTTCGACACCATGGGTGCGAAACCCTATTGTAATCGTTCTGTTTTTTATTATTATTATTATTCTTCTTCTTGCGACGAGCTTCTTCAACTACCATGCGAACACCGTTGTACCTAGAGACTTCATATTTGGTACATAGGTACAACTCAGCAAAAGTAATTTTTTGGTCACATGACCATAACAATAGGTCACGTGACCTGGCGGCCATTTTGAAAATAAACTTTAAAATTGACTTCATTTGCATAAAAGGTGGTAAATCAAAATTCTGCTCCAGTCACTTTTTAAACCTTATAGCCTTGCTCCTTCATGCCAAATATCATGGTCACAGGTCTTGCCGATTTTGAGAAGAAGATTTTTAAAGTATTATTTTTCATATTTTTTCAGTGACCTTTGACCTCTCCTATAGATTTACAAATGCCCATTATAGGCTAGCCAATAGAGCTAGGAGTCTGGTTCTTTTTCGACATAGACGATCATTGGCTGTTAATGTTCACCGAAATATTTTGGGTTAGGTCACGTGACCTTGACCTCATTAATTATGTGCATATCTAATTCTAGGCTAACAAATAGGGCTAGAGATCCAAATTTTGGTACACAGGGACTACAATGGGATAGAAATCTATTGCAAATATGTCACGTGACCAGACCTCATTAATTATGCGCATATCTAATTCTGAGCCAGCCAATAGAGCTAGAGGTCTGATTTTTGGTATATAGGGATAACTTAGCATTACAATTTTTTTGACAAAATGTCATGTGACCTCGATGACCTTTGACCTCAAATATACGTATATGTCCATAACTCAGTAACCATAAGTGGTACACCCTTCATATTTGGTATGATGGGAGACCTAATGACATCACATCCTGTACCTCATTAATTATGCGCATATCTAATTCTGAGCCGGCCCATAGAGCTAGAGGTCTGATTTTTGGTATATAGGGATAACATAGTATTACAACTTTTTGGGCAAAATATCATGTGACCTCGATGACCTTTGACCTCAAATATGAGTACATGTCCATAACTAAGTAACCAGAAGGGCTACACCTTTCATATTTGGTATGATGGGAGACCTTATGACACCACATCCTGTACCTAATTAATTATGCGCATATCTAATTCTGAGCCAGCCAATAGAGCTAGAGGTCTGATTTTTGGTATATAGGGATAGCTTAGCAATACAATTTTTTTGACAAAATGTCATGTGACCTCAATGACCTTTGACCTTAAATATACCTATATGTCCACAACTTGATAACCACAAGTGCTACAGACTTCATATGTGGTGTGATGGTAGACCTAATGACACTGCATCCTGTACTTCATTAATTATGCGCACAATCTAATTTTTCTTTTGCTCGTTATGCTGCTACTTGTGTCGAAACCCGGTCATCGCTGCTTGCAGCTATATTTTATTATTATTCTTCTTCTTCTGTCGCACGTTTGGAACTCTGGAGCAAAAACCGCTGGAACTAGAGTCTTCAAATTTGGCATATAGGTAGAAGTCTGCGAAAGTAAATTTTTGATCACATGACCATAATCTGGGGTCACGTGACCTTTCGGCCATTTTGAAAATAAACTTTAAAATTGAGCTCATTTGCATAAAAGTGATAAATCAAAATTCCGCTTCAGTCACTTTTTAGACCATATAGCCTTGCTCCTATATGCCAAATATCAAGGTCACAGGTGTTGCCAATTTTGAGAAGAAGATTTTTAAAGTATTATTTTTTGAATTTTCTATGACCTTTGACCTCCCCTATACCTATGCAGCTAAGCAATGGCAATGGCTTATTCTGGCCTATGTTTAAGTCCAAGACATCAACCGTCTATTGGACAATGGCCAGTAGGGGACCAAATTGCACTGCACAATTTTGGGGATTACACTTGACCTTTGACCTTGGCATCTTAGTGCAACTCATTTATTATGCGCATATCTAATTCTGAGCCAGCTAATAGAGCTAGAGGTCTGATTTTTGGTATATAGGGATAACTTAGCAATACAATTTTTTGACAAAATGTCATGTGACCTTCATAACCTTTGACCTCAAATATACATATATGGCCATAACTAAGTACCCACAAGTGCTACACCCTTCATATTTGGTATGATGGGAGACCTTATGACATCACATCCTGTACCTCATTAATTATGTGCATATCTAATTCTGAGCCAGCCAATAGAGCTAGAGGTCTGATTTTTGGTATGTAGGGATAACTTTGGAATACAATTTTGTTCACAAAATGTCATGTGATCCCGATGACCTTTGACCTCAAATATACATATATGGCCATAACTAAGTAACCCAAAGTGCTACACCCTTCATATTTGGTATGATGGGAGACCTTATGACACCACATCCTATACCTCATTAATTATGCGCATATCTAATTCTGAGCCAGCCAATAGAGCTAGAGGTCTGATTTTTGGTATATAGGGATAACTTAGCAATAAGATTTTTTTGACAAAATATCATGTGACCTCGATGACCTTTGACCTTAAATATGAGTATATGTCCATAACTAAGTAACCACAAGTGCTACACCCTTCATATTTGGTATGATGGGAGACCTTATGACACTACAACCTGTACCTCATTAATTATGCGCATATCTAATTCTGAGCCAGCCAATAGAGCTAGAGGTCTGATTTTTGGTATATAGGGATAACTTAGCAATACAATTTTTTTGACAAAATGTCATGTGACCTCGATGACCTTTGACCTTGAATATACGTATATTTCCATAACTCAGTAACTACAAGTGCTACACGCTTCATATTTGGTATGATGGGAGACCTTATGACACCACATCCTGTACCTCATTAATTATGCGCATATCTAATTCTGAGCCAGCCAATAGAGCTAGAGGTCTGATTTTTGGTATATAGAGATAACTTAGCATTAAAATTTTTTGACAAAATATCATGTGACCTCGATGACCTTTGACCTTAAATATGAGTATATGTCCATAACTAAGTAACCACAAGTGCTACACCCTTCATATTTGGTATGATGGGAGACCTTATGACACTACAACCTGTACCTCATTAATTATGCGCATATCTAATTCTGAGCCAGCCAATAGAGCTAGAGGTCTGATTTTTGGTATATAGGGATAGCTTACCAATAGAATTTTGTGACAAAATGTCATGTGATCTCCATGACCTTTGACCTTAAATATGAGTATATGTCAATAACTAAGTAACCACAAGTGCTACATCCTTCATATTTGGCATGATGGTAAACCTTATGACACCACATACTGTACACATTAATTATGCGCATACTGTAAGTTTTTTTTTTGCTCTAATGCTGCCACTTGTGTCGAAACCCGGTCATCGCTGCTTGCAGCTATATTTATTATTCTTCTTCTTCTTCTTCTTCTTCTGTCGCGCTTTTGCAACTACCACGCTAACACCGTTGCACCTAGAGACTTCATATTTGGTACACAGGTACAACTAAGCGAAAGTAAATTTTTGGTCACATGACCATAACAAAAGGTCACGTGACCTTTCGGCCATTTTGATAATAAACTTTAAAATTGAGCTCATTTGCATAACAAGTGATAAATCAAAATTCGGCTCCAGTCACTTTTTAGACCATATAGCCTTGCTCCTTCATGCCAAATGTCAAGGTCACAGGTCTTGCCAATTTTGAGAAGAAGATTTTTAAATATTATTTTTCTGATTTTTCTATGACCTTTGACCTCTCCTATACCTATACAGCTAAGTTATGGCAATGGCTTATTCTGGCCTATGTTTAAGTCCAAGACAGCCATTGTCTATTGGACCATGGCCAGTAGGGGACCAAACTGCACTCCACAATTTTGGGGATTGCCTTGACCTTTGACCTTGGCCTCTTGCTCCAACTCATTTATTATGTGCATATCTAATTCTGAGCCAGCTAATAGAGCTGGAGGTCTGATTTTTGGTGTATAGGGATAACTTAGCAATACAATTTTTTTGACAAAATGTCATGTGACCCCGATGACCTTTGACCTCAAATATACATATATGGCCATAACTAAGTAACCCCAAGTGCTACACCCTTCATATTTGGTATGATGGGAGACCTTATGACATCACATCCTGTACCTCATTAATTATGCGCATATCTAATTCTGAGCCAGCCAATAGAGCTAGAGGTCTGATTTTTGGTATATAGGGATAACTTAGCAATACAATTTTTTTGACAAAATGTCATGTGACCCCGATGACCTTTGACCTCAAATATACATATATGGCAATAACTAAGTAACCCCAAGTGCTACACCCTTCATTTTTGGTATGATGGGAGACCTTATGACATCACATCCTGTACCTCATTAATTATGCGCATATCTAATTCTGAGCCAGCCAATAGAGCTAGAGGTCTGATTTTTGGTATATAGGGATAACTTAGCAATACAATTTTTTTGACAAAATGTCACGTGACCTCGATGACCTTTGACCTCAAATATACATATATGGCCATAACTAAGTAACCCCAAGTGCTACACCCTTCATATTTGGTATGATGGGAGACCTTATGACATCACATCCTGTACCTCATTAATTATGCGCATATCTAATTCTGAGCCAGCCAATAGAGCTAGAGGTCTGATTTTTGGTATATAGGGATAACTTAGCAATACAATTTTTTTGACAAAATGTCATGTGACCTCGATTACCTTTGACCTCAAATATACATATATGGCCATAACTAAGTAACCCCAAGTGCTACACCCTTCATATTTGGTATGATGGGAGACCTTATGACATCACATCCTGTACCTCATTAATTATGCGCATATCTAATTCTGAGCCAGCCAATAGAGCTAGAGGTCTGATTTTTGGTATATAGGGATAACTTAGCAATACAATTTTTTGACAAAATATCATGTGACCTCGATGACCTTTGACCTCATATATACGTATATGGGCATAACTATGTAACCCCAAGTGCTACACCTTTCATATGTGGTATGATGGGAGACCTTATGACACCACATCATGTACCTCATTAATTATGCGCATATCTAATTCTCAGCCAGCCAATAGAGCTAGATGTCTGATTTTTGGTATATAGTGATAGCTTAGCAGTAAAATTTTTTGACAAAATGTCATGTGACCTCGATGACCTTTGACCTTAAATATACCTATATGTCCACAACTTGATAACCACAAGTGCTACAGACTTCATATGTGGTATGATGGGAGACCTTATGACATCACATCCTGTACTTCATTAATTATTTCACAATCTAATTTTTCTTTTGCTCTAATGCTGCCACTTTTGTCGAAACCCGGTCATCGCTGCTTGCAGCTATATTTAGGGTTTCGACACCATGGGTGCGAAACCCTATTGTAATCGTTCTGTTTTTTATTATTATTATTATTCTTCTTCTTGCGACGAGCTTCTGCAACTACCACGCGAACACCGTTGCACCTAGAGACTTCATATTTGGTACACAGGTACAACTCAACAAAAGTAATTTTTTGGTCACATGACCATAACAAAAGGTCACGTGACCTTTCGGCCATTTTGAAAATAAACTTTAAAATTGACTTCATTTGCATAAAAGGTGGTAAATCAAAATTCTGCTCCAGTCACTTTTTAGACCTTATATCCTTGCTCCTTCATGCCAAATATAAAGGTCACAGGTCTTGCCGATTTTGAGAAGAAGATTTTTAAAGTATTATTTTTCATATTTTTCAGTGACCTTTGACCTCCCCTATAGATTTACAAATGCCCATTATAGGCTAGCCAATAGAGCTAGGAGTCTGGTTCTTTTTCGACATAGACGATCATTGGCTGTTAATGTTCACCGAAATATTTTGGGTTAGGTCACGTGACCTTGACCTCATTAATTATGTGCATATCTAATTCTAGGCTAACAAATAGGGCTAGAGATCCAAATTTTGGTACACAGGGACTACTATGGGATAGAAATCTATTGCAAATATGTCACGTGACCAGACCTCATTAATTATGCGCATATCTAATTCTGAGCCAGCCAATAGAGCTAGAGGTCTGATTTTTGGTATATAGGGATAACTTAGCATTACAATTTTTTTGACAAAATGTCATGTGACCTCGATGACCTTTGACCTTAAATATACGTATATGTCCATAACTCAGTAACCACAAGTGGTACACCCTTCATATTTGGTATGATGGGAGACCTTATGACACCACATCCTGTACCTCATTAATTATGCGCATATCTAATTCTGAGCCAGCCAATAGAGCTAGAGGTCTGATTTTTGGTATATAGGGATAACATAGCATTACAATTTTTTGGGCAAAATATCATGTGACCTCGATGACCTTTGACCTCAAATATGAGTACATGTCCATAACTAAGTAACCAGAAGGGCTACACCTTTCATATTTGGTATGATGGGAGACCTTATGACACCACATCCTGTACCTCATTAATTATGCGCATATCTAATTCTGAGCCAGCCAATAGAGCTAGAGGTCTGATTTTTGGTATATAGGGATAGCTTAGCAATACAATTTTTTTGACAAAATGTCATGTGACCTCAATGACCTTGACCTTAAATATACCCCTATGTCCACAACTTGATAACCACAAGTGCTACAGACTTCATATGTGGTATGATGGGAGACCTAATGACACTGCATCCTGTACTTCATTAATTATGCGCACAATCTAATTTTTCTTTTGCTCGTTATGCTGCTACTTGTGTCGAAACCCGGTCATCGCTGCTTGCAGCTATATTTATTATTATTATTTTTCTTCTTCTTCCACCCTCTAAATGCAACTGCCACGCGAACACTGTTGCACCTAGAGACTTCAAATTTGGCACATAGGTAAAACTCCTGACAAGTAATTTTTTGATCACATGACCATAACAATGGGTCACGTGACCTGGCGGCCATATTGAAAACAAACTTTCAAATTGACCTCATTTGCATAAAAATTAATCAATCAAAATTCTGTCAGATATTTTTGTAGACCATAGGGCTAGGTTCCTTCATGCCAAATTTCAAGGTCACAGGCCCGGCCGATTTTGAGAAGATTTTTAAAGTATTATTTTTCATATTTTTCAGTGACCTTTGACCTCCCCTGTAGATTTACAAATACCCATTACAGGCTAGCCAATAGAGCTAGGAGTCTGGTTCTTTTTCGACAAAGACCATCATTGGTTCTTAATGTTCACCGAAATATTTTGGGTCAGGTCACGTGACCTTGACCTCATTAATTATGCGCATATCTAATTCTAGGCTAACCAATAGGGCTAGAGAGCCGAATTTTGGTACACAGGGAGTAGTATGGGATAGAAATCTATTGTCAATATGTCACATGACCAGACCTCATTAATTATGCGCATATCTAATTCTAGGCTAACCAATAGGGCCAGAGAGCCCAATTTTGGTACACAGGGAGTACTATGGGATAGAAATCTATTGTCAATATGTCACATGACCAGACCTCATTAATTATGCGCATATCTAATTCTAGGCTAACCAATAGGGCTAGAGAGCCGAATTTTGGTACACAGGGTGTACTATGGGATAGAAATCTATTGTAAATATGTCACATGACCAGACCTCATTAATTATGCACATATCTAATTCTAGGCTAACCAATAGGGCTAGAGAGCCGAATTTTGGTACACAGGGTATACTATGGGATAGAAATCTATTGTCAATATGTCACGTGACCAGACCTCATTAATTATGCACATATCTAATTCTAGGCTAACCAATAGGGCTAGAGAGCCGAATTTTGGTACACAGGGAGTACTATGGGATAGAAATCTATTGTCAATATGTCACATGACCAGACCTCATTAATTATGTGCATATCTAATTCTAGGCTCACTAATAGGGCTAGAGATCCAAATTTTGGTACACAGGGAGTACTATGGGATAGAAATCTATTGTCAATATGTCATGTGACCAGACCTCATTAATTATGCACATATCTAATTCTAGGCTAACCAATAGGGCTAGAGAGCTGAATTTTGGTACTCGGGGAGTAGTATGGGATAGAAACCTATTGTCAATATGTCACGTGACCAGACCTCATTAATTATGCACATATCTAATTCTAGGCTAACCAATCGGGTTAGAGATCGGAATTTTTGTACACAGGGAGTAATATGAAATACAATTTTTCGACAAAATGTCACATGACCTCTATGACCTTTGACCTCATTTTCAGAAATACTACCATAGCCTTTCGTCTCTTTGCATATTTATTCCTCTATTACCCCTGTACACCGAGATCTCTCGAAACCCGGTCATTGCTGCTTTGCAGCTATATTTTTAGCTTTGTTGTGTTTATTGTATTTTGCTGGTATGTGTGATGTCTTCTTGCCTATCATCTAAGGGATCTTATAAAGATGCACCCATCCATAAGAAGGGGGTTCAGTCTAAATTAAAAACTAAAGATTTTGAACACCCTTTTTTAACAGTAAACATTACAGATTACATGCTTTGACACTGTAGAGTGTTAAACACCATTACAAATTACGAAAATGCCACACACAGATGAATTCAATGTTATATTTAAAAAGAGAATATATTATTCAGAAGACTAACATTCATTAACATTAACAGTCGTCATATAGAGAAAAATCACAAATTTTTAAAAATGAATGTCCAAGGACTTAACAGTTTCTTCTTGATAGTTTCCTAGTGCTAAAAACTATACCAAAACCGTTATTTATATTAGAAGCTATTAAGCCACGGGGCATTAATATGGCAGCCATATTTAATTTATGCAAATTATCAAAGGGCCTTTGTAAAAATTGAGCCACTAAAAGTGTTTCTTCATACCCAAGAAAAATATTAAAACTTTAAAATCAAAGAAACAGCTTGTTTAATGCGTGATGTATGACCGACAATTTCCTTTATAAGAATGTTGGCCACCATATTGGATTTATTCAAATTAATAAATTACCTGTATGCAAATCGTAGCATCTCGAAAATCGTTTGTCCATGCCTAAGAAATATACTTTTAACTTTAAAATCACTGAAATAGTTTGTTTAATACGTGGTATATGACCGAAAATGTCTTTTGTAGGAATGTTGGCCGCCATATTGGAATTATGCAAATTAATAAAGTACCTATAAGGAACATTATACCTCCAAAATAATTCCCTGGGCCAAATTACTAGTGTCAGACTTTGAAATCACTGAAATAGCTTGTTTAACATGCGATATATAGCAAATTATGTTATTTTGTTGGATGGTTGGCCGCCATATTTGATTTATGCAAATTATACATATTTCCCCAAGGTGGATTCGAGTAAACTTTTAATATGTTGTTCTGGGTCCCTTTTTTAAATGCATTCAGAAGAAAATAATTGTGTTGCAATTTGTGGTGGGTCTAACCCTGTTTTGACTGGACTATATACGGGTCAACGTCCTGATGGTAAACATGGTGGTAAACATAGTGATAGCGCCCTCTACGTTCATCTCAGAGTTGCAGCAGACTAACAGGTATCAGGTATGATTACTGGATGGGGGACAAAATCATACTGCATGCACTTCGAAATATATAATGAGTAGAATATGACCAGTTTTATAAGTACAAATAATTTTAATGATACTGTTTTAGGATTTTAATACATGAGAACGACCGGCCTCGAGTGAAAGATATGAATTTTATTTAACAAAGATAGGGGGTCTTGTTACTTGTCGCTTGAAAGCGAAACCGAGACGACCAAAGGGACAGCTGCAGCTGACACGGAGATTCATACCGCTCTTTGGCATATTATCATCACTTGTGTTGATAGATTATCTGGAAGTATACAGATAACGGTAGACAGTTAACTGCTTCAGGGAAAAACGAGTTCGTGGAAAGTCACATTTCACGTCTTGTCACGAATATCAGACGGTGCACCACGACGACTGGCGAGCGAGGCACAGGGGCGAGCTGGACATTTTATTGGTCATCAACACCGAACCGCGGCCGTGTTTGTGAATTGTGCAAGTTTGGGTCAACAGCCAACAGCCGAAGGCCATCTTTTGAGGACAGGCCATACTCACGCCTGCGAACGTTGAGAGTGTAAATGCAATGGAGAGTTACAAATACGTCTCACAAGCTTTCCAACGAACCGTTTATGCGGCAACAGTTTGGCAGGAACCAGGCCAACTCAACACAGCAACAGTCCGAAATGTGGAGTTAAATTTTAAGTGCTCCTCGTAAAATATTCGCATCGGACAAACAAGTGACGCAACTGTCATCACTGTCGGAAAACTTTGGCTTCTTCAAGACCCGTAGAACACAACTCAAATCCCTCACGATGCCGGAGAAACTGCTTTGTTGTACGGACAATCTGCTGCTGTTTCTGGTGGTTGGAGTGTTTGTCGCCCTGCTCGGCTTGATACTAGGAATTTTGTGTATATCAGTCCACAGTATGACAGATTCAGTGGAGTATGCAGAAAGTGCCATTCCACCATACGTGCCCGCCTTATCGGTAAGGCTTTCTATGTTGTAATCCAAAGGGTTTACAAATCCAAGGTTTTCTATGTATCTGTTTTTGTATTATTTACAACGGATTATTTATTTTTATTCATTCCAGCATGAACAATTGTTTATTTGCCCCGTCCACCCAAAATGTAAGGTTCTTGCATCAATAATTATATATATAGCGAACTTAACTATAGTTAGTTTTCTATTTCAGGTAGGCGTCAACATGAAAACGATATGAATTTATCAAAATTAGCTGTTTCAATAGCCATAGTTTGCGAAAAAAGTCCAAAAAAGATGATACCTAGAAAAAGCTATAAAACCCTATCAAATGACCTATCATATTTCTCGGGGAAAATAACTGGAAACACCTTTTTTCAAACAAAAAACTGGAACTTTTATAAAAAATGTTTTTTCATATGTTCGTTTCCTTTTTTAGTAAATTAGTGTCATCAACGTGACATATTTTTTGTAAAAAAGTGTAAATTTAAAGCTTTATTCATGCCTTCTACCTACATACCCACTGACATTAAATAGAATGTGCAAGTAACAATTTGTGGGGCGACTCGCAGCGATTTCGAAGCTGTTATCCAATTGGGTGGCTGAATCTTACCAATATAATGAAAACAATACAAATAGACTCCCTAAGTGGCTGTGAATAGTGACAATCGACCAATCAGATATAACCTTGCAAACACGCTGCGAGTCAGCCCCAATTTGTCATATAAGCTTATAACTTTATAAGATGTTCACACTCTTATGAGTGACTTTTTTCAGAATTTCTGTGAGTCAGCCCGAAATGGTGTTTTGTGTTTAATAGTAATAGGGCATAGTGGTACAGAGCATAGGGTAAATGTAGTAGGTTTTCTAACCTGTAATTAGGCTTTACCCATCAGATAAGGGATGAATTAAAAATATTTACTACTCAAGGAAAAGACTACTGCCCATCTTTCATATTGTGCTGGCTTTTTAATGAATAAGGGGTTCAACAACAAATTTTTATGATAATAATCGCAGCTCTCTCATTAAAAGCTACTGTTTTAACCCTCTCACCACAATGGTTTGACCCAAACCTATTGTCATCAATGGTGAATGTGGACCGGTTCACAGAGAATCAGGATGAACAGGTTAATGACATTTTTTTTTGATTTACAGCTCATTCTGACAGGTGTAGTGGTCCTTATTTTGTTCAAGAAGAGGAACAAACTCTTGGTAGGTACAAACAAACTTCACTTTTCAAGTATTTTCAAAAACTGGGTACATGTATTACTAATCTATTCAGTCAAACTGCTTAAAGGGTCAGTATGTGTAAAACTGATAACATTTCATAATTTTATTCTATAAAGCAATTCTCTCAAAAAGAGGATGTTGAAATACAGAGTATTAGTTTGACAATAGAAAGTATGGGTGACGCTTTATTGTTATAAAGCAAATTTTAGTCTGGACTGAAATTCAAATGTCAAGGATAAATTAAACACACATACTCCAGGGTTTTTTTCTCAAATACGCAAATGTGCAAATTGCGCATGTCGAACCACTTTCTGCACTTTAAATTTTACTGACAGTGCAAAAATCATGCACAAAACACAGCAAGCAAATATGCCCATATGATGGTGACCCACTTGATAGTGCAGTGACCTGTGAATTTGACCTATGAATTGTGCCTCTAAAAAGTCAAGTCTGTCTCCTAATTTGATGAATGGGACAGAAATTGCCCCCTCCAGTGAACATGCAGAGAAAACACTGATACTTTACTGTATTAGGTGTATTATTGCAGTATGGACAAGTTGTATACAGGTATTTTGATGTGCCTCAGGGAGTTGAACAAGAAAGTGTATGTTACTAAACTGAACAAAATTTCTGGAATTTACCTCTTAGAACTTGACAAACATCTTGTCATATGTTATCGTGAATGTTCCTAGTCAGTGAAAATTGCATTGATTTTAACCCTTTGAGTGCTGTAAATTTATCCCACCAAAATTTTAGTGCAACATTTTACCAATTTTAAGAATTTTTCTGTAATTTTTTTGATAATTTTGGATCAAATTGACAGCACACTTAATTGGCTACAGTTTTCATACAAAATTTGGCAAAAATCTGAAAAAATTGACTGGGGTATATTTTATATAAGGTGACAAAAATTGACTTTGGCTCAAAGGGTTAAAGGTGCCACGGCAACTTGCATTTGGGGAGTTTTATCCGGCCACATATGTAAAAAATCTGTGGTTATAGTTTAGTATTATGATAGCTAACCAAGTCCACATCATTTTCATATGGAGGAGCTGAAACTGCTGAGGTGCGGATAAGTAGTCATATTCTTATGTGAAAGATTACAAGACATGCCTAGTTGGTAAAAGTAAAGATGGTGCACAATGTAGATTTGGCAAGCTGGTGGATGGCCTTGTTGGACAAAAGGATCAAAGGAAAAGTTTTTTACTGAAAAATACACATACAACTGGCCTTGAAGCTTTAAAACTGCAACAATGAATACCACAATGGTGAATACTACAGTGGTTGATATGTCAGGTGTTTCATTACAGTGACATGATAACAATCACGTTGATTCCTTATTGATAGTAATCAGCATTGATCAGAGTAAAGGAAAGATGGTGTATTGTTTAGAAATTCAAAGAAGCTTTTAGTTGGAATATTTAGTCTCTTTAATTCATGTATAGTCATGATTGTTTGTCACTGTGTTTTCAACAACTTTGTGGCAATTCCTTCACACCTACTGCTATGCACATCCTACTTTTAATCCCATTTATCAAACTTTGTTATTACTCTAATTACATTTTTCATGTATCACAGGCTCAGAAAACATGTAAGTTTATTTTGAAATACTATAGTTATGGTGCTGCAATTTTACGGCATGAATTAAATTTTTGCCCCAAAATGTAGTTTTACATCAAATAGTAATTTTATAACATAAGACAATTACACTTGCATCGTTTTTTCCAGTTTATTTCATGAGCAAAGACATGAACACACATTGAAAGTAAAGTAATCTTAGATGTAAAACAAGAAATTGAATTTGAGAGCACATAACAATACAGTTCAGGGCAACTTATACATAATTTGCACGTCTTTTAGAATTTTTTTTTGTTGAAGTCATTTCAATATTGGGCTTTGTCAAACATGGCATTATAAATAATATAGAGTAATTATCAATATCACCTTGACTGCCTGACATATAATCTGATGAGCTATATAGTTAATATCCGCATTCAATATTTAATTAGTTTAATCTCCTGATGGCATTTTTTAATTTGATTAAACGATCAATCCATATCTGTTTCAATGCGGATGAAATTTCCAGCATACGTTTATGTATTGCACATTGCTAACATGACACTGTCATCGATGTTGAAGCATGTAAGAGTTCAAAATGGAGTGCTTTTACACAGTGGCTACAGGTGTTCGTTGTTCTACACACTTTTTTAATCGGTAAGGTCCTTGTGTTGAACCATATGCCAGTATTTGCTAGCTGCATCTGGTATGTGGAATCCATTGTTGGTAAGGCGCTCACCACTAAATCTTTAAAGCAGTGATCCGAATGAGAATGCAAATTGTCCTTTTGACCTTCCAATGACAATCATGTATTTTATTTCAACACAAGCAGAATCCCACATCTTTTTCCAATTCCTAGTAACTTATTTACAAAGGCAGAAAGGGAAAAAAAATATTTCGGTATTTTCATGTGGCATAATATTTCACTTTTTCTCCCTCCCTCCAAGATGTAATGGTACATCCCTAAGGCTAAAGGTCAAAAGAAATTATATTATCCCACTACATGCTCATTTACATATATCACAGTGTTAAATCTTTATGATGTGACTCTTTTGGGCTGAATAAGTGTAAGTTTTGATGAATTTTTCATGTTTTAGTTTTAATCCTTTGAGTGCTGTAATTTTTCCCACCAAAATTTTACTGCCACATTTTACCAATTTTTATGAATTTTTTCTGAAATTTTTTGATAATGTTAGATCAAATGGACATTGCATTTCATTTACCGCAGCTTTTTATCAAAATTTTGACAAAAATCGGAGAAAACTTGACTAGGGTATATTTTATAAAGGCGACAAAAATTGTTGCTTGTGCTCACATAGTTCAAATGTCAACTGCAGTTCTTGTTGTACTCTGAAAAGCATTTTGAAACACTGAGCTTGTCAACGTAGTATGTATACATGTGGAATGCACTGCTATCGTTTACATTTGAATTCTAGTCTGGACCAAAAATTAGTCACCAATATCATTGCAGTCTACACATTTACAGCCCGAGATAACAAGCTCAATATGTGCATGTGAACAGCTACTTGCCCGTTATATAGCCAATAAAAGAATGAGACTGAAACAAAACAATTTTAAACTTATTTATTTCTTAATTCCCCCTCCCCCTCCCCCCCTCCCCCCCCCCCACAAAACACATGTAAAATCTGGTTGGTTGTTGCTTGACCATTAACTTGATTTGAACATTTTATCAAAGATTTGGTGTTGGCAATTGTTTGTACTTGTGCTGCTTTGATAGTGTTCTTTCAACAGAATCTTCATTACATTTTTGTGATCAAGATTCTTGTGGAGTTTAGATTTTTTTTATAAAACTTGTTTGTCATCGAAAGCTCTGACAAAACAAATGCCACCCTCTGTTGTTGAAATTCTCATCCACTGCAAAAACATGTCCAAACACTTGTTAATTCAGTAATAGAGGAAAGGTATTTTTCCCACACTATCTTTGGAAAAGGGAATGCAACTGTCAATGATGAGATTATTATGTGTGTCATGTTCATGCATGATTTTTAATCCAGCAAATTTTCACAGCAGTTTAATTTAAAAAATGCTAGACATGTCCATATTTGTTTCCATTTATGAACTTCTAACATCACGAACAAGATCAAAAAATATTTTGTTTGTTTTGTATTTTAATGAAACATAATAGCAAGGGTGAGATCACAATTTGTTTCCTGTCCAAATGATGATGCTCAAGATGATATATTGATGGACCACTAGGCAAATCGGCAAGACTGAGGATCACTGGGTCCACAAAGGGAAATTTCATAAATTAATATGACCCTAGGGAGCCAAGTCAATTCACAAAGATATGGAAGGCCCCCTAACAACCCTGTTTTTTTATATGGCAGATTCCACCCAGTGTAGTTCAGATGCGCCATGATATCACCCAGTTATTGTGACTTGATAATACATGAGATGTAAGAAAGTAAACACACAGGCACATAAAATATGTTACAATATTTTCATGAATATTCATGTTCAAAAATATTAATAAGTCATCCATTACTTTTAGAAGTCCTGAGAGGACCCTTGTACTTGAATCTTGGCAAGCCTGAAGTATCCAGGGGCCCACAATGATTAATTCTACAAACCAACATAATTCTAGGGGGCCCAGACCATTCACAAAGCTAGAGAGGGGCCCCCTAAAATACCTTATTGTTTTCATATGCCATCTGGTTATCAAGATTGGATATAAATTGGATAATACAGGGGGAGCTAACAGTATTTGAAATCTTTAAGCAAGAATGAAGAATTGAAATTCACGATAATCCAAGGGGATCAAGTTGGTTCCTAAAACTTCAGTAGGAGAGCTCCTTGAAATCCTGATTGTTTGATATAAATATTGCACCAATTCTTCTTCGGATGATCAAAAATTTTGCTATGAATTGGGAACATGATGGCCATGAAATCAATACCAAAACAAACCTAAATTCAGCTAGGTCCCAATGATGACTGAGATGAAAATATTCAATGGTGACCAGTTGAATTACATTACAGACTCTATGCAGGGAAATCAATACACAATAAATCAGGAAAAAATCTTGAGTACAACGTAATGAGAAATCATTAAACATTCATTGCTGCAGTGTACAATGGTCAACTTTATAGTTTCACAGGAAATGAAATGCCATTGTCAATGCAAAATGCAGCATCATTTGTTGGCCGGCGCTGCAAATACCAGTTCCCACACTGGTACATATGTTTTCAACCTTTTTCCTGTTACCATGGCAACATCAGGATTCAAAGTTACCATGGCAACATCAGGACTCAAAGTCAGTTCAATAAAACGAGCTATGTCATTTACATCTGCACAATTGAGGAAAGGTATAGTGTAAGGTTGAATTATTTGTCAAAGATTTAACTTTATTTGTATATTGAATTCGTATCTGATACAAAACGGGACATTACTCATAGGATGAGGTAGGATTGCATTGGTAGGGCAGAGTTATATGCACATACTGGAGAAACTGATATGGTGAATTTTTACCATTGTTCACATGATATGGCACATTGTTTCCATTGTTGGCATTGTTCTTATGTTTGGTACAGCGTTGATGGCCTTCTATCACACACCATACCACTGGTTCAGATTTCCACACCACATACAGCCGTGTTTCTTGGAGGTTCATCAAAACTGTACAGAGAATAACAATAGCGTGATGTACCGATAGGGGTGAGCAAATTATTTTCTAACTCCCAACTAGCCCACAGGTTAGGAGCTGAATAAATATTGCTAGCCAGGCCGGAGTTTCCAATGGCCCACCAGTAATTATTTAATTACCAATTATAATAATTCTCTAGTCCATTGAGCCGATCAAAGCAGTCTAACTATTTGCCCAGCCATTAAAACAACTATTCCATATCAGCTTATGAGCTCAGTATGGCCAGTGGATTTGCTCACCCCAAGTGTTGCCATGTTAGGGACAGCACAAGTGTCAGTGTCCCTGTTAAGATTTTTAAAACATAGAGTGCTGTAATTTCTCCCACCAAAATTTCAGCACAAAAATTTTTCTGATTTTAATGATTTTTTCTGTAATTTCTTTGACAATGCTGGACCAAATGGACATCACTTTTCATTGACTTCAGTTTTAATCAAAATTCTGGGAAAATGTTTTGAGTTAAAGGGAATCAGTTTGAATCAGTTGTGCAGCATAATGGCACTAAGGTACACTAAAGTGGTGTTTTGTCAGGAAAGCATAATATTTTTGACACACCAAAACTCCTTTACCTGGAATCCTGTACATAAACTTCTTTGAATTACTTGAAAAGTATATAGGGCACTGTAGCAAAGGGTTTGTTCCAATCCCTGGATTTTTCCTATGGCCATTAATTTTCAGTACCAATGGGATGAAGTTGGAATTCTAGACAGTAAAATGGGATACCCAGTGACCAAACAGCAGTTGACTTCACATTTCTGGTGTTGCCAACTGTTGGTGGTTAAATACAGTTTGTGGGAATCCCCAGAAAGTAGTTTTGGCCATTTCTGTGACATCAATCTTTACAATATCACAATCATTATTTTAACATATATAACATTGTTGCACTCTCAAGCTTTACATGTTATTTGTCAATGCATTCAATCGTCATCTGGCACTTAGTTTAGTTTATGATAGCTGCTTGAATTTTCCACATGGAAATGATCAAAAGAAAAAGTCAATTTCTATTCCTAATGTGAAAGCTATACTGGTATTCAACTTGTCAGCATAGCCTGTAAGCGTAATCATCCAATATTGTTGTTTAACCCTTTAAACCTCTTCCTGCCAAGTCCGTATTTCACCACCAGGTCAAGATGATTAAAATTAATGAAACACAACGTATTCCATATGGTGTATTTTAACATAATATTGTGAAGGCGGTTGAAAACATAATACTGTAAAGTTGATTTTTTTGGGGGACAAAGATGCTATAAGTGGTTGAAAATACGTCATGTTTTGGCTCAATACCGCTTTTTACTGACTGGCTGATAGGGAAGTGATACAGTTATTACTGTCTGGCAGGAAAAGGGTTAAAAGCTGTAATTTTTCCCATCAAAATTTCAGTGGAACATTTTACCGATTTTTACTAATTTTTCTGAAGTATTTTCGATATTTTTGGACC
This sequence comes from Ptychodera flava, assembly GCF_041260155.1. Classification (NCBI taxonomy): domain Eukaryota; kingdom Metazoa; phylum Hemichordata; class Enteropneusta; family Ptychoderidae; genus Ptychodera; species Ptychodera flava. The sequence goes on along the minus strand of NW_027248277.1, from coordinate 19,899,398 downwards.
AAATGGACATCACACTACATTGGCTACAGTTTTTTATCAAAATTTGGCAAAAATCTGAAAAAATTTCCGGGGTATATCCTCTAAAGCTGACAAAAATTGACTTGGCATTCAAAGGTTTTTAGACCTAAGAAAAATTCTTTTGTCGACAATAAAATTGTATATTGTACAGCATGATGCATCATATTGACAAGGCTAATGCTGTAAATTTAAAAGTATTCATCAGAAATGAAAAGAATACACAATATGTTCCATGAGTCACTGTGATATTTTTTGTTTTTCATATCACAAATAATTCAGCGAAAGGCCAAACAAATTTGTCATAGGATTAAAACTTTTATCTGTTGAGAGGATATTGCAGATACATTTTACATCATCTTCATCAAACCAGCACATGTGTGTTATGTATGTAAAGATACATAAGGTCAAAGGTCAGCAAACCATGACACATGGTAACATTGTTGTATTTCTGTCAACAACCACACCCTGTAGGTGTGGTTGAAATGCGGTCTGAGGATAGCTACATCACCACTGTCACCTTCCGTGAACTTTGACCTAGATGTTGCAATATTGTGTTTGGACAAATTTCTTATCCCTTTTCCTGCCAGACAGTAATAACTGTATCACTTCCCCATCAGCCAAGTCAGTAAAAAGTGGTATTTAGCCAAAACATGACGTATTTTCACCCGCTTGGCTTGGTATGTTATAGCATCTTTTGTCCAAAAAAATCAACTTTACATTATTATGTTTTCAACAGCCTTCAAATGTACAGTATTATGTTAAAATACATCATATTGAATATGTTGTGTTTCATTAATTTTAACCATCTTGACCTGGTGGTGAAATATGGACTTGGCAGGAAAAGGGTTAAGAGCTCTGTGAAAAACAATTTCAGAAGGCCTATTTATAATTGGTATATGGAAACATGATTCATACCATCAAACACACACATATATATACTGGTATATATATATATATATATATATATATATATATATATATATATATATATATATATATATTATACACACACACATCCAAGTACACAGTTGGGTCAGTGGGAAATTTTTAATTTCTTTTGCATTTGTGGATAATATATGATCTATTTATTATACCGTACACATGTCAAACATTTGAATCGAAAATAGAAAATTTAAAACTCATCTCAATGAAAGAAAAAGTTCATAGTATTCTGCAGTTTTTCCTTCCATAAATGGTTTTTCCCTGTATTCTTTTGACAGGTGTCCCTAGCAGTAGTGATGACAACATTCAGTGTGTTTCTGTGTCTGTGTACAACAGTTCTTGTCACTCTACAAGTCATCCCATTCATGGAGAGTTTCACACACTGTGTCACCCATCCAACCACAGAGCAATGTCAGTGTTATGTCATTGACAATCTGCCATCAACAGTCAACTCAACATCTCACATTATTGATGTCGGAGGTGAGTAGGATATTCCAAAATTCCCATCTTTATATTAATTAAGGGAAGTACAAATAATGGGTCAAACCAGGAATTCAAATGGACCGCAGTGCAATTGAAACCATGTGTGCAAATATAAGTACGTATATTTCCGTACGTGTTTGTGCATATGGGTTTGTTTGTACCCTCATCATATGATCTCTTAGTGTACTTGGTCTCTTGAACAAAGTGCATCCTTTTTATTGTAGAGTAGAACCATTGTACCAGTTATTTTATCCATGAAAAGAAAGTTTTGCGTTGTAACATTACTTTCTCTACTTTCATTTTATCTTTATAGTGAACAATGCAACTTTTCTTCATATGGCAACTCATTATCATTTTCCTAAGTTTGTTTGGAGTTTCACATACCTAACATAACAATTTTGATATCTTATTCATGCCTAGATGAAATAATGTAAACCTAATATGATAAACTAATCATTCGTATTCATTCATCAATAGCACAGGAAAGGTTGTTGTTTTAGGAAGCTATTTTGCCGTGACTGTCTGTTAGTTCTGCTGTAAAGTGATGAGGGCGCTATTTATATGGCAGCTTTAACCCTTTCACCCCTGTTTCCCACTCTAGAGGTCCAACTTTAAGGTTCAGGTAGCATTCACCTCGAAAGTGTTCCTAACTCTGAGAGCTTTAAAACAAGCGCCCACAAGTGGTGGATCAGAAAATTATAGTGAAAATATAAGAGTCAAAATATCTGACTCAATAATGTGCATTCAATCTTCATTGAATTTGCACAATTTTTTAAACTTCATCAAGTCAGTGTATAATGGACATACCGGTATTACCACAAACACAATGTACAGTTTTCAAAAGTTGTGATGAAGAAGCATGGGGAAAAAAATTGTGAAAGGAAAAAGTCAATAAACATGACACCTACCCCAGGCCAATAACACATAACAACACTGTGTTAAATATTTATATTTTTCATATTTTCCCCCACAGAAAGTGAGCAGGTGACATTTTTTGGTACGTCCAGTTGTCATGTGATCACAGACACTATTGTTGATATCCTGTACACAGAGGTTGTCATCTTTGCTGTGGGTGGATTCAGTTGTACCATTGCAATGGTGTTCTGTGTTCTCATGGTCTGTGGTGGACATCAAGTCAACAAGGTAAGCAAAGCTTACAATTGTGATGTTTTCGCTTCCTTAAATTTCCCTCTCTATCTTTCTCTGTGTCTCCGTCTGTGTCCCTCACCCCTTATCTCTTACCTCTCCCTCCCAGTTTTCCCCTTTCCTTCCTCCTCTCTTCCTTGATCACCTTTTTTCAGACCCCCCCTTTCCTTGAACTCCTTATCTTCACCACCTCTCTCTCTCTCTCTCTCTCTCTTTCATAATCACAATAAAATGATAACACTTTCAATCAATTTCACAATCAATTTCACATAAAATACAGTGTTTGTGTGTCCTCAATACCACTTTCATTATAACAGACAGCTTGCAGATTATATTTTTACTTTATATAAACAAAGAAATACCTAGTTATATTTATTATTAGCTACTATTATTATACTGTAATACTTTATATTTATTGAAGAAAATTTGAACTTATTTTTGTATCACTCTTTTATTTCCACAAATGTGATGTAAATCCTATATTTACAAGCAAGCAATAAAATATTATTATCATGATTTGAAAATTTACATAATGGTACAATCATGGCATGTGGGACCATGATGCAACACAGTGTTGGCTTATTCAGGGTAATTTGATGTACCGGGTATGATTTTAATTGCATATGATTTCACGTCATTATTTTGGATTAATTTAGCATAACATATGTTAGAAACAAAATGTGACAAAATTTGATTTTATAAATGATTTGACTCTGACAGACAGAGACAGATACCATAGATGCATTGTCAGAAGACCATGTCAGTATATCCGGATCCATGCTGGGAAGTGCCTTCAGTAGGAGAATACTCATTCCAGGTGAGGGATAAATAGAATCTCACTCCCCAAGGACCTGGGATAAGATTTCTCAGACTCAGTTTGGATATTTTGTCTAACAGTAACAACAGGTTCTTGTGAGATAAAAATATCCCCAGCTCCAGTGAGAAATCTGAACCACATCCCTGGGGATTTAGTGTTCTTTTTCTCACGTGATCACAAAATGTGTGTGCAAGTCACACAAAAAACATACACTGTATTTAACATCTACCATCTACCAACTAACTGTGATATACCGGTATATATATATATATATATATATATATATATATATATATATATATATATATATATATATATATATATATATATATATATATATATATATATATATATATATATACCAAAACTTGTTTGTATCTTCTCAGAGGGGTAAAGTGCTCGATGCAGGGATGCAGAGCAATATTACAATAAATATGAGAACACATAAAGTATGTTTGGTACCTATTACTCGAGTTTCACGCATACACGCGATCGTCAGATAGGTAGATTTTATTGTGTGAAATTTGCTTCAGGTGCTTACATATAAGTATCAGGTTGGGTCAAACCATTTGGTGTTGTGGGTTGGATTGAAATTTGACAAGTAAAATTTGTTTTCATGTCGGCACTTGGAGACCAACTTGGAACGCTTGTTTAAAAGGCTGGACTTATCTACATCGATTATGAATAGTTTCTCTGTAAGATAAAGGTTGCATTTCTTTGACACATTTGAGTAATGTGTCAACCTTTGTCTTACAGAGAAGCTACTCATAATCAATGCAGATATGACAAAAAAATCCTAAATCACAAGAAAAAAGCCTCAATCCAATACTATTGTAAGGAAATTGCCTTTCCTCAGCGAACAATTGAATGTTCTGATTGGGCAAATGAATTAAATCATCCATTCATAAAGTTGCATGTAAAAGACAATCAAAATGTCTCTGGATATCTGTCTTTGGATTTGACCAATATCAATCAACAAAACAGTCTGGTACAATTTATTGTGATGTTATCACTGTACAAACACTTTGATACAGTGGTTGTACAAATCAGCTACAATCACCCTGCAAGGTACATCATCTGTCAGTGCTATACCAGTTGGGTAGGTCAGCCCATCACTATCACTATCAATACGACAAACAAACTTACCACTACTCTCAAACTTCAGTATACTACTAGGCCTACCAGTAGTGACATACGGTAGACATATTTATCATTTTCAATTGCTATTCCCGTGGGGCATCTTATCTGACCATCCCCACTCTTACAATCAAAGGAATACAAATACTGGTCATGTGCATTGAATACATGGATACACTTGTTCTGGTAGTCTGCTACAAATACGATTCCAGTAGTTGCTATGACTACACCAAAGGGCAAATCGAATTGCCCTTGACCTTTACCATAGGACCCAAACGACCTAAGGTATTTGCCATGTTGTGTATAAATCCTGACACACTGTTTACCATTATCTGTCACATAGACATTGCCATCTACAGGACTAATCCCAATACCATATGGCCTTTCCAACTCATTTTGTCCAAAGTATCTGATGACATGTCCATTCTCATCACTGACAACTACTTGCTTATTGTTGTCATCTAAACTATAGTATGTATTATCACTTGATATCATGTGGAGTGAAAGGCTTGTTAAAATGTTTGAATTCCAAAATTTTCTCAAATTTTCCCTCTCTATAGTGCTTATCTGCAACCTATTATTGCTATAATCTGCAGTGACAATGTCTCTGTCTTTGTTTATGGCCACACTCAATGGTCCGTTGTACTGTCCCTCAGCACTTCCTTGACTGCCGATGGTCTTTACCAATCCTTTGATGACAGGTATGATGACAGGACAGCCTGGTATTGGTTGATCTCCTATTGTCATGGTAACTTGATATTTTCCATCCAATTGTCCAGCCACTGTAACTCTTTGTGTACCATCTCTGTTATCAGTTACATTGATGTCTTCCCATGATGCACCAAGTTTTCTTACCTTGGCTTTCACTGGTTGTTTTGGGATGACTTGTTTTCCTGTGGAATCTCTGGTTGTGATCAGTAGGTCTGCAGAGTCACCTTTCAGGAGTTGTTTTGGAATGTTTTCAACTGTACACTTTGAAATTTCAATGCCATATTGAGATTCGAGAATTCCCAGAATTCCATACTCAGAGAAATCATCTTGTGGTATGAATATAAAGTCATCATGTTCAGCTTTTGCTGTAGTTTCCATGGTGATCAGTTGCTTGATACGAGTGCTGACATCACCCTTTGTTGAGAGAAGTTGAGCAGCATTCCCAAGATGCATCAGTGTCTCTATGTAATTGCCTGCACTCTTAATGTTACCATGTTTTAATTCCATCTTATCAATATCAGCAGCTGCTCTTTTAATTTTTATTTTGTAATTGTTTCTCAGTTCATCTATCAGTCTCTGCTCTTCTCTTTTTATTTTCTTGATGATTTCTTCTGCTTTCTCTCACCTTCCTTTCTTCTCTGTTGCACTGCTCTGTAAGATCAGTTTGTATCAGCTTGGTCAGGGTTTTGTTCTTTTCAGCTTCCTGTTCTTTCACTTTCAGTTTGTCAACCATGGCTTTCAATTCTGTAAGATACTCATCTGCTGCATCTTTCAAGTCTCTGTGTACATGTTCCGGTATGCGGTGTTTGACTATGGTGCAGTTTGTACAGACAGGTACCTGGCAGGTTTCACAGTAGAATTCAATTTCATTCTTTGGATGAACATTGCAATATTCGACTGCTTGTAGTGTCACAGGACTGGTGGACATTGCTGTTTTAAATTCTCCATTGGTCATAAGTTGATGTGTCCGCGTCATTGGAACATTTTCATGTGCCATTTTACAGTTGTTACAAAAATGAAGTTTGCACTCCACACACCTGTGAGTGGATGTATTCTGTTGACAGCCTCCACACTTGATCTCAGTTTCCTGCATGGACTCCAGTCGTTGCTTGAATATCTCAATCAGATTGCTCATAAAAAAATTGCCTTTTATCACTGGCACTCCTCCAACAGGAAGCTGATATTGCTGTCGACATTCTGGACAGTTTAGAGATCCAGTCTTCTCAACCAGTGTGACTAAACACTGCTCACAGAATGTATGCAGACATGGTAGAATTTTAGGAGACTTGAACTGCTCCAGACAGATGGTGCAACACAGGAAATCTTCACCGATTTCTTCCAAAAGTTTGCGTTCAGATGCAGCAGCCATTGTGCATAGGTGTGTCTAGTAAACCAACTTGAGACAGGTACAGAGCTGATAGCAGATAAGGCTCCTCAACAAGATATTGCAATTATTTTTCATGGTGTCACATGACTCACCAACTGACTTTAGTATTGTGGTGAAGCAAATTCTGTTTTGATTTTGTACGCTTGGCTAGGGAGTTCCAGTTGACCTACTTGATCACACGATCCCCATGTAGTATGAATATACTAACATGTGTCTTAGGTCGAAGGTCTCTTCACAATAATGCTGTAATTAAGAAATAAAGCACACCCAGTGACGGTATACTTCGAGATTTTTAGCTCTGCTGTCAGCGACGTGGACGTTATCAGATAGGTTGATTATCTGTCGTCCTCCGTCGTTCGTCAACAATTGCCTTCTCGTCTGAAACAGCAAGTCCAATTGCTTTGAAATTTTAAAATATGCAGTTCACTTGGGGTAACCTCACTTAAGTTTGTTCAAATTGTGGTGAAATTTGCATATTTCTGTTTTGGGGGCATTTTTTACTGTTTGTGGTAAAAAATCTTCTGCATTTTTAAGGGAATTTTTGCCATTTTTGGTCAAAAAATATGTTTCTCAAAATTAGTACTGGTCTGATAGCTTTGAAATCGGTATACGGGTTTCTACAGATGAACTAAATGACATTTATTGAAATTATTATGAAATCTGCAATTTTGTATTTTTGGGGCAATTTTTCCCATTTTTTGGTCAAAAAATATATTTTTAAAAACATACTGGTCTGATACCTTTGAAATTTGGTATACAGGTTTCTATAGATGAACTAAGTAATATATTGAATTTCTGATGAAATCTGTAATTTTGTATTTTTGGGGCGATTTTTGCCATTTTTGGTCAAAAAATGTGTTTCTCAAAAAGTATTAGTTTAATAGCTTTGAAATTGGTATACAAGTTTCTACAGATGAACTAAGTAATATATTGAATTTCTGATGAAATCTGTAATTTTGTATTTTTTGGGGCAATTTTTGCCATTTTTGGTCAAAAAATGTGTTTCTCAAAAAGTATCAGTTTAATAGCTTTGAAATTGGTATACAAGTTTCTACAGATGAACTAAGTAATATATTGAATTTCTGATGAAATCTGTAATTTTGTATTTTTGGGGGCAATTTTGGCATTTTTGGTCAGAAAATTTCATTCTCAAAAAACTACTCGTCAGATAGCTTTGGTTAACATGTTCACAGGGATGATCCAATGTGATATATTCAAATTATGATGAAATCTTCAATTGTGTATTTTTGCAGCTATTTTAGCCACTTTTTTCTGGCCATTGAAATGAGCCATCAAAGATTTCCACCAACATGTGTCAAAAATACCGGTAGTTATTCTCTATATAAACACAGCGGAGCTATATCGGCTGTAAGGTTGCTTGTGTTGAATTACTTTCACGACATATGTATGAACGATAGTCTCAGCGCATATATGAAGTGAACTGGTCAAAATCTGTTGCTGGGTGTGCTTTATTGCTATTATATCATACAGTATATTGAAATCCTGGCATGGAATGTTAAAAGAAATTTTGCACTTGCTTAGAGCTTATGCATGTGCCAACAACCTTGCTTTTCACCAATATAAGTGTTGGTTCTTTTCACGTCTTGACCAATCAGATTGCTGCATTTGCACAATCAATATATTAGTAATGGTATGATACAATTACCAGCATTAATGTTGTATGTATGATGATATCAGCTATTCTCATCTTTTCCAAAGTTAATGTTCATACTCGTACTTCTTTTGACTGGATTGTCTTTGAATTCATTAGGATTGCTAGCAAATGCAATATCTATTAAATCAGCAACGGTCATGGTATTTTCATGGTATGTTTGTCATCTGTGTCAGAAAGTGTTCTTATGAAACAATTTTCTTGTTTTTGTGAAGTTTTTTTAGGGTGCGTGGAGTTGTAACAATTAACATAATAATAGGGATAAATTCAATAATTTGATGACAATAATAGTCAGATTTGCATACAAAGACAATATAATTGTGTAACAATTCCAAATGTAGAAAAGTTCTAGAATTCAGAGGTAAACCATAATTGTGCAAAGTATGTACAAATAGATTTGTGTTGACAGGCTACATGGTGTAGGTGTTAAAGACGCCCATTGGTTATAAATGCCGGATTACGTGAAGGGACGCTCATTATGCAAAGGGACGCCGTGTGAGTAACTTGAACTGAGAGCTCCAGAGTTTGCGCTGTTTTGCGTGCTTTGCGTGCAAAGTAAGGCACGAGTCAGCTGGATGTGTACCTAATGAACATTAGCGTTCGCCTTATCTGCTAACGGTGACTAAACATAAATAAAAAAACGTGTCAAGATTTCTATGTTGAAAGACGTGCGCAATAGTTTGTTTACGGTTCATCTATATACTCCAACTTTTGAACCTACCTGCCGTATTTGAGCTGAAAAAAACCTTGATCACATTTTACAGTCAAGTCGACAACATCTTAGTCACCGTGAAGAAATGTATTACATGTACTGGGTATTCTCTTTTTGGAAAATTTGGTGGCCCTGAAAAGGGCCGTTTGGTTTGGTTTGGTGGTTCCGACCCTACACCCAACGATGGCCAACGTACGGTACGCCGGGCAAATTTGGGTATAAGGCCCGGACGAGAGAAGTCACGCAAAATGGCATCACTTCTCTTCGTGTGACGACTACGTCATCAGCCTGCATCAATTGCAGTTTTCGGGCCAAATAGCGCTCATCACGCCAAGCGTGTATCCGGTCCAGCATATTCCAATACCTCCGATAGAGTCTGAGTCGGACAGATACGTGTCATTGCCAGGCTCTTGACCAACGCCAAGCCACTCCTGCCTATGCGTTGTCACACAGGGGTGGCAGAGACAATACTGACATTCGCTTTCGTCGGTGTTTGGATCAGGTGGCGTATTGGGCCATTGTCTGCCATTTCGGATGTTGTCTTCGCTTGCCTTGGCAATACTTCGTCTACCACGACGTGATTTCGCTGATTTCGGAATGTAGGTGACTTGCCACCCATGGCAATCGAAAAGTGCTTCGATGGCCTTCAGCTGCTCTTGAGAGACGGCAATTCCGACCTTGTCCATGCTGATTATAAACTCAGAGTGACGAATCAAGAAATATTCAAATTCAACTTCAATAAAGCTGTTCACACTTGACGTTATTGTTCTGTCATTACTATGCAAAAATAAATGTTTATTCGCATTTTTACATCACGCTTTTGAAAATTACGCATGCAAGAACGACGAAAACACATCCAATAGCGCTGATCACAAATGACGTCACTGTTCTCTCTCATAAATATGCAAAAATAAATATTAGTCTGCATTTTCAGCATGAACGACGAAAATAAACCTGCTAGCACTACAAAGGTTACTAAAAGTCACGCTTGTTCGTGGTATTTTATGGCTCAGACTGCAAGCTGCAACAACAGCGGCACATACAACAACGTTTGTTTGAATGTAGGCAGCCCTGTCCGAAAGTTGCGCGCGTACAGCTATATTTACAGTAGTAACAACCCTAAAATCACGATCAACGCTATTAGGAGACTGCTAATGTGATGAATACTCAAAGACATATTCACGAATCAGAGTACAGGGTGCAAAAATCAGCCATGAATTCAACGTTGATAAAATTTGTCCGAATTTCAAGCAACAGTACCGGTAGTAAAAAAAACCTGCAACCGTGAACTGCGCTATACCCCGTCACAGAGGTGTGAAGCGGTACGGTATCAGAGCCGGGTATCAGAGTTTAGTTTCCCACGGAGTGTCGCTTGGACCTCCAGGCTTCTTGAGTATCCTAATCAGACAAGGACTTGTCCGTGCCCTAATCAACCGAATTTTTATTTGGCTTCCTCTGTTTTGTTCTATCGTACCATCGTCACTTCCCTGGGCCCAGGGTCCATGATAACACTGGCGCCAGACTGAACGAAAGGCATACTTTTTGTTAGTCACGTGAGAGAAATTTAGAACATAAAACAAGGTTTGCGTCATACTCATCCGTGATCTCGAAGCGTTTGTTACTACTTCACCCTGCATCGCTGTACGCTTATTTTGCTACAAGGTAAATTTATCGTAAAACGCTCTTGTTGTCAGATATACTTTTGAAAGTTGAAGTTAGTTAGTACTTTTGTGATTTTTTTTACCGAGAGTTTATTTACTTGCTTTGCGATTTTTTCATTGTAGTTTAGTCTTATTTGGCAGTTTTTTAAATTACGCAGTTTCCTTTTTCAGCATTTCAATATTTTTATCGCTATCACAGTTTCTTTGATTTGAGCCTAAAGTTTATTTTATAGCAGTTTTTAAAGATAGATTTTAAAATTTAGATTGAAACTTTGAAAATGGAACAGGGAGATCAGAATAGGCAGGTTTTTCCATCAATGACTAGGGAAGCGATCAGGGTTCGTAACTTAGGTCGAGAGAGGGATAATACTGTACGAGGCACTATAGACTTCGTTGCCCTACTGCTGATGAGAAAAGAAACCTGCAGAAGAAGATAGCAAAATTACGATCACAACTGAAGAAGGCCGTGCCACAAACTTCGAAGTGTTGTCAGAAGCCCTGGACTTCTTCTTTTCCCAGCACGCTACTGCAGATCATGTCAACTCTACAGGTGTGTTCGACGGCCTATATAAAATTGATAAAATTGATGCTAAAAAGCAGCTGCAATCATTGCTTTGGCGGCTCGTTTGGATATTGACGATGTCAGCGACCAGCTATCTTCCTATTCCAATCCATTTGTGCCGATGCAGTTCGATCTGCATATACCGGGTCAAAGTTCACATGTTGGACAGTGAATTCACGCCTACGTTTGCGAAATAGAAGCCTTGTCTTGTCCAAGTTTGGGAAATGCATCTGATTTTTTTACTTTTTCGGTTCCGATCAAAACGAAGTCTCGAAACACAATATTGGCTTGTTTTCTACCTTCCGACCGCCATCTTTGCCCCATAATTTACGTTGACTGGTTGAATACGTTAGGGTCACAGTTCAATCTTCAGAAATTAGTCGTTTTAATGTTATTTCGACATCAACGTTTCCAAATTGAATGAAAACAGACGATAGTTCCAAGAATTTGAGCGATTAGAGCGATGCGGATTGTGTTTATAGCATACCGGTATATTGTAGTGGTCAGTTTGTACTTCGCGGAAACTGTCCGGCTCTAGCGACACACTCTAGCCATGCGTACCCTGCTGTGTGTTCCCGGCGTTTTGGCTGGTGGGACGCCGTATAACACCGGAAACACACGGCACAGTACGAAGGGCTAGTGAAATCTGTAACTCGAACGCACCACGTACGGTGAAAACACCTCATGCCAAAATGTATGTATTCCAACGCGTTCATATCGACGATCTAGGTGAACATTTACACGACTATCTCGTGGCTTCTTAGTTTATGTTTCCCCATATGGAGGTAGCGTGGTTTCCCATAGAACACCGCTGTAGTTAGCGTCCGACAGAATAGCTTGCCACGTACGCGTGTCTTTGAAGACGTCGGACTTGTTTGGCTTCAAGTACAGTTGCAGCGACCGTGATCTCTAAAATCCTTATCAATCGATACAAACAGTTTCAAGGCAGGTGACAATCTATGTTATAATTCTGCTAATATAGCGGCGTTTGAAGCACAACAGTGAAAACGATACTATGTTGACAGGGTGGAGTACCCGCTAATGCGCGATCCTGGGATTGAGAGCGGCGGCTTTAAGGTGGTTGGAAAGGCTAGAGCATCAGTTATAAATTTCAACAAAACTATTAAATATAAAAGTAGTCAACATTCTCTGTGGAATAAAAAAAACTAGACATTTGGGCACAAAGGCATTGCAGAGTTATAGCCTCAGCCCTGTTAAAACTTCTGAAAAAGTGACCAAACAAGAAGAAGTTGGGGAGTCCTTAGTGTATTAACTATGGTAGAGGTCCCCTAGCTTTTAATAAAATGTTTGAAAAGGGAAAGTCATTATTTGCTGCTTTTCAGGAAAGTTTGACAAGGCAGTGCTTGCATTCAGAGTGAGTGACTGCTATTGTAAATGCATTTTTAGATTCTTTGAGTGTCAAAGAGGTGTCAAAAGTGAGATTAACCAAAAAAAACTGCTCTATGACTTCAAAAGAGGGGTGCAAATATGGCTTGTTTTCAACATTTTTGACAGAATAACAGTTTTCTACATAATTGTATACCAATTTAATCCAATTTGAAATGAGATATGGACATGGAATTTTAACAGCCTATTAACAAGGTTACAGATAAGATTTGTACGGCACAATTTTCCTGTATTTGAAGTACTTTTTGAAAAATCACATTTTGAAATTTGAAAGAATTTTTAATAATTTTTTGATATATAAACCCATGTAAAATCATAAAAACAAATTTTATTTACAAATCCTGCCGTACAAATCTTACAATAAATAGTGTCAACATATTTATAACTAATTTGGTAATATTAATACTATCCAATTATTATTAAATTCAAATATGTAAAAAAAATATGAAAAATTAAATTTTAATATTTACTGGTGTCATATTTCAAAATCATATCTGCAAATATACAATTTTTATTCTTTGGAGAAAATATTAACTAAGGGAGTTATCCTGAAAATTTGAACTAAATATCTTGATTCTAACACTTGAAACTTGACATTAACTCTCAGAAAAGAATTGGTGCAAAAATAGCCTTTCCAACCACCTTAATATCAACATGCTAACTGTCAGTACAATTGAATTGGCCTGACCCTGAGTTTCTTCACATTTGTTCAAATTTATATAAAATTTGTACCATCATATCATTTTATAATAAGCTCTCCTTATATTTTGAAAAAATTCTTCCGTAAATGCATCACTCTATCTTTGGAGATTGGATTTAATGGCTGATGGTATCAAATACTTTATTCAAATTTGATGAATTTCCAATCAATAGAAGTAATTCTTTATATTTTGAGTACAGCAACAAAATTAAAAAATCTTCCAAAAAATATGCTTACACAATATATGTCACGCATATGCACAATGTAATGTACATGAAATATACTAGTATGATTTTCCATCAGATAAATTCCCAAACAGTTAAGGGAAAAACTCTTCACATGCTCATACAGGTCCAAAGTCAAAGGCAGACTAATAATGTTAATATATCAATGACAGGAACTGTACAGTTAACACCATTCTACCCACTTTTTCAGGTCATTCCTACACCTTGGAAGCCGGCAAGCCCATAACTTCTCACGTCCCCCATATGGAACATATTTGCAAGAGCCCATGGAAACATATCCCTTCTCATCAGAGGCATACCCACTCAGAGACTCCCAAGGCCAACACACACATGCTGAGGAACCTCCAGCATTTGGGAATATATTGATGACAACTGCACAAGTTCAGAGGTCAGAAGGTGACAGTTCACATGTTCAAAGGTCAGAGGTTGACAGTTCTCAGGCGCAAAGGTCGGAAAGATATAGAGCACAAGTTGAAAGGTCGTCAGAGGTTGATAGCTCACAGGTGGCATTAACGGGCGTATCACGGTTAACGCAGTGTGGCGATGAACGGAGACAGGTTCAGGCAGGTGAAAATATATCGGAAGCTGACCTTCCAAACAGAGTGAGGGCGCTTGAAGATAGTGACAGTGTTGATAATGAAAGGAGTGGTGTGAACAGTGAAAGGAATCTTTCGGGGGCGAGAAATACACAGAGACGTGATGCACACACCAGTGAAACTACCGGAGGACAAAACTTGCCCAGGCAACTTATCGGCCGCCCCCAGCAACATGCCAGCCTCCCTGATTACGGCCAATTTCTGGATGGGACCGGGAGAGTGAGTCATGCCAGGATGGCTGAATCAAGGAGAGGTGCTGGAATACGTGATGCTGCCACCAGAGGTCAGAGACAGAGAGGAATTGCCGACCGACATCAGAGGCTCAGTCATTCTGGTCGCATGATGGAAAGCTATATTCCAACATATGACGGTAACTTCATATCGGTGTATACGTTACCAGGAAGTAGCGAAATGTTTGTAAATTTACGAGACGTGCCTTCAATTCCACCTCCATACAGCTATGCAAATGATTTTGTTCCTGCATACGCTGACCAGCCACCTCCGTATTCACCGGCGGAGACTGCCACTGCTGCTGGACAGCAGTTGGTTGCACAATCCCGCGAGCACCACGATAGAACTCGCAGAACCCACAACTCACAGGTCACCTGCAGTGCCGTGCCTTTACTAGACAGTGTGCAGTACATGTCAGGTACACAGAGGAGAACTCAAAATGTTAATACAGACACTTCCGAGGGTGATAGAGCCGGACATAGAGCGCCCTCACAGTCAGGTACAACAGAGGAAGTTCCAGTGACAGCAATTGATTCAGACAACGAATCAACAAATTCAGTCACACAAACTTCAGAAGAAAGAACTTTATCCAGTACAAGTGAAAGATGTGTAAATGACATCCCTGTGACACTTATAGATCAGATATCTGTACAGGGACAGCCATAGCTGAATTAACCCTGCACCTCAGTGGTTTTGTCCAATTGTATTGTTTTGTATGGCAAAGTCAGACCTCTACATATTGAAATAGGGGTTACAGGGTAAAGGGCTATGTGTGCTACATCTGCCCATGTTCAATTTCAGGTTTACAACAATGCATCTCTGCAACAAAACTTGGTGATATGAGTGGAAATTTAAAACTGCTTGCGTATCACATTGAAAACATTCAGATGGATCGTTGATGTTCTTCTATATCAATGGTTGTGCTTTGAAATACAAAAGGACATGTGTTGCTTATATACAGACTTCATATACCCAAATGGTGGTGGCGCAAACAAGCAAATTAACCAGCAAGTACAAATGCTTTCGAATGCTAAGTTCAACACATTTTATTTTGTACCATGTTTCTTGCTTGTGTGACCTGTTCAATCTTTCAGTGACGTGCTGATGATTTTGATCTTTTAATATCCACAACAAACATATAAAGTGGTGCTGTGTAGAATGTCATGATGTCACCTTTCTTGTCTTCTTAAAGAAGGAAGCAATGTCGCTATCTTTTATTTCACAGTTCGGAATGAAATGTCCTTTGCATTTACTGTAAGAGAACTTTTTAAAGGGCCAGTGGCTGTAGCTTTGGACAATTGTTTTCACCAATTTATCACAACTGGAAGTTGTGATATAGTAGTAGTTTCAACCGGTGAAAGATGTCGTCCATTTCCGTAAACGACAAAAAGTCAAAAACCGCTGAACAGACTGCGTTGATATTTGGTACAGATATTCAGACTGGTTTCAAGGTTCCAATTCGGAAAAATGGAGCCAAACGGAGTGGCGGTTAGATAGTTTTGCGAAATTTCTACCCCCCTTTTTAACTAATTGATTTTAGGGGTCTTTCATATATGTAGTTTTGGAATGTACACCAATCCTGCATTGTGGACTGTTTTATGAGTTGTGGAACAGAAATGAGGGTTTGATGAATGTTAGAAATATGCAGGATGGCTGATTCAGAGTATCAGAGATTTCATGAACTTTTGGTGATAAAATTGATAAAAAACAACATATTTAATGTTTTAGATTTCTCACTTTTGTTAAGACCCTTAACATTTATTACCCGACTTGATGACATAACTAGCTGCTGGACCTGTTTACTGGCGCATTGATTTAAAGACTAAGATAGTTTATTTTGTGATAAGAACGTGTGATTTCGTAAAACATAGTCTATTAGCCTGGAAATGTGATTGTTGCGAATATTGTTTACCCCACTGACAACAGTGTGGTTTGAAAATGGCCGGAATGGGCTATTACGGAACTTCTTTTTGTGTGTGCATGTGGATCAAAAACGTGTATGGTGTGATCAACCCGTTCAGTGAGAGAACAAAGGACTCTTGGCTTTGATATCGAAATCAAGAACAGAAGACACTACCGTAGGTCAAGACAAAGGTATGGTATAAATTATCATTATTTATATTGGAAAGAAGCTTGGTGACATTTTGTTCGTGTATTGTGCGATAGAGAAGAGTGTGGGGCATGATTGTTGTTATATATATGACGTCACGATAGGATGAGAGCGATAGGTGAGGTTGTGGTCGTGAATAGTTTTAAGTTTATTTGCATAAATCACAGAGGGACCGTACGTAAATGTTTCGTTGAGTGTAACCATTCTCTCAAAGGGCTGTTTTCAGTGAAATGCTGCATGCTGAAGTCTCCTTCTGCAGGCCGCCTCATCAAAATGATATTGATACTATGCAAGAGAAACTTATCACTTTGAGTTGCGGCTTGATAGGGACCGTGGGTGACGTGTAGACAACGTATACACTTTAATTACAAATGGCAAAATATTGACGTCTTTGCATACTATATGTTTTTTCTTCTCATGAAATCATGTCACGATGCCTCCCCAACAGAAAACTATAGCTATAATAAAATGTTGTAAGGTGTTGAAACAATTTACCCTCCTTCCTACAAAGTTGCAATGTATTGAAACACTTTACTCTCCTTTCTACAAAGTTACAAATTCCTGGTACGTGAAGCAAACATTGTTGCTGTTCGATACTGTGCTACAATACATCATGGACGTACTAGTAACGACCATGGAATACACTGACTGAGGCTGGGCTTGGCTTTGCCTCTAGTCCCGCGTACCGGTCGTCCTTTTAGTCCAAGTTTTACCTACCTTGCTTTTATCAAAATTTGGCCTGCAATTAGTCAGTTTGATAGTAAAAACCATTATTTCAAAGGAAACTTTCACACCTCATTGATTGAAAAACTTTGGTTTGCAGTACTTTCACAACAGAGTCATTTTTACAAGGAAAAGGAGAAAAACGGGTTTTCTGAAAGGTCAAATCTGGGTCATCTCATGTGACCCCTTAAGTACACAATTATGGTTCAAAAGAAACCACCTAGGGAGGTCCAATAGGTACAATCTTATGGTAATAGGTATAATTTCTTGGTGCTTTCCAACTTCTTGGTGCTTTCCAACTAAATGGCATTTAGCTTGACTGACAGTTTTAAATTAAATTTTATAACAGTTATGGCAAAGGGAAATTGTCAACAGTAGTTGCAGTAAGCATAACCATTTCAAATCTTTTTTTAGAGCTGCAATTTTGCATGGTTACTTAACATCAAAGCAACAATTCAAAAGTAAAACAATTAAAATTATCCATTTGGACTATTTCAAACTGCTTTAACTTTTGCAAGAAATGATGTGATTCTGAGTGATTTTAATATTTCAGCAGATTCCTCCATTTTAATGATGTAATAGTGAACATCACCAGACATTTCTTGATCATATCAAAATATCAAATGAAAATGTTCCTGGGCTACAATGTTATCATTATCATTAAAACTATTATTACTCTTAAAAACATTTGAATTGAACAATATCATTGTGTCTTGTTTTAAAGGATTTTAGCCTAACCCTTTTTGTCTCAAGAAAAATACTTATGCTGAAGATGTTATTGAGCCTGCTTGATCACAACTATGACACAACACCACAATACTTGTATCTACCGGTACACTGCCACTATGCTACCGAATGCTTTCTTCTGCAAGGAAAATTTGTATTTCTGTGGCTAACAAAATTTGACTTCATGACTTAAAGACTGCATACATGTGGCACATAATTTGAGGAGCTTGTAGTGTATATGTATGATAAGTTGTCATACTGTGAACACTGACTGAATGCTGCAGAAGTATTCTGTATCTGTGGTAATATATTCATATTGCTACCAGTAATAATTCATATTGCTGCCAGATTTTTAGCTCCCATAGCCATATGTATATATGGTAATGGAAGCTATTCTTATAGGCTAGGAAAATGTCTGTATGTATGTATGTCTGTATGTCTGTACGTCTGTATGTCTGTATGTCTGTATGTCTGTATGTCTGTATGTCTGTCCGTCAACATCAAAAACTCCAAAACCGCTGTACATTTCATCTTGATATTTGGTGTGTACATGGATGATGGGCTGTAGATGAGATTTTGTTCAAATGAAGTTGTCATTGCCAAAAATATGCAAATTAAGTGAAAAAATGTAAAAACAGTCAAAATTGAAAAAACTCAATAACCACTGAGCAGATTACATGAAAAATTAGCATGTAAGTACTTTGGGCTGACATGAAATGATTGTGCACATCTTGGGTCAGTATCTTGGACTTGCTATTTTTCATGAATTTTTTTGTAATTTTCTCCATTTTTGGTCAAAAAATCTCCTGCTCTGAAACCACAAGTCCGATGATTTGAAACTTGGTATGGAAGTGCATAGGGGTGACCTTTCCCAAATTTGGGCAAATCGTGGTGAAATTTGCATATTTTTAGTTTACACGTCCATAGACTCCCATGTATAAGGCAGATCTCCATAGACTCCCATGTATAAGGCCACGAAAAATAAAAATTTAGTTTCTCATCGTATTCATATTGCAAAAAGGATGCAGTGACACAATTTTTAGTCCCCACGGATGAAGTCCAGTGGCCTATAGATTGGGTCATGTCCGTCTGTTCGTCCATCCGTGAGTCCATCCGTTCACGCAGATGTCTCGGATATTTTGACAAAATGTCATGTGACCTTGATGACCTTTGATCTCAAATATACATATTTGTCCATAACTCAGTAACCAAAATTGCTACCACCCTTCATATATGGTATGATGGGACACCTTATGACGCCACATATTGTACCTCATTAATTATGCACATATCTAATTTTGAGCGAGCCAATGGAGCTAGAGGTCTGATTTTTGGTATATAGGGATAACTTAGCAAAACAATTTTTTTGACAAAATGTCACGTGACCTCGGTGACCTTTGACCTCAAATATACATATTTGTCCATAACTCAGTAACCACAAGTGCTACAGCCTTCATGTATGGTATGATGGGACACCTTATGATGACACATATTGTACCTCATTAATTATGCGCATATCTAATTTTGAGCGAGCCAATAGAGCTAGAGGTCTGATTTTTGGTATATAGGGATAACTAAGCAAAACAATTTTTTTGACAAAATGTCACGTGACCTCGGTGACCTGTGACCTCAAATATACATATTTGTCCATAACTCAGTAACCACAAGTGCTACAGCCTTCATGTATGGTATGATGGGACACCTTATGACGCCACATATTGTACCTTATTAATTATGCGCATATCTAATTTTGAGCGAGCAAATAGAGCTAGAGGTCTGATTTTTGGTATATAGGGATAACTTAGCAATACAATTTTTTTGACAAAATGTCACGTGACCTCGGTGACCTTTGACCTCAAATATACATATTTGTCCATAACTCAGTAACCACAAGTGCTACACCCTTCATATTTGGTATGATGGGACACCTTATGACGCCACATATTGTACCTCATTAATTATGCACATATCTAATTTTGAGCGAGCCAAAAGAGCTAGAGGTCTGATTTTTGGTATATAGGGATAACTTAGCAAAACAATTTTTGTGACAAAATGTCACGTGACCTCGGTGACCTTTGACCTCAAATATACATATTTTTCCATAACTCGGTAACCACAAGTGCTACAGCCTTCATGTTTGGTATGATTGGACAGCTTATGACGCCACATACTGTACCTCAATAATTATGCGCATATCTCATTCTGAGCGAGCCAATAGAGCTGGATGTCTGATTTTTGGTATATAGGGATAACTATAGGAGAGAAATTTGTTGACCAAATGTCATGTGACCTCGATGACCTTTTACCTAAAATATATGTTTATGTCAATAAATAAGTAACCACAAGTGCTACACCCTTCATATATGGTATGATGGGACAGCTTATGACGCCACATATTGTGCCTCATTAATTATGCACATATCTAATTTTGAGCGAGCCAATAGAGCTAGAGGTCTGATTTTTGGTATATAGGGATAACTTAGCAAAACAATTTTTGTGACTGAATGTCATGTGACGTCGGTGACCTTTGACCTCAAATATACATATTTTTCCATAACTCGGTAACCACAAGTGCTACACCCTTCATGTTTGGTATGATTGGACAGCTTATGACGCCACATACTGTACCTCAATAATTATGCGCATATCTCATTCTGAGCGAGCCAATAGAGCTGGATGTCTGATTTTTGGTATATAGGGATAACTATAGGAGAGAAATTTGTTGACCAAATGTCATGTGACCTCGATGACCTTTTACCTAAAATATATGTTTATGTCAATAAATAAGTAACCACAAGTGCTATGTCCTTTGTATTTAGTAGGATGGGAGACCTTATGACAACACACGCTTTACCTCATTAATTATGTACACATCTAATTCTGGGCAAGCGAATAGAGCTAGAGATCTGATTTTTTGGCCTATAGGGATTAATTAGCAATATAATTTTTTTTTTCAAAATGTCATGTGACCTCGATGACCTTTGACCTTGATTATACATATATATGCATATTTCAGTAACCACAAGTTCTATACCCTCCAATTTTGATAGGATATTAGACCTTAAGATGACACATCTTGTACCTCATTTATAATGCGCATATGTATTTCTTGGCTGGCCAATACTGCTAGAGGTCTGATCTTTTTTCCCGATTTAGAACCATAACTTAGACATGCCTCATGTGTTTCAAATTGGGAAATTGGGAACAACGACATAGACCTATGTGCCCATAGATCTCAACATATACACTCCAGTGATACTTCTTAATGACCACATTTTCCTGCCCCATCAAGACTAATACTCCTATTACAAGTGGGGACTATGTCATTGTAAATGACTTGTTGAGTTAATGGTTGTATCACAGTATTCGATATATCTAATTCTGTATTTTTTCCATTTTATATTCTGAATAATTACATTAAACATATTTCACTGTCTCCAGTACATTTCATTTAAGTATTTTCACTTCATGCACTTTATCCCTTTCACACATGTTCAAATATCTGACCAGAGAACAAACACTAAATAGTCCAGGATGGGAGCTACAGTGTCATTGACGCTATTTTTAGAATTGCCACCTAATTATTTCTTGTGGCAAAAGTTTACCACCAGAAATGAAAATATTTCTATCCCTTTAATGTCATAAAAACACAGATAATTAATGTAATAAAAACTAAACAAATATTTCTAAAAACTATGTAAAAACTATCATGAACAACATACAAAACATTGTGATCCGTAAAATTAGGAACTCCTGAATGCCGAGAAAGCTGTTGCTACACCTGAGATCATAAAGTGTTTGAAAAATTTTTGAATTGAAAGGAATTTTCATCATTGTAGTTTAACTTTTCATTGATAAGTGTAAATGTCAAGCACTTTAATGGTCATGTTTTGCTGATATATATTTCTTTAGATGTTTTTTCCATAATTTTTCACTGTTTTGTACATTTATAGATGTAATGTCTATTTAATGATTACAAGTATAATTGTAAACTTTCATTGTTGAATGCTTATTGATTATTATAAACTGAATAATTTTTTTCTTGTCTCTCTACAGGATAGTGCTCAAGCTACAAAGTTTGCTACATCAAAAGACCATGAATGGACCTTGTGCAATGAAACCAATGAAAATACAAGTAACATTGTGGCTCAACATACTACTCATGATATGACAAATAAAAGTACAGTCAAGAAAGCAAACATAGTAACCTGTATCATGTAAATCAAAGTAACCTATGTCATAATTTAAATGTAACCAAAGAAAGTCACTGGAAAGTAACACCTGTAACAACCAACAAACTAATAGTACCAACAAACATGTAACTGATGTAACCAACAAGGGTGAACAAAGTAACTTGTACCATGTTAACCAACAAAGTAATTTGTGTCCAGATAAAAATGGAGACAATAGAAGTACATATGTTAGCAGTATTAAATAATAATAACAGCAAAGTGTAGTTGAGAGCAGCAACAAACATTTTAAACTATATTAAATTCTGGTACGTGGTAGTACACATCAAGGAAGTACACAATTTAGTATTGGATCCAGAGGCAAACAGTGCACATGCAATGCATTAATTTCCCTTTGTATGTCATTACAGAGGCACCTTATGACAAGAGTAGATTTAGATAAAATTCTGCACCCGGGAGATGAACTATATATTTCCATCATTACAGATTTAAAACTGAATGATAAATTTGTTAATGACCTGCTCATGTTCGATGACCTACCACACACTGTCTTCATAAATCCATGGCATTATGGCATCAAAAGGGGTCAAATATATACCTTTGTGATCAGTCACCTCGCAAAAGCTATTTTTGCCATTTATAACTCACACAAGTTTTTACAAAACCAATAAATAATACAGTAACTTCGGTTTTAGGGCTTCATCAACTCCATGTAATTTGAATCATGGCAAAAAGCTCCAGGCTTGGAGCTTCCATCACATAATATGGAAGAGCCATCTTCCGATTGGTATGGCATTGTCCACTCACCTATGATCAACCAGGCTGTGGATATTTACATAACTATTGTTGAGACTGAGTATCCTTTGCAAACAATGAATCACGTATGATGAACTGTCCACTGTCAGATTCTGTGCTGCTGTTTACTACTAACAAGTGAGAAATTTGACAGTGGACAATTTATTATACGGGATTCATCGTTTATGCAAGGATACTCAGTATCAACAATAGTTATGTAAATACGCACAGCCTGGTTTGAGCCTGGGTGACTGGACAATGCCATACACACCAGAAGATGGTCCTTTCCATATCATATGTTGCAAGCTCCCAAGCTTGAAGCTTTTTTCCATGCTTCAAATTACATGGACTTGATGAAGTCCTAAAATGAAACTTCCTGAACATATGTAAAATCATCCTTGGTGAACTTCCCCTTTCAATGTATCTACAGTTTGTAACTTTATCATCATTTGCATATCCTTACATTTGCCGCAAGTTTGCTTAGCGTGATGACTTTAGCCGCTTAGATTACTTAACCCTTGGATTACTCTACAATTTTTATAATCATTTTCCATTACAATCAGAGTACATTTGCATTTTTGTTAGTATTTTATTTAGCTTCGATATTTACTTTACACTTACTACCATTACAGTAAATTTTATTTACTCATTACATTTCTACCATCAACATCCATTTACAATATATTGCCTGCTTGTTTGTTCAGTGTTTATATATTGAATAAAATTTGTTTACAGTTAAAATCCATACTTGTCCCGTGTCACTTTTCCCCAGCTGTCAGCTACAAATACCAGGTGGCTATTCTTTAACATTTGAAGTGCAGGCACAATCAACAACCTCTCCTCTATGTCAGTATGTAGAGCTAACCCATTCAAACTCCCATATGGCCAAGAGTATATGCGCCTGTGAAAACTCTTCTTATAGGTTTGAGATTGCCTGTCTTGAGTTTGTCTGTATGTATATGATATGATTGTGCGGGTGTGTGTGCTGCAAAACTCCACAGCCGCAGCACCTACCCATTTAGTATTTAATGTACAGGTGCACCCAGAGATAGAGTAGTTTTACAATGTGCCAGTTGTGATCAAGTGCCATTGGCGCTATTTTTTTAATACCATTACAGTTTCTGTTCCTCTCCCCAACACATGTTCAGATACACAGTATTCAGCTTGTCAACTCAGACTGCATTGTTAGAGTTGACGAGTGAATTGACAGACCTGGACTAGTATTGAAATGCAAACAATAACAGTGTATAGTACACATATGGACACTGTGTTGACAAACAATAAAGTTGTTGTTTGAACATATTTGGGGAGTAGAACAAGAACATATCGCTACTATTGACAAACAAAACAAAACTAGCAAAAGTATCATTTACAATTACAGCTACTGGCCCTTGAATTAGAGGTTATAAACGGCAAGCGAGGGTATTTGGTTGTGGATATAAGACCTCTGGGGTGAAAATTAGCATATTTGGCGGGAAATAATCACCGAGCGAAGCGAGGTGATTATTTCACCCAAATATGCTAATTTTCACCCCAGAGGTCTTATATCCGCAACCAAATACCCGAGCGCACCGTTTATAACCTCATTATAATATGCTAAAGTTAAAAACAAGTGGGGCAATTTCGTTATTTAGGGCCGAAGTTGGAATGAGAGTTCAGGAGCGCCCAGCCTCATACAAACTCTAAAAAAGAACGTTTCAGAACGCGGGCGGCGTGCACAGTTGAATTCATAAAATACGGTTACGCAACGCATCGATATCGCGATTAGACATCGAATTTGAATAATTTTTTCTTAAAAAAAACGCTCAAAAAACTTTAAAAACTCATGTTGTTGTTACATAGCCTCCGCTCCTTACAGAAACTCTTCATTTGTTTGTTCGTCAAGCTGCACTAGACTAAAATTTAACAATAAAAATCAATCTGAAGCCATAGACTTGTTCGACATTATGGCGCGTCGAGCTCTCAAGTTGGCGTTCGAAATTTGCGCGAGCTCAAAAATGTTACGCGGCGCGCAGGTCTTCTTGTTGAGAATATAAACCCCGGCTCCAGCCAATCAGATTGCCGGATTCCAGCTAAGCATATTATAATACACAATATTGCTATAAAAATTGTTAGAGTGCAGCATGTTGATTGTGATGTGGATGTTTTGCCATGCGGTAACATAGATTTAGTAGTTTGTTGAATGATTTATGTTACATTATATGAGGTTCTTAAATATGAACATAGTTTTGATGATATGTGATTGGAAATGACCATCTGATGAGCGCATACCAGAATAATGGTCCAGGAAAAATTTTGAAAGTGATGCACCTATCAGTGTTTTCCACCAAAGTGGGGGAGTGAGTGGTAACAGGGAATATTTATCACAATTCATATCCTGGGACAGGGGAATTTGATTGCCATGTTACGCACCATGTCTACGGTAGACTTTTGACTCTATCAAGTCCTCAATTATCTACATACAAACTCTATTTTTGCCCCACCCTTGGATATTTGACCTATTTTTGTAGCCTGTGGGTTGGGACCTATTTTTGTAGCCTGTGGGTTGGGAGGTTGACATACCGGTATTAGCTCAAAAAATATCAAAAAATAATTAGGCCTGCACTCCTGGTGGTAAACATTGGTAGGTGCATGACAAATTGTGGGTGCTTAATGGTAAGTGCCATTAATACATGGTGAGAGAAATCTCTGTATAAGTACACCAAATGTCACACATCTTGGAGAACCAGAAAGTGATTTTAAGAGTGAACAAAGACTTTCAAATTAGTGGAAGCAGTAGAAAGGTAACTTTATGTGTACAACTCTCTGTCACATTGCAACAATGTACAAACTTCATTGCATATCATTTAACTTGTTACAAAAATGCATGAATATGTCTTAATTAGATTATCTGATTTGACATCATGTAGATATATTAAAATATATGGTACTGGGATAATATTAATGTTGCAAACAGACGTGTGATCTGATTTGTCAAGACATGGAAATAACCATGCTGTATTCACAGTATAGCAAAATTGGAAAAGGAAATAAACAATAACTTTTTGTCAAAAAATACAAGGTAATGCCATTCCACTGTTAACTTGTCAACATCAGTGAGCCTTGTTCATGTTTACAGAAGGCTGAGAGCAAATATTTATTTGTTAGCTGTCACTGTCAACCTTTGAGGGTCCAGGCTATCACCTATTAAAACAGTTCTGACTTCAAGGACATCATTGTCTTGGCCAAGTATGTGATGCCATTTCCAGACAAACCACTGGTCTGTATTCAACCTTGGCCTTAACCTGGTATCCAAGAGTTAAACAAGCTTGCTGTAGGAAAGTAACCCTTGAATGCAACAGTGTAGCACAGTCTATGATGGAGGGACTGCACAGTGAGTGTAGTTGTCCAATCAACACTGTGATAGGCAAAGCAACATTGTATCAAGATAAATCCAGTGTAGCAATTAGAAAAAATTTGTATGTAGTATGCAACAGTGTAACGTTCAGTCAATGCAACTGCTGGTAGGAAAGATCAAAACTTGCTACATATTAGTACATATATGTTACAAATTTGCTAAACACTTTAATTGAACATGTGAAATATGCACCGAGTTTGCTCTAGTTTGGTACAAACTAAGGTGATTTTCACCGTCATTGTGGTGGAATTTGTACCAAACTTGTAGAGATACATGAAATATGCTCAAGTTTGGTACTGACTTCAGACTTTTTTTGCTGTCACACATGGCACTGTTGTACAGAATTGATACAATCAAAGACAGCTTAGAAACCCCTGTGTTCTTACAAAATGAAAAATTAATTCTTTGTAGAGTTTTAAGTTTTTATTTCGGTTAAATTGTTAACTTGCAACATTTTCTGCTTTAGGCCAACATGTAATGAAAAAATTTTTAAAAAAAGCATGACATCCATCAATTAGTCAACTCAGCTGTATATTCAAACAATTTCCTTTGGCGTATTTCAAACGATTAGGTACACAAATTCCAGTTACTAGACTTTTTTGTTTGAATAATGTACCTCTCATGTGCCCGCCAGAAAGCAAGTCCGGCCTACATTACTGCATGGTCCCCTCGTTGGAGGGTCCGTGTAGCAGTGATGTTGACAACATTCAGCGTGTTTCTGTGTCTGTGTACAACAGTTCTTGTCACTCTACAAGTTATCCCATTCATGGAGAGTTTCACACACTGTGTCACCCATCCAACCACAGAGCAATGTCAGTGTTATGTCATTGACAATCTGCCATCAACAGTCAACTCAACATCTCACATTATTGATGTCGGAGGTGAGTAGTCTTTCGAAATTCCCATCTTTATAATTTTTTAGGGAAGTACAAATAATGGGTCAAACCAAGAATTCAAATGGACCACGGTGCAATCAAAACCATGTGTGCAAATAGAAGTATGTATATTTTGTATGTGTTTGTGCATACGGTATGTGTTTGTTTGCGCCATCATCATATGATATCTTTTAGTGTACTGATCTCTTGAACAAAGTGCATCCTTTTTATTCAGGAGTAGAACCATAGTACTGGTTTATTTTATGCATAAAAAAGAAAGTTTTTGTTGTAATGTACTCAGTTCCCTGCTTTCATTTATCTGTATGGACACAGTGCAAGCGACAAAAATTTTCTTCATTCATTATCATCTAAGTTTGTAATCTTTGGAGTTTCATGTACCTAACAAAATAATTTTGATATCTTATTCACGCCTAATTATATAATGTAAAATTAATATGATGAACTAATAATATTCATTCATCAATAGCACATGACAGTTTATTTTTGAAAAAGCTGTTTTGTCATGAGAGTTGTTTAAGTTCTGTTGTAAAGTGATGAGGGCGCTGTTTATATGGCAACTACATGTTGGCATACACCTCGAAAGTGAAAAATGAAGTTTTGCTTAAGCTTTTGAATCCATATGTGCATCCTACCTTGATTTAATTTGCAGAGGCTTCAACATCAGTCAATCAGTGTATAATTGACATACCATCATAAACACATAATATACTTTTCAATATGTGATGAAGAAGCAGAAAAATTGATTGTGAAAGGAAAACATCAATAAACATGGCATATACCCCTGGGGCAATAACACATATAACAGCACTGTTATTGATATTTTTCATTTTCTCCCCCACAGAAAGTGAACAGGTGACGTTTTTGGGTATACGTCCAGTTGTCATGTGATCACAGACACCATTGTTGATATCCTGTACACAGAGGTTGTCATCTTTGCTGTGGGTGGATTCAGTTGTACCATTGCAATGGTGTTTTGTGTTCTCATGGTCTGTGGTGGACATCAAGTACACAAGGTGAGCAAAGCTGGTGTGCTCTCTACCTTAAACTTGCCTCGGCCCCTTCTCTGTGTCTTTGTCTGTGTCCCTTAATTAACCCCTTCTCTCTTACCTCTCCCAGCTTTCTCCGTATCATCTTCCTCTCTTTTTTTAATCACGGTCTGTTCAGCCCCCGTCTTTCTTTTCTCACTTTATCTACTTCCAGTTTGTGGTCTCTCTCTCTCTCTCATAACTGTCACAATAAAATAGTATTCTTTTACAACACAATTTCATTGGACATTATTCTCACTACCACTATTGATAAGTAATATAATAATCAAAGTTTTCATGGTTTGAAAATTTACATGCTGGTACAATTATGGTTTGTTGGACCATGATCCAACGCAGCTAATATTCATGGCAATTTGACATATGCCTGATTTGTATGATATATCTTGACATTATTTAGATTACTTTATCCTGACATTTTTAGAAATATGATTTGATTTTACAAGATTTAATCCAAATTATAATATGATGTGATATGATTTGACTGTGACAGACTGAGACAGATACGATAGATGCATTGTCTGAAGACCATGTCAGTATATCCGGATCCATGCTGGGAAGAGTGCCTTCAGTAGAAGAGTATACTACTCATTCCAGGTGAGGGATTAATAGAATCTCATTCCCCAAGGACCTGGGATAAGATTCCTCAGACTCATTTTGGATATTTTGTCTCACAAGAGCTGCAAGCTCGCATGACTTCCCTCCCACCTTCAGTGAGAAATCTGATCCCAGGTCCTTTTGAGGATTGAAATGGATATTCTTTTTCTCACATGATTACAAAATGTTTTAAAGTCTCACAGAAAACATACACTCTGACAACATACATTATCCAAACCAAAGTACCGTATTGTCATCTTGCACTTTGTAGTTAATTTCTACTTTTATTTCTGCAAATGAAAGAGGGACAAATGTCACATACCACAAGCTGCCTTTTCCTACATAGCTTGGTCAAAGTTTCACTCTGAATTCTACCGTGTTGTCATATGCACATCCATGTTCTGTACATCACGGTCCCTCCACAAAAGAAATGCTAAGAGAGCAGTATTCAGAGATGCCATAATATTTTATGGAGGAACCGTGGGTATGGACTGGCAGTCTGCCACATCTTGGAAGCATGTACCGACCAGCTTGTTCTACTGATATTTTGACATAATCAAATCGTTTCAAAACAGCCATTGAGCCGGACAAAAGCCTTTACTTCTGGCTTCTTATTAAAGTTGCTGTGAAAAATTACAATCTCCCAATTACCTATCACCTTCCAAGTTGCTGCACATTCTGTATATGACTTTCTGAAATGCATCTACAAGCAGATTCATCCAAGAGCTTTACAGATTTGACACAATTGGTTCACTGTATTTGACATCTATCCACCTACTATGATTGATATACCTCAGGATAAACAGTATTGCAGGGCAGGAGATCCCCAGTGGATTGTTCGATATATAAATAAATGAAAAATACTCGTTGAAAAGAAGCACGCTGACACTCTGATTATTTCATCCAGACTTAGATGAATTTCTCGCTTACGACATTTCAATCTATAGCTAGAGCTTCTTCAGGTATATATCTAACAAGAGTAATGAAATGTACAGATCTCAGTATACTTGTAAATTGCAAGATAACAGTGAAATTAGTTTGATTTAGCGTACACAGAAATTGAATAAATGTTTTTTAACCTTCAAATAGACATTGCTTGTGTATAAAAATTTGAAAATGACATTGCTTGGACTTTCAAAATGTATTGAGTGATGCAGAAAAGAAGTGGATTCGACTAGAGCATTACATTGCAGCCTGGATTGGAAAGATACGTCTAACACACACACATATATACCGGTATATATATATATATATATATATATATATTATACATCTTCATCTTATATAGTACAAAGCTCAATCTCATATCATCTTAAGAGTTAATGTGGTATATAAAATGCAGTGGTTAAAATGTTTAAAAAGTTAAAAAGTTGTTTAAAAGCAAATGGATCACAATTGGTGTATTTTAGAATGGTGAAAATGATTCTTACTTCAACAAGTGGTTGATCGGAAAAGTATTGTAAAAGTGAAGTCCAAATATCATTCTACCTTTAATATCCCAAAGTAAGAGAGAAGAAAAATTATGTACACATAATTACCCCATCTACCCAAAGACAAACGAAAGTCACTTTTTCTGATAATGGAAGCCGATGATGTGAATACAAAGTTTCTTCATGAATGAAGTAAAAGTGAAAATGTCTCTGAAACTTGTCAGTGTTTTAACTATGTGCAAGAAAAATAAAAACGAGGAACAAATTAAATGATTAAGCTTGATCAAAACATGAACAAGCCTTTGTTTTGCCTGTTTACATTGTAAAGTTTTTTACCAAAAGAAACAGCCTAAATCCAATACTATTGTAAGGAAAATTGATTTTGACTTTCCTCAGAAAATGATTGAATCTTGTGATTGAGTTGTGGGCAACAAGAAAACATCAACCACTGCATTTAAAAGATATTACATCAAAGTGTCACTGGATCTGTGTCTTTGGACTTTGTCAATATCAATCAACAAAACACAGTCTGGTACAATTTATTGTGATGTTATCACTGTACAAATACTTTGATACAGTGGATATATTAATCAGCTACAACCACCCTGCAAGGTACATCATCTGTCAGTGCTATACCAGTGGGGTAGTCCAGCCCATCACTATCACTATCGATACGGCAAACAAACTTACCACTACTCTCAAACTTCAGTAGACTACTGGGGTTAGAATAGCTACCAGTAGTAACATAGACATATTTATCATTTTCAATTGCTATTCCCTTGGGACATCTCATCTTACCATCCCCACTCTGACAATCAAAGGAATACAAATACTGGTCATGTGCATTGAATACCTGGATACGCTGGTTATTGTAGTCTGCTACAAATACCATTCCAGTACTTGAAATGACTACACCCCAGGGATCATTGAATTGCCCTTGACCTTTACCTTTTGACCCAAATGACCTAAGGTATTTGCCATGTTGTGTATAAACCCTGACACAATGCCCACCATAGTCTGTCACATAGACATTGCCATCTACAGGACTAATCCCAATACCATATGGATCTTTCAACTCATTTTGTCCAAAGTATCTGATGACATGTCCATTCTCATCACCGACAACTACTTGCTTGTTGTTGTCATCTAAACTATGATATGTATTATCACTTGATATAGCTATATCACATGGTCTGAAAGGCTTCTTAAACTGTTTGAATTTCAAAATTTTCTTAAATGTTCCCTCTCTAGTGGTTATCTGCAACCTGTTATTGTCTCTGTCAGCAGTGACAATGTCTCTGTCTTTGTTTATGGCCACACTCCAGGGATTGATGTACTGTCCCTCTGCACTTCCTTGACTGCCAATGGTCTTCACCAATCCTTTGATGACAGGTATGATGACAGGACAGCCTGGTATTGGTTGAGCTCGTATTGTCATGGTAACTTGATATTTTCCATCCAATTGTCCAGCCACTGTAACTCTGTGTGTACCATCTCTGTTATCAGCTACATTGATGTCTTCCCATGATGCATCAGGTTTTCTTACCTTGGCTTTCACTTGTTGTTTTGGGATGACTTGTTTTCCTGTGGAATCTCTGGTTGTGATCAGTAGGTCTGCAGAGTCACCTTTCAGGAGTTGTTTTGGAATGTTTTCAACCGTACACTTTGACATACACACATCAGATTTCAGTATTCCCAGAATTCCATGCTCACAGAATTCATCATGTGGTGTGAATATAAAGTTTTCATGATCAGCTTTCTCTGTAGTTTCCATGGTAATCAGTTGCTTGATACGGTTACCGATATCACCCTTTGTTGATAGAAGTTGAGCAGCATTCCCATGATGCATCAGTGTCTCTATGTAATTGCCTGCACTCTTAATGTTACCATGTTTTAATTCCATCTCATCGATATCAGCAGCTGCTCTTTTAATTTTCATTTTGTAATTGTTTTTCAGTTCATCTATCAGTCTCTGCTCTTCTCTCTTTATTTTCTTGATGATTTCTTCTGCTTTCATTCTCACCTTCCTTTCTTCTCTGCTGCACTGCTCTGTAAGATCAGTGTGTATCTGCTTGGCCAGGGTTTTGTTCTTTTCAGCTTCCTGTTCTTTCACTTTCAGTTTGTCAACCATTGCTTTCAATTCTGTAAGATACTCATCTGCTGCATCTTTCAAGTCTCTGTGTACATGTTCTGGTATGCGGTGTTTGACTATGGTGCAGTTTGTACAGACAGGTACCTGACAGGTTTCACAGTAGAATTCAATTTTGTTCTCGGTGTGGACATTGCAATATTCCACTGTTTGAAGAGTCACAGGACTGGTTGACATTGCTGTTTTATATTCTCCAATGGTCATCAAATGATGTGTCTGTGTCATTGGAACATTTTCATGTGCCCTTTTACAGTTGTTACAAAAATGGAGTTTGCACTCCACACACCTGTGAGTGGCTGTATTCTGTTGGCAGCCTCCACATTTGATCTCAGTTCCCTGCATAGACTCCAGTCGTTGCTTGAATATCTCAATCAGATTGCTCATAAAGAAGTTGCCTTTTATCGCTGGCACTCCTCCAACAGGAAGCTGATATTGCTGTCGACATTCTGGACAGTTTAGAGATCCAGTCTTCTCAACCAGTGTGACTAAACACTGCTCACAGAATGTATGCAGACATGGTAGAATTTTAGGAGACTTGAACTGCTCCAGACAGATGGTACAACACAGGAAATCTTCACCGATTTCTTCTAAAACTTTACGTTCAGGAGCAGCAGCCATTGTGCATAGGTGTGTCTAGTAAACCAACCTGAGACAGGTACAGAGCTGATAGCAGATAAGGCCCCTCAACAAGATATTGCAATTATTTTTCATGGTGTCACATGACTCACCAACAGACATAATAAGTATTGAATGAAATTCTGTTTTGATTTTGTACGCTTGGCTAGGGAGTTCCAGGTGACCTACTTCATCACGCGATCCCCATAGAATGCTAACATGTGTCTTAGGGCGAAGGTCTCTTCACAACAATGCTGTAATTAAACAATAAAGCACACCCAGTGACGGTATACTGCGAGATTTTGATGAGTTCACAACATACAATTGTATATGTATGAACAATAAGTGAGTACATTATGACTGGTATAGACTGTTCAAAATCGAGTATACTGTTGCTGGGCGTGCTTTATTGCTATATGTCTAGAGTATATTGAAATTCTGGCATGGAATGTTAAAATGGAATTTTGCTCATCCTCAGAGAGCTCATTGGTACATGTGCCAACTGTGTTTTTCACCAACTTAACTGTCAGTTCTTTTTACGTCTTGACCAATCAGATCGCCGCATTTGCACAATCAATATACTGGTGTGATATATAATTACCTGCATGTATGTTGTATGATATCAGCTATTCTCATCTTTGCCAAAGTTATTGTAAATTTCTACTTCATCACAATTTCTGTAAATTCTTTTGACTGGATTGCCTTTGAATTCGTTAGGAATGCTAACAAATACAATATCTATTAAATCAGCAACGTTCATGGTATTTTCATGATATGTTTATCATCTGTGCAGAGCTTCCGTTAATGCAAAATCCTGTGTATTTCAAGCATAATTACTCTGAAGTACGCAAAGTAAAATGACGTCTGTGTAATCCAATACAAGGAAACGTGGTTTCACACCAATGCGTAGTTTATCCAAGACTAAAAATGAAACATTTTCTGATAAAAAAATGTTCATGATTTTGCAACATTTTGTCCTACATTGTGTCAATTCTGTCATGTCAATTGTTTCCTTCAAGGTTGTTCAATAGATTACGTCGTTAATTCAAAAAAGTTCTTTTTGCCATTGAGCCCGATGCGTACAGTACACTTCCCCGATCAGAGTATATGGTCCGGTAGTTTTTAGCTACTGTAGACTATATAGTCTATAGAAGCTATTGGGATGGGTATCTGTCCGGCGTCCGTCGTCAGTCTGTATGTATGTATGTATGTATGTCCGTTTGTGAGGCGTCCGTCCACTCAAATATCTTGAGAACAGCAGTACTTACTGATTTGATATTTGTTGTGTAGATAAAATATATGATTTTGAGAAACTAGTTTTATTAATTTTTTGATATTGTTGAAAATATTCAAAAGTAGCGCCAAAAAGGCGTTTTTGGTAAAAAATCTTCTTCTTCATAACCACTGGTCAGACAGCTTTGTTATTTGGTATACAGGTCCCTAGGGATAACCCAAAGTAGATTTGTTAAAATTGTGATGAAATATGCAAATCTGTATTTTTAAGGAATTTTTTTTCCATTTTTGGTCAGGCCATCCTGAAATGAGCTATCAAAGATATCCACCTTCTTCATCAATACATGTGTCACAAAAAGTTATTCTCTACATAACACAGCAGAGCTCTGTCAACTGTTGGGTTGCTTGTTTTTTCAAAACCGCTGGTCAGACAGCTTTAATATTTGGTTTACAAGTCCCTAGGATGACCTTAGTGAGATAATTTCATACAGTCAGGAAATACTTAATTTTGTATTCATGTCTATAGTAGCTTCAGGGACTTTGGCCCTATGTTTTCAATTGCTGTTTACGGTTTAGTCAGTACTTCCAAAGTATGCCATGGTAAGACCATCGACAGTTTCTTTGCACTGCCGAAAGATTAGTGGAAGTAGAAAGATGTCAAGCAAGAATCCATCGAGGGTAGCCAGTCATTGAGCAGAGCTTTCCATGTTTCCATCGCGACAAAATTGGTCATAAAAATTCCAGTAATATCTGTCCATGTGAACGTGGATTCAGTACCCAAAACAGGATTAAAACATCAAAACGTAGTTGTCTGAGTGAAGATGTCATAATGATCTGATGGTGATAACCATGGAAAGCCCAAGATTTGGCAAATTTGACTTCAGAGAGGCAATGATAGAGTTCAAGAAGTAAAAACATTGTCGAAAGTAGTAGACAGAAAAAAGTCAAGATCTGAAATGAATACCATCTACAGAGAATTTATAGGTGAAAAATTATAGGTACATACATGAAGTTGTACCGTACATGTTTTTTGATACATTTTATGCAAAAAAAAAAATCATTTTGTGTACAGCCTTAGGGGCGACGTCAAAAGTTCAATGAAGGATAAAAAACTTAATTCTTTTAGTTTGGGGGTGGGGGGGTTTTGACCAAAAAAGTTTCTATCCTACAAATCGATTTAAGGTAAAAATTGCCAGGGGAATGAATATTTTGAAAAAATAGAGCAGAAATGCACACTTTCGTGTTGAAGCCAGCGGAGGGAGTTGTTTTAACACGGTGCAGAGCTGCACCTGGCCTAGTTAGTGTAAACAATGCAGGCTGTTGGCCTCTTTTGCTACATTTCTGGTGCACGTGTAGTCCGCCTGAATGGAGTAGTGTGAACTGAGTTGTTACAACCACCAGGACAGTTGAGATAGTTTTTATACCTCTGGAAGGAGAAACCTGGACTTTATTGTTGTTGTTCTTGTTCATTCATTGATAAACTTCAAGTTTGTTGTTAGTATGTTGTATTTACATTGATGAAACACAAAGTGTGTTCCCAATCTTAAGCCCCACTAGCTTTATCTTTTAGCATTATTTTTATGATTTTACTTTCAAACTAAAATAAGTTGGTGACAATGTAGTCATTTAGGTCTGTGTACACACTTATATAACTACCTGCCGGGGCTATATATGCAATTTTGAACAAGAAAAGATTACACTGCGATTAAATGTTCGCCCAAACATTAAATCACAGCCCCATGCAGAAAAGCTAAACCTTGATACTATGCATATCTGCACTGAAATCTTCACATCAACTGCACAGAGTAGTCCAAATTGTAATGCACAAGGGTGAATGTTTTCAACTATGATATTGTATGTTCTGATTCCTTTTTAATATTACCAATTTTTAAAACGCCAGGAAATCAAAATGACCGTTAAAATTTTAATTTACATGTGAAATGTTTCTGAAAGGAATGGTTTCCTAATGCAGTAAAAGTTCATATCTCTTCAGAGGGTAGATTTCAGAAAGGAGAGAATAGGTAGATAATTTGAGGTCGACAAATTTCAAGAGTTACAGCTAGTGGAGCTTTAACGATGCATTACTTTATTTCACCCCTAAATTGACTGATCCTTAGCTTTGCTTTACATAGAAAGAGCCTGGCAACAGGTTCAATATAAGTCAATTAAGTTTCTAGGGGTGGGGGGGGGGTTTGGGGAGAAACTAAGGGAATTAAGTTTTTTATCCTACATTGAACTTTTGACGTCGCCCAATATGCAGGTTTGAAAATCCTTGGTGGAAGGTCTGTCTGTGATCAAAAAATGTTTCTATGAAACACTTTTCTCATTGTTTTGAAGTTTTTTGGGGGTCCATGGAGTAGTAACAACACGTAATAAGGATAACTTCAATAATTTTGATCAAATAATAGTCAGATTTGCATATGAGATAAATTGTGTAACAAATGTAGATGAGTTCTGTAATTCAGATGTAAATAATAATTATGCATTGTATATACAATTACATGTAGCGTTGACATGCTAAAGTGTAGGTGTTAATATCAACATGTTTTCAACTGTCAGTACAATTGGTCTGACCTGTCTCTTCACATTTTTCAAATTTTGATAAAATTTGTACCATCATACAATTTTGGAAGATCTTGTTATTATTTTGAAAACTCTTCCATCACTCTGTCATTGGAGATTCATTTTAATATTGCTCATGGTATCAAACATTTTTTTTAAATTTGATGAATTTCCAAATAATAGAAGTAATATTGGTTATTTTTGAATACAGTGACAAAATTCAAAAATCTTCAAAAAACCCAGATTACACAATACATGTAACACATTTTGTACAATATACCGGTATGTCATGTACATTAAATATGCTTACTAGTGATGTTCCATCTGTCAAGTTCCCAAACAGTAAGCATGGTAAGGGAAAAACTGCATCCTCAGAAAGGCCCAAAGTCAAAGGAAGACTAATAACGTTAATATATCAATGACAGGAACTGTATGCATTATTACCATCTACCCATCTTTTTCAGGTCATTCCTACACCTTGGGAAGCCGGCAAGCCCATAACTTCTTACATCCTCCATATGGAACATACTTCCAAGAGCCCATGGAAACAACTTGCTTGTATGACCTCTTCAATCTCTCAGTGAAGTGCTGATGATTGTGATCTTTTAATATCCACAACAAATATTAGTGGTGCTATGTAGAATGTCATATGATGTCATCTTTCTTGTCTTCTTAAAGAAGGAAGCAATGTTGCTATATCTTACTTCACAGTTCGGAATGAAATATCATGTCCTTCGCATTTACTCTAAGACTTGTAACTTTAAAGGGCCGGTGGTCACAGCTTTGGACAATTGTTTTGACTTCAGTTTTCTTGTTCAACTCCCCAAAGTATGTTGAGATACACAGTATTCAGCTTGTCAACTCAGCCTGTACATGTGTAGACTGCATTGTTATTGTTGACAAGTGAATTCTGGTCTGGAATTCAATATGAACAATAACTGCATTTTATAAACGATGCAAGCTCAATAGTTGGTGTTTGAACATACTTTGGGGAGTAGAACAATAGCATACAGTTGACAAAAAAAACAAAAAAAGTGAAATTAATTAACAGTTTTTATAGCATTATTGTGTATGAAAGGGCCAGTACCAGTATATATGTCAATAATTGATAACTTCAAGACATAATGCGTAACATGGCATTCAAATTCTTGTGTCCCTGGATACAATTAGTGATCAATTTCCTATTGCTCTTTGGTGGAAAACATTACAGGCAGAAAAGCTATGTGTGATGTGTTAAAGGTCATATATTTTTATGAAAACCTCTAAAAAATATGACCAGTGATACAAAGCTAAGGATTTAATTACATCTGTCTAACCAATCAATGCAATGGCCAACTCTAATATATGAGCATCATTTAGCAACTTTTAGTAAACTATTCTAGTGGACTCATTTTCTTCCAAGGAAGGATTTTTTCTCTTTTGCATATAGCACTCATTGCACTCGCTGAACTTTTGTACTAATCAACATAGAGGGCGCTGTTCTTATAACTTATTATCGTGTGTTCTCATCCAACATTACTGTGAAAAAACATGTTTACTTTCACATGCACGGTAAATAGCCCACACGATAACTTTTTGTCCAAAAAATACAAGGTATCAATCATGCCATTCCAGTGGTAACTTATCAACATCAGTTTTAGCCTTGTTCATGTTACAGAAGGCTCAGAGCAAATATTTATAATAGCTGTGACTATATAGACCTTTGAGGGTCTATGCTGTCACCTATTAAATCAGTTAACTTCAAGGACATCATTGTCTTGGCCAAATATGTGAACACCATTTCCAGACAAACCACTGGTTAGCGTTTAACCTTGACCTTAACCCAATTTCCAAGAGTGAAACTTAACCAAACTTTCCTTGCATGCAACAGTGTACCTATCACAGTCAATGATGGAGCCATGGCCTGTGAGTGAGGTCATAACATGCAACACTGTAGCATAGTCAAATATATAAAATAACCAATAGTAAGAAGAAACCTGTGCTAAGGCCAAGACGCTCCTACCCCATCCCTGGGAATAGACATTTTCGCTACACCCCGTATGTATGAACCAAGTGATTGTATCTAGTCTATGCAAAAGTGGAGCAATCAAATTCATAGTTTATATGTATTCTTCACAGCAATGTAGATGGTCAGTACAACAATGTACATGTTGTAACAACAAATAATGAGTTGGTGCAGCTAATTCAGAAAGAAATAGTGCAAATTTAATTCAAAAACGTACATGTCTATGAGTGATGTGTGGTGCTGTTCACATATTATTTTAAACAGTCTTGACTGATGATGTCAAAAAGAGGAAGAAAATGCAAATATATGCAGAATAACAATAAAAGTGTTT
The DNA here is from genome assembly GCF_041260155.1 of Ptychodera flava. Taxonomy (NCBI): domain Eukaryota; kingdom Metazoa; phylum Hemichordata; class Enteropneusta; family Ptychoderidae; genus Ptychodera; species Ptychodera flava. The sequence continues at coordinate 19,860,169 of NW_027248277.1, read as the reverse complement.
TGAGAAAAGGAAAATGAAATACTTCTTCTATAAATGGCAGTAGACACATTTACAGTCCTCCCTTGTATCCAATTTTATTAGAAAAATCATAGTCCATATCAAAGCCTTTTCATTTACATAAACTTTATATATCTGTCAATATCAGATTTATTTTGTCAAAATTGTTGGTTATTTGCACCAAGACGTTAAAATCTTTAAAGTATCTGTCAATATACTGTATGTGTTAAAATTTGCATCTCATTTAAATGTGCTAATCATCTTGTTTTGATGTGTAGGTGTCTTCCGAGTATGTGATAGTTATCTCAAGGATGTGTGAATATGTCATGAGAAACATGATTTTTTATCACTTCTGTATGACCTATTATTATTTCTATCAGAATATATATAAGGCCAAATGATGTAAAGTTTTTGTTTTGTGTTTGCACCTACAAAGGTTTTCAGAGTATTTCGGGAAAAAAAACGAAAACTTCTTGCGTGTAATTTTCATGTTGGTGATGAACTGTCGCAAAACCAAGCAATTAATTTAACATTTTGACAAAGTCCTTCCTTCAAGCAGTGATGTCACAACCATTGAACTATATAGTGATGTAAAACAATATCCACCAGCAGCATATACTACTACATAAATAGCATTTCATATGAGAAAATTGGTAAATAAAATGTAGATTGATTTTGTGTTGAAGTTTTTATCTTTCATTTTAACAGCGTAACCACCTACCTTTCGGTATATCAAGTGAATACAAAACAAAGACTTGACTTTACTGTAGCCAAATACTTTAAACTTCAAGTGGCTATCCGCAACCGTCGCCCACCACTGTATGATAATTTAGAAATCTGTTTTTAATCTATTTTGTTATATCTAAATGTGTTTCACACAAAACAACATTTATAGAGTATATATTTATGAAGTAGAAGGCACTATAATATTGAGGTGTGAAAAATTATCTTTCAGGGAAGGGCTTTATGGATCAAAAACATATTTTTTTGTTTTATTTTACAAACTGGATTGAAAAGAGTAATATTTCTATGTAATCTTTTGTTTATTTTTTTATTTTACTGGAATAGATTTTACTGTCAGACTGAATTTAATGCTTTGAGGTCTCACCTTGCCATTATATGATGTATATTGTTTATTGTAGACTTACGTCCTTTAGAGATGAATTTGGCTTATTATATAACTTCATTAACAAAGTTCGTGAATGTCAAGTTTTCACTTCTATCTAAATAAACCAAAATCTGAATTTTTTTTGTTTCAATGGCAAGTGTAATTTTTCCCTCTGGTAAAACAAATGTTTTATCACCAATATGCAAAAGCTTGTCGACTGTTAATGTCCATTAAATTGGAAGCTTTGTCTATAAAATAATTCTGTTCAGTTAAGAGACAATATATATTGGGTTTGGGTGTAAGGTGTGAAAACCTTTGTGCATGTACCTATTGGTTACGGGTCACTGTTGGCCATAAACAATAAATGTAACAGCCAATCAAGTTCACCAGTGACAGATAGCCACTTGTAAGGTGTGAAAGCCGGCAAGGAGATGAGAAATGTGCAATCTGTAAATGATTGATTGATGTCTTTGAACATCCTTTATTAATAAACAACGTCAGTCAATTCCACTTCATGGTATACAGTGACTTGCTAATCAGCTCAGAGAGATAAGTCAGTGAATGCATGTTACGGAGAGTTACTGGTTGGTTTTCAAAAAGGCCAGTAGCTGTAATTTTGATGATATTCCACTATTTTTGTATTTTCATGTCAATTGCATATTCTTGTACTACTCCCCAAACATCAACTATTCAGCTTGTAATCACAGCATCTATACACGTAACGACTGTTATTGTTTATATTTGTATTCTTGTCTGGACTAGAATTCATTCGTCACCAAAAAACAATGCAGTCAAGTCAACACATGTACAGGCTGAGTTGACAGGTATCTCAACATGCTGTTTTGAGTACATCAAAGAAATGTTGGTAGACATTTAAAACGAGTCTAAAAAAACATCAACAGTTACAGCTACTTGCAGTTTAAGCCTAAGACCTGCAGAATTTTGTGACAACCCTATTGTTTTTTGTGACAATATTGGGCCTCTACATTTTGACATAGGGTAGAAAGATGAACATTAACTCTGTTTTAAATTATTATAATTCAGATCACCATTCAAATGTGCATGTACTGTTAAGAAGTAAATGTAATTACTGAATTCTTTCTGACGATGTGTATGCAAAGTCTCTCAATTACTTGCTGCAAACTATAATACTGTCCAGGAATAAGGAGATACAGTGCCAACATTTGTAACTGCAAGGCATGCTTTGAGTGCTGTATTTCTTACCTCCAAAATTTCATTGCATTGCATAAATTTTTATGTTATTTTTTGATAGTTTTGGACCAAATGGACATCACTTTTCATTGGCTACACTTTTTAAACAAAATTTTGGAAAGAATCTGAAAAAATTATCTCGGTTAAATTTTATAGAAGAGACAAAATTTAAATTACTTTAGCAGTCTGCAATTTTTTGCTGCTCAAGGGAACGTTTGAAGTTGATGTAGTACATTTTATCTATCAGGGTAGATATCACAATGGACAGCCATCGTGGAACCTGGTCCTTATAATCAACCATGATGCGTACTCATTTTATAGCTATACAGTTTCTGCTCGCCAAAAATTGGCGCAGTGCATGATCAGTGTCTGTTGAAAACCTTGACTTCTGTGTTGAACTGCAAGGAACTTCTCGCAAACGAATACAAAGAACACAAAACACAGCAAAGAACCGGAGGTGCTGATAATTACAGTGAAAAACAAACACACATGTTGTGCATCTTGCAAAAGAGGTTTTATTGCAGAAGAAAAATCAACCACAAGGAAAATGTTGGTTGAGCATAAACAAACAGGAAAGTGGGAGGCGAGGCTTATATAAAGGATTTTGAGTAGGAATATGTTAAAAAAGAATAGCCAGCCAGGAACAAAGCATTCTGGAACCAAAGGTCAGAGTATAATGACCTTTATAAAGGGTTCTCTAACATCTCTCAACAACTGTAGAACTGACCATTGCCAATTAATAAATAATTGAAAAGTATATTTTATAAAGTCAGTGCAGTACATTGCTAAGACCCTTTAGAACAAAATTTGCACCAGTCTTGCTTTGAGCCCCTGAATCATCAATTTGTCTCAAAATAGACTCCATCGATCAAATTATGAAACTGTCACCAAATTTGGTTCAATGTCATCAATGTAGTATGCTGTGTAAATTGTCTAAATAAGTAGTAAGGTTGGGGATAAAATTCCTACAGAGTTTATAATGTCCTTGCATTTTGTGATAACACTGCAGACATGGTTGTAGCAGTGCATCGCATTTGAAGAATACAGCAAAACTACTGTCACGTTTACCTTTGACCCTTTGAGTGCTGTAATTTCTCCCACCAAAATTTTAAGCTACATTTTTCCAATTCTTATGAATTTTTATGATTTTTCTGAAATTTTTTGATAATTCTAGACCAAATCGATACCATATTTCATTGGCTACAGGTTTTTACCAAAACTTTGGCAAAAATCTGAGAAAAATTGACTAGGGGTATATTTTGTGAAAGAAGAAAAATTGACGTTGGTGCTCAAAGGGTTAATTAGCTTAGTTCTTTCATAAAGGTTCAACAACAGTTCAATACAGTAATGCACCTAAGGGACAGGGAGAATATTTTCTAGTCCACTGCTTGTTGGGGCCGATTTTAAAGCTTTTGGAGTAAGTAAAGTTTAGATAGTCTGGTCTATAGTTTTGTGAAAATAGAAAATTTCATTTTCCCCATAGAATTACAAGGTGCCAGGCGTCCATTTTGAATTTCATCGTAAATATTACGTAACTTAATGATTCTCTGGTACCAAACTTTGCCCTGATTTTTATTCTTGATTTAGAGAATGATTGAGAAACTTTTGTGCAAAAGTTTAAGTCTTTCTCTTTCGAGGCACATTCTACCTAAAACCTTCTAACCAGTACACATCGAGATGTGTACGTACGTCAGCATGATCTTGTTTTGTTTCTACAGAGGTCACAGACGATTTCCTTAAGATTTTTAGCCTGATCTGATCCAACTTAAAAATTAGTCTGGAAAAATATCAATAGGTCAAAACAGCAGTCCTTATCATTCACATTATGATACTCATTGGTATTCTATGAAAGTGTGCATATTACTCTGTGACTGAAATATGAATGCAGTCAAATATATGTAGAGGCCCGTAATACTTATCTGTGCGTTTGTCAATTTCCTTTCAGTCTCTTATCCTAATATCTACATAATGAGCCTTAATTTTATTCGTGATTATGCAACTATGAGCTGCTTCCTTGAGGAAAGTTTGTGTATCAAATCTGAAATCATTGAACAGATATCTCAAACACTACACTCAGCACAAGAATCCTAGAGGTAGAAAAACAAACTCACAGTATTCAAGGAGTTCATTACAAAAGGATCAGGGTCCAGTGGTTTATTTCATGTTTCACTGATAAAATAAATGAAGAGGCAAAAAGGTCAAATGACTACTTTCAAGGAAAAGAAATGTGCACCTCATGAAGAGAAATTGACAATTTTCTTGTGAACTTTACTTAACAACAGTAAAATTTAACATTTAATCTTTGAGACGAACTTTTTTCAAATTTTTGCATGAACTGTTGTAAGTCTACCACACAATCTGTAGACATTTCAGGATTTTTTAATTTTTTTTAACCACAGGAAGTTTTATATTTAGCTTTGTATACACTTTGGATTTTGCTTGACCCTGTCACCCCTGTCGTTCTGTAAAGTGGTCCGACCACATTATTGGACATAACTGGGCTGAACCACAGCTGTCCGGTGTGAAGGGGTCAAGTCTCACTTTCCAGAAAATTGTCATGATTCAGAAAAGTGCACTCTATAAAATAAGGCATGCATATCAACGTTTGACCTGTTGCAAATGAATCTGTACTGATCACAGATATTCCATCCCCTCCCAGCCCTATCTGCATAATTGGTTAACCCAAATGACAACAATGATTGGAGATATACCACAGTTTGGTGGGGGAGAGAAGGACTAAATTGAGGGAAACTGGAATCCAAGTTGGCTATGTGGAGAGTATGCTGGGCTGGAAAATGTCACTGATCGAGATGCCTTCTCGAATCCCATGGATGCTAGGTTGGTTACCCCCTGGAAAATTTACCAACAGGAGACCAAACTGTTCCTAGCCACCTTATTGATGGGTTGAAAATGTTTGCAGCGCAGATGTCCAGGGGGTTACTATCCTAATACTGTTCTTTCATACTGTAGCACTGTATCGATTTTTTTTCAAGTACAAAAACCACAGTGATAGGTAGTTTTTTAGATCAGTTTATAAAATCACAGTTTATACACTGGAAAAAATCGTGGTGACATACAATTTGAATAATAACACAGCATTTTATCATTTTGATTTTTTGCAAGGATTCTAACCTTACACAATGATCAAAGCTTGTCATGCTATCACCCCTGCAAATGTCAATTCACCTGTCTACACACACTTGCAGGAAACAACAGGGTTAAACCATTTCTTGTGGCACAGAGGTTTAACAACCTGAGAAATGGAGACCAAAGTTTTAAAATTTCTATTTTCTATTTTAGAAAATACTAGCATGGCAGACTTTTGACAGCTATTAGTATTGAATGCTATCAATGTATGCATGCAGATGAAAAGGCTGGTACTACATATAAACATGCAAGATTGCATTATGTGGAGACTCCAATTCTAGTCTGGTCTCCAATATTAGTAATTTGTTGGCCTGGAGAACTGTCAAGTAAGAGAACTGTCAAGTAAGGAGGGGGCATACTCTCCACACACAAACAGAAATTGTTTTTCTCAGTAAAAACAGCTACAATCTACATTGTATCGCTACAAGGCCTCTATCTGAAGACTGGTGCACACATACAGCAATGCTATATCTCATATACTGGTATATACATTCCATTTTTCAGTCCGTATTCCTATCAATCAAATACAACCGCGGCAAAGCAAGTGCATAGATAACTGATTGTAATACAAACAGAAACTACGATAGGAAAAAGTACTGGAAAACTTTAAAGTATAGAAGCGGCATCTTTATTTTACTGATAAAGAGCTAATAAACCACGGGGTGCTTGGTTTAGATATGAGAAGTCTCCTTGCCAAACGTAAATATAAGAAATCAACTGGCATGGACTTCCTGAAGACAGTACCATTTAACGCCACACTGCTGAGATTTCTTACTGACAGCGACAAAGTATAGATAAACAAGGCGAAGTTAGACTACATATTAATTACTATTAGTGTTTGTATTACAATCAGTTACCTATGCACTTGCTTTGCCGCGGTTGTAGTTCCAATGCTTGTTCAATAAAGTGATGTACAATTTATTCTCTCTTTCAAGAGTGTGTTGATTTCCAAAGTATTTGCCTTGCATATTCCAAACAGGTATGCAATACGCTGTCCTGTGGCTGGTTGACAGATGAATTTCAGTCCGAGAATTCAGTTGTCAACAATGAGTTTGGAAAATACACACAAGTACATACAGGCTGTTTTGGCTGACGATGTGCAATTTGAATTTAGTTCTGTGAGTTGAACAAGAAATTGTAAAATAATGGAATACACATCAATGATTGCATCACATGGAACTCTGACCTTTTCACCCCCAATTCCTTGTAAACAGGTCCAAAATCACCATTGATAACAATGAGTTTGGGCTAAACCATTGTTGGTGAGAGGGTTACTGACTTGTCCAATGTTCAGTGACAAAGTGCCCACCAATCTTCAGATTTTGCTATGCCTGATATTTTAACAACTACTACACCCTTTATACAGAAAGTTTATTTCTACAACAGTTACTAATATCAACACAGACCAAATTTCTTCGTTTCACTTTCTCAGTATTGTTTTTAATGCTATTTGAGACTGGTTTTAAATAAAATGTACAAATCTCTGCTTACTGGCTAGATGACAATATAATCACTGCTTCTTTCGCTTTCACTGTATTATGTATTGTCTTCTTCCTGTTTTGGCATTCCTCCCTGTTTTATTAATCTTCAAGTCATAATTTCAAAATTTTCACGATTTTGTAAAGAGCTGAGTGAGATTAGGGCGAGAGAGGGACAAAGAAAAAAACGATTAAACATTGTCCGGAGAGAACTTGAAGCCTGCAACATTTGTATTCCATTGGGATGTAGCATTCCAGATGATCCAGGCCGGGGAAATCCCTTGACATCAGCGTTCCGTATGCTGGGTGGATTTCTCTTTCCAGTCCGGATCTGCTAGGAGTATTATACACAGATGAATATTCCAGAATTGTAGTCTACGAAAAGTACACACATTTTTCTGACTACAATTTTCTGTTCCAGAATCTCCGTTTACTGGACATACCCAATGCTTTTTTCTGTTTTTAGCTTTTTTATGGTTTATTGATACATTATTAGGAAAAAATATTTTTACAAATAGATATTATTTTACAATTTATTTTTACTTTTTTGCACTAAAGCTCAAGTGAGGCTGAAGAAAGAGAGAAAAGTTACCGTAATAATATATGAATAAACATCTAACTGCATCCTAGGAGTCTAATAAATGAAACTGTCCAAAAAAAAATGATTTAATTTTTTTCAATTTTCATACTTGGCTGTACTAGAAATATCACACAATTTGGGGTTTGAAAAATTCACACTTGCCACGGGGAGCAATATTTGAGGCAAAACTGATGCCAATAATATTGGGATTTGAAAATTCATGCTTACCACAGGGAGCAATATTACAAGAACTGGTGCAAATGTCGTCAGACAAATTATTTTTAAATTCTTTATATAACTGGGCAGTCTTTCTGTAGACTCTGTTACCTTTTATCAATGACCTAAGGGCACCATGAGTGGCCTCCATGTTTGTCAAAAACAACAGGGTTTTGGGGGCAAATTTTCACAATCACTTAGGGGGTATAATCAAGGCTCCCTGGCTTTCCGAAAAATGCAGCACTATGAATTTTTCAAGCCCAATGAAATCATAAGAGTAAACTTCAAAGTCAGTCATGTTGGATGGATTTGCTGATGGAGCAAAACCAAACAAACGTCACATTGACTATCATACCTATTTTGTAAACATAAAATATAGCAAATAGGCTATTGCACCCAACACCTTGTTTTCACCGCATAAAATAAAAAGTCACAAGAGCTTAATTCTAATAAATACTATATAATTAGATTACTTTTCTAACATCCAAAAAATAACAGGCATTTCCCTGAATTTGAGTATCTTCCACAGGCAACACTTATCCAACATGACCAACGCTGAACGTCAATGAGTTACACACATGCACACACAATATCCTTGTTTTTCCAAATCTACTAGTATTCGTGCTGTACATAATGAATCATGGGGTTTTTTCTTTGTCTCCTTTTTGTTATCTTAAATTTTCTGGATTTTCTCGCCGACAATGACGGGGTTGTTTTTCCTAATTTGTTCCTGCCCCTCGGCGCGGTAATCAAATGTACAATTGTGTTTGTCTGAATAGCGATGGATGCTGCAGAAGAGTCCTCCGCATCGACATTCAAATCCTGCAACAAAACATAAACAAATCAATAAATAACAGACAAATAAACAAACAAGTATATAAATAAACAAACTGATCAATTCACGAAACAAGTGAGGAAAGCAACCATCTGAATTTCAAGTCACAAGTAATTGTGTTTCCCTGTGTCCAATAGCATTACAGCCATGAATAAAACTAATGACTTTTCAAATACAATGCATTACAGAGACTAACATTAACAGCTGATCACTTTTCCTTTAAAATACAGCTATATCATGACTGGATTTCAGCACAGGTGTAAGCACCCAGTCAATATGAAGGATGTAACAGACCTGGTCAATAAGGTTTCAAGAACATACTTCCTTGTTAGTCAATGACCATGATCAGCCATGTGATCAATTACATACACTACATGGCCTGTCAACATGTGTTCATGTGGCAGGTTAATATTTTATACAGCCCACTTCATGGCCAGTCTGCAATGACTAGCCCATAATTTTCATGATACACCTAATAGTAAGTCAATATGCTTATCATGGCTACTGACTTTGTGTTAATGACCACAACAATGGGTGTGAGTGGTCAAAATGTATTCTACTGGACATCTCAAAGCCAACCTTCCACAGCTGGACAATATACGTTTCATAAGACACCATGGCTGATGAAAACCTGTACAAGTTCTATAACATGGAACGTATTACCACACCCTTTTAAAATGTGTTCCTTACATAAATCATTGATGTTAACATTAAGCTTGACTGCACAAAACAGTCACTTTTGAACAAACTGTACGTGTCTGTACGGGCAAGTTTTTTTGGCGCATGAGTACTATTGACTGACAATTGTTTTATACATTTAACCACACAAATATGATGTGCTTTGACACACATGACCACATAACCAAACTGGGTCTACAGAATGTGTATTATATAAAATATTCAAAGATATCTGAGCAGCTACTTGCTTTTCACAGCTGGATCATCTTCAATAACATTATTAATTCAGAGCGCAACTTTTCGCATTTATTTATGATTTGATTTTATATTCTGCTATTTTATTCACATGATTTAAATTCTTTTGAAATCTTTAATTAGTCTAAGTATAAATGTACCAACTATGGTACCTGTCTTGGGGTATTCGTAAGCACTGACAGGAATTATGTGCAAGTTTGGACAGGTTAGATTCCGTAACAGACAGGTGTTCAGACTAATCTTATTCAGCTGCATTTAACAACACACAAAATGGTGTATATACACTGTGGAATCCTGACAGTGACAATGTATTGTCATCCAGCTGAAATATTTTTACTGGGCCTGCATTTGCCTATTAGACTCCGAGTAAAACAATTGATGTAATGATTTTTAAGATGTCTCTGTGGACTTTTATACATACATAGAGGCATATAAGTACATCCACTAATTCATAAAATTATAGTTCCTGGTGCTATACAGACAGATGGCCTACATCTTCAACAAAACAAAACGCTATATGTCTTTGAACAAAATCAGTTATAATTTGTACATTCAATGGATTCCCTGCATGGCTCTTCAGTTTTCACGAAGTCTTTCAACGTTCACCCCTTGTCTCTGTGTATAGAGGTCCACTTTTTGCGATGGTAAACAAGAAAATTGGACCAAACCATGGTGATGAGAGGGTTGGTCAAGTCCAAATCACCCATCGTCAAAGGTGAAAGGGTTGGGTTTGACAAAAGAATAGTTAGCATGTTGATATCTCTGGCTGTAGGCGTCACAATACATGTGATACTTCATAATGCTTGGTTTACAAGATATAATTAAATTGTTATTATGAAAGCAAATCTTATCGTAGCAATTGTGTTAAATTACTTGACCTCTGACAATCCAGTTGTTGAAACTGCAAGAAAAAATCGGGTGATTTACAACGTGGAATAAAACAGGAAAGCTACACCAATCAGACTCAGAAGTCAGTTTATTTTTCTTAAAGATCTGACCTGGTTTCAACCCTTGGCCGTACAATATGATAGTTGAAACCAAGATATCGAATGACAAGACTTGTGGTTATAAATTATACAAAAGATACTGCTGTACACAAACTTGGCAGGAAAACACTTCAAATGAACCACAGCCCCTAACCACTGTGAAGGCATCAATGTTGCATTGTTAACGCACAGACTGTTAGTACACTGTTAACCCTTTGAGCGCCAAAGTCAATTTTTGTCACCTTTAGAAAATATGCTCCAGTCAATTTTTTTTCAGATTTTTGTCAAAATTTTGATAAAAAACTGTAGTCAATGAAATGTGATATCCATTTGGTCCAAAATTATCAAAAATTACAGAAAAAAGTGGTAAAAATGTTTCACCAAAATTTTGCTGGCAACAATACAGCACTCAAAGGTTAATCTTTGAACTATTTTATCAAGATAAGTTGCCGTATTTTCTGATCAGGTAATCAACCTTTCTTTTTAAGTGGCATAACTCTAACATCAGACTGTACTTCTAATTTATTTGCAAATTTGAAAGACTCACCTGTAAGGCCCACTTTCTTACGACAAGTGTAACACCGGTTCCTCTTTTTCGTTTTCTTGTCGCTATCATCTTTTTCGTCACTACTAGTAGAGGCTGTTGAAGTTGTTGGGGAGCCCTGCGTGGCTTGCTGACTGGCTGTAGCACCGATGGGTTGTGTTTCCTCGCTCTCCGAGTGACTAGAAGATGTAATGGTAGTTGTAGTGGTTGCTGTAATGGCTGATGCTGAGGGTTCTGACGATGGAGTACTTAGGTTGGTGGTACTTGTCGATGTTGTTGATAAAGATGCTGTTGAGAGAAAAGATAGGATTAGTGGGTCATTATGTACTCAATGCACGGCATCATCAGAAATCATCAACCCTGTCACCCCTGTATCCCTGTGGAGAGGTCCACCTTTGCCATAGAAAACAATGGAATCAGGCCATACCAGGGAGTAGAAAGGTTGAAAGCTTAGATTGTCATTTGAGGGCCTGTGAGATGCAAGTCCCTTGCAACGTTTACACACTGTACTGTTGATTGATAGCACAATTTAGATGATCACAGATGTTGATAAATGATTTCAATAGGCCTTTTCTCATAGAGAAAGACTATTACTTTAACCTTTTTCTGCCAGACAGTATCCCTTCCCTGTTCCAAATACAATATTTAGCCAAAACTGCATATACATGTATAATATGCCAGCTACAGCTAGTCTGTAAAAACCATGTTTACAGTATGTGTGTTTTCATGGGTTTTAGACTGTCCTTTTTTGTGTTGAGATGAAACCATATGGGACATGTGCTTCAAAAGTTTTAATCAAGTTGACCTGATGTTGAAATATTAAGTTGGCAAGACAAGGACTAAGTTAAAAGGCCTGACTAAGGTGACTACAGTAATGGTGTACAGTAATACAAACAGTGGACACGCATCTTGACCCAATCCCCTATGGTAACATGTGATGGATTCTCTGACATTTTATCGGAGGTAGCCAGGGTGACTTCCATTTTGATAAAGTCCAATGCAAAGAGTGTGTCATACAAACTCTGAGTAGACGCTGCTAAATGGCTTTACTTGTTTATCAACATGCATAATGGGCACATGTGCAAGAAGGTGACGACCCGATACTCTTTCCAATGTAGGAGAGAATTGATATCAAATGGATTATCAGGATAACAGTCTGTCACCACGGCATGTAAAATTTCTACATGGTCATCTCAGTTGCAGCTGGTCTGGTTTTTAATTGCCTATGCTGAGTGGTCTTGAAGTGGAGTGCCTAGGTTAGTGGTAATTGTCAAACCACTGATAAGGCTGATTGTCTGAACTGCACACACTGATCAATCATTCAGTTTACTATCCAATCAAAGTGTTGTAACTAATATGCAGAGCCTATCAACTTATCTACTGCTATCAATATTAACTTAATATGCTGTACATACAGTGAGAAAAACTGAGCTGAATTTTGATGTGCAGCCATTACAATTGATATGTTATACTGTCCATGTCTGACACTTAAATCTTGTATGTCATTTTGGACCTTGCCTGTGTTTGGTGGACTTTATACTCAAATACTGTCCTACTAGAACTTATCCAAAAAATACCATGCCTTGGCTTCACATAGAGCCAATAGACAGTTTAAACTTGATATCTGAATATTTGACTTACCTTACAATCTCAAGAAGTGTGGCTTGTGACTTAACATCAAAATTTAAACTATGCAAGAATTTCTTTCCTTAGTTTAATTATAATTATACAGAAACAGTTTGCTGTCTATTTAATTACAATGTAATCTCTGCATGAATAAAGTTCAATTTTATGAGTGTACAAGACCAAAGTCTGAAGCAAATTAACGTTTTCTCTACATGATGAAAATAATTCTGAACACTTTGAGTCAATATGGGAATTTCTTGGCGCTTCTTACCCTTGGCCATAGTACATATAATATGCCAATTTTTCGAGCTTCAAAGCCACTTTTGTTTTGTTTGGTTTGGTTGTTTTTTTTGACGGGTTGGGGGTAAGTATGGCATCCATTTAGCTTAGGCTAGCACACTGAATGACGTCAAGAATGCGATATCAAGTCCTTCCATTGGCAAGGACTGGTTCTGCTCAGACATAAAGAGTTTTTGTTGATAAATGTGCAATAATTATAAAGCAGACTAGATGTAGTGTCTACACATGTAAAGGCATTTCCCTGTACAATGCTTAAAGATTATCATAGATGTATTGCCCTGTACAATGCTTCAAGCTTACCATAGATGTATTTCCTTGTATGATGCTTCAAGCGTACTGTGAATGTATACCCATAGAGCATCATAAAGAAACTTTTACTGAACATCAATTTCTATTGATCTTGTCTTGATATGATATGAAGCAGAATTAACTCTTTTACTTGACAAGTTCAATATTGTTCAGGGTCTTTCGAATGTCAATGACATCTCTGAAATATGAAAAATTCAAGTTCAGGACAACTAATTATAATCGTTTAATTTTTCGATTTAAAATGCCGCTGATCTAAAAAAGGATTTTCCACAAGGGTATTTTTAGGGTTTGGCCAACCTTCTATTTTTGAGCAACCTATTCATATGTTAATAACTGTACAAAAGAATACATTTTCACAACAAAAGTATATGCAAATTATGCATTGTTATGTAAATTGTCGCCTCTCTGTTTTCCAAGCTGAGGAGAAGACTGAAACTTTCGCCCAAATTTGCAATTGTTAAATTGTCTTTTCAGATAAATTAATACCTCCTGACTGCAATGAAAACCTAAAAACACTAAAAAAAGCTTTGTACAGTACTTTCAACAAAAGTCAAAAAAAAACCCACTAGGGAGAGGAAATAGAACACATCACAAATAACATTTCAATGTGTCCAAGCAGCCTTCACACCAAGAACAATAATCAGCCACATGCAGTGATAACACGCCTGCTGTCCTGTACACAACTGACCTTCCAACAGGCACTAATGAGGACAACTGCGACCTTTGGGCCCAAGTTCGAGACAGTCACCCTCAATAATAAAATACTCCTTTTCTGAAGCTAGGGAAATAACAGTCTGTGGATTTCATGTTGTATGATCCCTAGACCCCCGATTCCAGTATATAGTTCTACCCCCATCCTATTTAAAACAATTGGGTCACACCAAACTCTGGGGGTGAAAGGGTTAATTTTCCGTTTTGATTGTTTTTCTGCAGAGTAGGCTGAACCTATCCTTCTACTGGACAATACAAGGCCCTGAAATTGAAGGACAGCTTCTAGGCTTTGTGTCCCTCTTTGTGACACTATCAAAGCAATGTACATTTGCAGAGTGTGTGATACAGCTGAAAGTAACAAACATAAAGGAGGTACAGGCATTAGCTGTCTATAATTTCATCCATACACTATTCGTCCACATTCTACGTTCAGACTTCAATAGCTTCACTTCAGCAGCAGTTATTATATGGAAATTTCACTTGGGGGGATTACTTCCAAATGACCTCTGACCTCATTTTAGCTTTCTACTTCCGGATAACCTCTGACCCCATGATTTACACTACTTCCTCATGTAATCATAGCCATGTAAACAGGCTATGTTTCAGCACAAGAAAAGATATTAACAATAAATCCGACTAAATTATTATTTTGCCAATATTACTGATAACTAGATTTCACTGACTTACTTTGACTAGGACTAACTCTGCCAGAAGATTGGTTTGAGTTTTGCTTCCGTTTGACAGAGTCTTTGTAACATTTTGAACACATTCCTTCCGTGGCAGGACATCCATAGAATCCACAGCCATTCCTACATAGCATGGGTTGATTTGATTGTTCTTGTTCCATTTGAATATCTAGTTGATTACTTTAATAAAACTCTGCAATGAAAAAAAAGAAGAGGAATTTAATTCAATGTGCTTGACATGGCACAATACAATGGCTGTGTAGTTAGGGACATGTACATGTAAATGGATAGTAGAATAGTCTTACATAAAAAACTGAGTTTAAAAAAAAATTGAAAAAAACCAGGAATTTAATTCAATGTACTTGACATGGCACAATGGCTGTGTAATCCAGTACAGTAAATGGATAATGTCTGTATGAAGTGCATTTGATGCATGTTTACATATTGACATACATATGCTCATTGGTACAGAGGGATATAGGCCTAATGCATACACTTTACTATCTACACGTATCAGCTAATTGATATGCCACTGTATAGAGCGTGCTCTCTTTGGCTTCAAATTTGGTGGCATTTGTCATTGATTTGCTCTATAAAGCAAGTACAGTGATGTTGTTCTTGTTCCTGAACAGACTGAAATATCAACTATTAGTGTTGAAAACATAATGGATTCTGTACAATCATAAAGAGAGGGACCCCTGGCAGTCTTCTGTGGTACAACATTAATTGCCAACAAATGAATTATAGTCTAAATCAAGACCAAAGGCCCAGTGGTTTACAACAACATGGATATTAAACACATACAATCTGTATTGAAATGTTGAACATATGTCATGGTGGCCTGATTAGACATGATTTTGAGAATAATCAAAGAAAGTGCAAACAGACATACATTCACAATGTATTTTCACAGCATTGTAGTAGTGTACTGAGTTATATTGTTTTGCAAAGGATCGTCCCTCTGCGGTGCGATTGCCTGCTTCTGCTGTTGTGTAGACCTCCAAGTCAAAATAGTACAACAAAAACCACTCGTTTGGTTAGTCAGGCGCATAATTTATACCGGAATGTTCTGTGTGATTGTGTATGGCTGGCCCACAGCCAGAAACCTGGCTGACATTGTGCCAAGGATGACCTCAGTATGTGGTGTAACCTGACATTCAACCAAACATGCAAACAATAGTTCAAGGGAGTTGAAATTTGAAAATTAAATTTACAGTTGGCTTGTACATGTACATATGTGTGACTGTGTGTGTCTGTATGTGAGAGGTGCCAGAAATATGGCTGACATTGTACCAAAGATGACCTTTGTATGAGATGTGACCTGACATTTA
The DNA here is from genome assembly GCF_041260155.1 of Ptychodera flava. Classification (NCBI taxonomy): domain Eukaryota; kingdom Metazoa; phylum Hemichordata; class Enteropneusta; family Ptychoderidae; genus Ptychodera; species Ptychodera flava. Next base: position 19,844,170 of record NW_027248277.1, on the reverse strand, counting down.
ATGACATGTATGCACTACTGATGGTCTCCACACAATAGTTCAAAGGACTTGAACTTTGAAAAAAGTGCCAAAAATTATGTGTTGTTGGGAGTATGCATGTACATGTGTGTTAAGTGTATGTACAATGTGTGTGTGTGTGTGTGAATTTGCTGATAATCATGTATAGTACAGTGCAATGAGGAAAGCTGTAGCATGGCTACAAAGAGCAATTTTGTGCAAGTTATAAATTTTGAACCATCAATCAACTACTTGTCTCACCCTGTCATTTCTCAATTTTTTTGTTTCTAGCATGAACAAAATCATTAATTTTTATACAGGCGGTTTCACAATAAATAATGCTGAAAAGCTGCCGCCGAAACTGATCATATTTCATGAACGCAATGGCATGAAAATTTCCGGGTAGCCCTGAACATAAAGTAATGGGACCCATTGGGTTTGAATTGAAATGATTTGCTTTCCTGTGTCCTTGGCTTACTTATTGAATGTGATCACCTTTGTCCGTTCTATTTTTCTGACCTTGCCGATACAACAATACCAGTGGTGCCTGTGGGAAGAGACTATATACAAGCCATTATCCACTGGCCACGTCATAATCAATACTGGCAAGTCATGTCGCTCAGGACGTGTGAAATAATTCAAATGAGATCTGAATAACTTGATGAAATGAAATTCACAGATGAATCAACACTTTCTCTGACAGCTGTCACTGATGAATCTCACACACATTCAAACAGCAACCGAACAGTGAGACTTGTGTGAAGGAACAACTCACGGGGGCCAATTAAATACCACTCATTTCAAAGACAAGCCAATTTTCTCGATCATTTCTGAGGAATAAAGTCACCTCCTCACAACTTTTAAAATAATTTTTATGAACCCCTCCCTTCTGAATATAACTACAGCAGTTGAATGATAACTCATGTATAACAAATATCTTCCCTTTCATTATTTAAAATTTGAAAGTCAAATTGTTGTTCTTTTACATTAACTCATCAATCATAAATGTCACATTTCTAAAATTTAATTATTCATTTGTAAATTTATATAACGCTCCTAGATGAACGGTGCCTCTGTGCTTTCAACATACACTTATCATCTCCAGAAATAAAATCACAATATATTATGAATTTATATGTAACACTCATAGTCGTAACTGAATGGCACCTCAATGCTCACTCATTATTTCTAGAAATAAAAATAGTGTCAATGACACTGTGCTCCCATTTTACAGAAATACTAAGTACCAGTACACACATGACAGTGCATTCCTACAAGTTGATTACTAAGAAAATTCCATTGCAAGTCCAAATTAATCTTATACCCCAGCAATATGAAATGCTCCATGTCATAATGACTTTTACATATCTGACAGAAAACAACCCTAGGATCAAGACTACCATGTTTAAAGCAATCCAACAAATACTTTGGGAGAAAATGACTTTTTTGACAAAAAATGGGAAAAATTGCCCCAACAATACAAATATGAAAATCTCACCACAATTTGAACGAATCTGACAAAGGCAAACCCTGGGATAATACATACAAGTTTTCAAAGCAATGGGATGAGCGCTTTCAGAAAATAAGATTTTTTGACCAAAAATGGGAAAATCGCCCCAAAAATACAACTTTCAACATTTCACCACAATTTGAAGAAATGTAACTAAAATCACTATAAAGAACCTAGGTGCTGCGGTTTAGAAGTTTTTAAAGTGGATGGACATACATACGTACATACATACATACATACATACATACATACATACATACATACATACATACATACATGCATGCATGCATACATACATACATACATACATACATACATACATACATACATACATACATACATACCTACAGACAGACAGACATGCATACATACATACATTTATTTTTACAGCTTTTAACCTCCAACAGCCGCCCAACCTATCAATATCAGCTTGTTCATCTTGATACCCAGTACTACTGCTTATAATAATATAAACAAGAGTTAATTACATTCTAATTAAAGTAAACATGCCTTGCTTATCAATATATGTCAAAAAGAACCAAGAATATCTGTCAGGTTATAAGAATTTCAGCTTGTTAACTTTATCAGTATTTTCATCCTCTTAACCAAGCACATTTTAACTCTCAAATTAACATTGCAAGTATTCTGTTGAATAAGTTGAGACTGTATGTACTCAGAGAAAGCACACTGAAGAGACAAATGTTTTCAACTTAAGAAGTTCAAGGTCATCAAAAGTATTATAAGGAATCATGTAACTCTTTCATTGCACTGTTTACACAGATTGCATAATTGCTATAGATAGAACATGAGGAATATTATAGCCCAGCTTTACCATAAAAACCCTATCACTTTGACCACTCTTTTAATTGACCACTCTATTTTTTACCTCAAAATGTAATTTTATTTAATCCTTATCAAGTTGATTACAACTGGAAATAGGAACTGTCTCTATCTCTCTTTATTTGGCCGATATTGGCCGATCTATCATGACAAACTATTATGAGCAATTTCTTTTAGATAACATACAGAGAACAATACATGACGGTACAGAATATGTCAAAGTCGGGATTCAGGAAAGTTGCCTTTACATGTTTTAATCATCCAAAATGGTAAACATTTCACTATGAACTGTCAAAAATGTTGAACTTTCTAATAATTCTACACTAAAATTATTTTGGCTTTGTTGATTTCCTAATTAATTCAATTATTTAAAATTATATTAACTATTTTTTTCTGGGTGAATTGATAGGGTTTATACAGTACAAGAGTTACATACAATGTAAGTCAAATTCAGTTGAATATCAATTACCGTCTAACATTGCATCATTCCTATAAATAACACCTCAGCCTGGAACAGCACAATCATAATCTGCTCATTCACACAGGCAGTACTTGACTTTAAATGAATGACCTACATTTAACCTGTGTACAAAATTTGAAAGCATGGCAAAAAGTACCACAAATTTGCAAATTTCGCCTTTAGTTCACCGAGTCATCTTCAGGTCACTCCTAGGAACCTGCACACCCAATTAGAAAGTAATGGCATACACAGTTTCAAAGAAGATTTTTTTGACCAAAAATGGCAAAAATTGCCCAAAAATACAAATATGCAAATTTTGCCATAATTTCGATGAATCTTATTTTGGGTCATCACAAGAAAGCTGCAAACCAAATTTTAAAGCGAACAGACCATTGGTTTCAGAGGAAACAATTTTTTACTGAAATGGCAAAAAAATAGAGAAAAAATTCATTAAAAATAGAAAGCAGCCAATATTGACACCAAATCTATATGTTTGAACAGGTGGGGCCCAAGGTACCTGGAAACCAAATATGACAATGATCAGAAGAGTAGTTCCTGAGTTATTGATTTTTGACCATTTTCGCCCTTTTTTCTACCTCATTTGCATATCCATAAAACTAACAAGTTCATTTTTACAACGGCACATCTAGACCACATATGGCATCAGTACACCAAAAATCAGCTTTATACGTGCAGCAGTTTCGGAGTTTTTGCGTTGGACGGACAGACATCCATACATACATACATACATACATACATACATACATACAGACAGACATCTCACATACAGACTTTTTTCAACCATATAACCTCCCAATTGCCATATATGTATGGCAAATGGGAGCTAAAAATCACAATTTTCCCCGCCGTTGAAGGCCCTTGTTCATGTCGTAAGACTTCCTGTCTATTTGCAGAACGTGAAACACTTGATCAAGTACATGTACATCAATCTGGATGTGTTTGGCCTTGCCCAAAGGATATGACAAACACAAGAACTGACACTTGCCAATGTGCTGACTGTCAATAACACATCAAATCTGGTCCAATATTCAGTCATATCCAAGTACATTTAAATTTCTACACAAAGGATAACAGTGACTAAAAAAAATAATTTTTTTTACCACATAGAAAGGGTACACACCTATCAGAACTAGTTTCCCTCTTCTGTTCAATACATCAACACCATTCATCAAACCAAGGACATCTCGGTAATAGACACTTGATTGTGCACATAGTGAAAATAACATCCAATCAAAATGCCAAAATAATTTTTTTTTGAAAACTGAAGCTTTTTTGTAGGTGAAAACAAAAATTTTACAATACTTCCACATAGGTTTAAACAAACACAGTATTATATAAGAAAGCCGAGTTATTTATCATCATTTAATATACATTTATAACTTGTGATGTACCGGGGATATTGATTTTAACTACTAGGTGATTCTCACAGTTATTAGTATATTTCTTTAACCACTTTTCTCTCAGTTGAAAAAAACAAAATTGTAAGAATGCATAAAATACTGTTCATGTATGTAAATTAGGATATTCTACCATGTCAGCTGTCAACAGTTGCTCATACCATCAGCTAGGGGAGATTCAGTCAGCACTATTTCTTCACAACAGTACTATCTTTGGTTGGTCTGGGTCCAAATGTTATAATGGGGTGGGGGTGGGGGTGTTACATGGTACAATGTACTCAGCATTGTAACCATTCCATCCTAGATTTCCAATGTAGGAGTCCAACTATTTGACTGAAAACATCAAGGTCAACAGTGTTCTCCACGGCGCCTTTTAAGTGGGCGGTGCGCCCACTTTAATTTCACGGCCGCCCAGATAAAATCTACGCCGCCCAGTTTAATTTTCGGCCGCCCATGCTTTTGAAACCCACCGTCAGCCTTTGTTCTGGGGTGGCGGGTTTGGTTCACGGCAATGTTTTTATGCCGTGCTTCGTTTGTTTCTGTATTGAATTTCAATAAGGTGTTAATTTAAATCAATAAGGCACATTTTGCTGTTGTTGTATGTGTGAATTTGTCATTTTAATACCTCGTCAAGATATGTCACGACGACCATAGCGGAAGAAAGACCGCGAGAGAAGCTCGACCGACTTGTCAACCCATTCACACAATCACCGTCCCGCCACCCGGACGGTGACACAATAAACTGTGCGGTCGCATCAAGATCTAAGTGTTGTCTCGATTGATTCTGCCGAATTTCCCCCAAGAAAGTACACATTCTTTTAACACCATCATCGGGGTTCTCCCAGCCCAAACAGCGTCGCGGCGCGCGACGCTATTGTTCACACCCTTGACTCCACCGACCCATCCAAAGAAATTGTAAAGGACAGAAAAATTGATATAAAACCATAGTCAAAAGACAGCAAAAGTCGATTTCTGCTCTTAATTGACGAAAATTTGAAATCAAACTGATTACACATTTCCTAGATTCAGAAGTGGCAATTTGGTGAAATTTCTGTTTGACTCACATCTTGAAATAAAAAGTAAACGTGGAACGAAGACATGTATGCTGCCGATCAACAGCGTAGCATAGCTTACGGAACTGTCTGTCACTGCACCGGCATGCGTTGGCTGCACGTAAAAGCAACTCAACTTTCCAAGATCGAACGGTCAGTATCTTGTGAAAACAGCAACATAGCAATGAAAATTGTTATAGTCAGCGGTAAAAACTCTTAACAGATGGAGCGTTACTTGCTTTAGACAAATGAAAATGCATGTGAAGAGAATAAAATCCCAGATCGCGTGCATGAATGAAAATATACCGTAAACAATGGCGGATATGACATCAGAGTGGGACTCTTCTATTTTGGTACCGGGGGTGCGCATTGTCAGAGAACCCTGATAAACGTACTGAAAAACGTAGTATTTTCCTAGCGATGCTGTCACGGGAACTTCGATATCTCATTGTTTTACATCTTTTAATAGTTTCTTTGATCTGAGCAGTTTTACCAACTTTAACGGTATATTTTACTCTCCTAACCTTTCTTTATTTGAGTTAAACAAGGGTAGGAGCTTATGCAACTTAGTGAGGATGTACTGAATTTTGAAAAAATCAGTGGAGGGGCTCTGCTCCATGAGTACCCTGTTTTGTCAATTTTTGCTGAACACAAACTATATGTAAATATTATGCAAATGATTATGTTAATATTATGCAAATGATTATGCAAATTAGCCACCCACTTAATATTTTTATTTGTGGAGAACACTGGTCAAACCAATTCTGCTGCAAGGTCACATAAAGCTCCCTCACTTTTATTGCACTCTTTCTGGTATCTAACAACTAAATATTTTTCTACAGTATAACTGTTTCAAGCAATAAATACCATATGGTAAAATAAATGATCATAGCAAAGCATGTTGGACCTTATGAAATTATTTTGATTTTTTTCTTAGAATTGTGTTGTTATGCAATAATCATTTCTTTTTGGGGAACTAAAATTATAATAATGATCCACAAGTTAACTGAGTGAGAACAGAATTATGTGTATTTCGGATTAGACGATACAAGCATGTTGAGGGAAATATTGCCCCCACATCGCACCAAAAAAAGGCAAATATTAGTATTAGAGATGCCACATACATAGCTCGGTTCCCTGAATATGCTTCCAACAGTTCCTATTGTGGCCTTCCAACATGAAGAGATGGGCACTGTTTCTGATTGTTGATAAGAACGCTCAGATATGATTGGTTCTAAAGCATAGCTGGATGAAGTCCGAGACTATCGTGATGAAAACTCATTTTGACAAATGAAAATGAAGCAGATCAAATGATGTATGCTAATGAAGAGCAATATCTTGAAATGAACATTAATTTTGAAAAAATGAAATAATACTGATCAAATGATGCATACATGTACTCTGCTGGTTCAAAGTACACATAATTTTTTTATTTTGCACATCTGTACAATTACTACATGTAGCACAATCATTTATTTTGGTGAGCAGTATATTTGACCAAGGGGCGAAAAAAGGTATGGGGGAAAGAATCGGTTTTCAATATGCTCTGCTGTTTGTCTTATTATTACAAATCTTTTATCCATTAGTTTTATCAGGTGTCTGGTCCAAAGGAATAAATTTATGCAACAAAATTATGTAAATTTCATACTGATTATGCCATTCAAAGATTTTACCCTAGCATCGTGACCTTTATGATTTCTTAATCTATTTTCAAGAATATTTCTCTTTATGACATGACTAACATGTATAGCTTTACATGTCAGATAGACGAGTTGTATCTATTTAGACGAAAGAGAACTTTTGTGTCTAAATCGTACAACAATCATTCTTGGGCTGCAGGATTCAGATTTCTAACAATACAGGTGTAGTATTACAATTTGATTATTACTGGGTGAAACCATGTATACCTTGTAACTAAGAACAGCATTTCAGAGTCTGGGTACGGGTTAGTTGTTCATGATTCCATATTGTATCCCTTCATCAAGCTGTGGGGCACATTTCATCGGGCGGGGGGTGGGGGTGGGGCGGAGGTGCCTAAATATGCTTTTCCACCAGGTGTTGCAAACAGTGACACATACATGTAGCTTGGTTATGATTGTTCTAATTCATGAGCGTTTACAATCTTAGGCAGCTTTTCTGATGAAAATACATTTTTTATGAAGAAATATGTGCAACATCATAACACGATGACCAATCCTAGTATGGTTCCTTATAAAGGTTTGAAGTTCCTGCATCAATTACAGGGTACAACACTACTGATAACAGGTAATTCATATGAGATTTTCACTCTCATGATGGGATACAGTTGATAGCAACCCAACAGGAACAGTTGAATTATCAAGTCTGAAAAACTACGTTAGGCCAGGAAGGATAATTTGTTCTTCAGAATCACTGCTTACAACTTAAGCCAGTTTGAATTTTTTAAAATTGCGGCAAATATGTACTTCCTAATACTTAACCTGTTCACCATCCATTCCCTGTAAACAGGTCCACAATTAGCATTTGTAACAATGGGTTTGGGTCAAACCATGGTGGTGAAAGGGATTCACCCTAATCCTGCCAGACAGTATCACTTCCCCTTGTGCAAGGTCAGTGAAAAGCGGTACCCAGTGGTATCCAGCCTTACATGTATCTATACACAATGACATTTTCACCTACTTGGTACATGTATGTTACAGAGGGTTTGCTTGGTACAAATCAAATTTACAGTATATTGGTATTCATGGGTCTTAAAATATTCTTTTTTTTAAATGCAACACATGGGACCTGTTATGCCTAAATGGTTTTCATTACTTGATGTGATGGCGACATGAACCAGGAAGGACAGCTGTTCACCCTGATTCACTGTAAATTGGTCCACAATCACCACAATTTTAATAGCGGGTTTGGGCTAAACCATGGTGGTGAAAGGGGTGATGTAACAGAAATGGTAAATTCAGTAACAAATCATCCTAATTTAAATTGTGTATTATATTTAACTACAACGCATCCTTCCACAAACTGTACCTTACAAATGAGAAACTGGGGTGAACGGCCCACAGGAATTTGCATGACGTGTATTGACATGCAACAGCCATACATCTACATGTGCTTTGCATGCAGCCAGCTGTAGCTAGCACCATTGTACTCCCACAGCAGCTGAATAGCCACAGTGGCGGCAGTGGTAATACTGCAGTTGCACGGTACCTTCACTTGGGAACATTACTTGTCTCATTTAAATGCAATTTGGTCACAAATTCCTCTCTCCCTCTATCTCTTATTGTCACACTGTTGCGGTGCAGACTATACAACTTATAAAGCCTGTGTACCTCTATGACCAGTGATTTCACAACCAATGCAAACATAAAGTAATCTTGAAATGAAACATATTTTTGAATTACTATTGTTTACTGTAGTAATAACTTAATAACTTATTATAAGTTATAATAAGTTAGTAGACTAGTTATAGCTTAGATGTACATGATGTACTGTACAATGAATTACTACTGTTCACTGTAGTAATAACTTAATAACTTATTATAAGTTATAATAAGTTAGTAGACTAGTTATAGCTTAGATGTACATGATGTACAGTACAATGCTGTAGGGTGGTTTCTTCAGTCAGGCCTATTGACTCATTCGTAAACATCACTGCACACACTCTATTGGCGAGGCTTATAAAACTTTGTACACAGGATACTTTAGGGAAAAGAATCAGAAAATGTTATATTTGTAAAACAAAAATACTAAAAATTTTATCCATCTCATGTACACAAATTACATGGCACAAAGACTATGCCTGTGGAGACAGCCCTGGGGTTCTAGAAAGTGACAATGCCTGCTTTCTCATAGGTCAATATCATTGCTGTCCTTTTTTGCAAACATATGGTCAAGTGTATGGTTTCAGTAGGATAAGTGTCGCTCGCCCAATAACTGGTATCGCTCTAATTTTCTAAAAATATCTACCATATTTAGAGTTGGATACTCAGAAAGATAGCAAAAATTCCTAATTATGATAATCCACGCCAGTACATGCATGTTCCTTTTTACAATTATGAAGGGTAATTTGGAAAAGCTGATTATTACCAGCAAAAGATGCTTTGCCATGTTACTAAGGTTACCCTTTTGATCTGGAGAAAACTATACCTTTTTGGGATAAGCAAATCTTCACCCATGCTCATGTAGCTTTCATATGACCAAACTAGTCACCATTTTGCTTTTACTACTAGGCTAGTACAACTACAAGCCCATTTAGATTCTCACAGCCCCTGGTTTACTACACAGTTTCAAAGTTCCAGTTCACAGTATGTCATTCCGCTGATAAGCCCTCAATGGTCCGGTTGGGACAGTCAACTGCCAAATGTTTACAAAAAGCGGGCACGAACCAGCTTGCTGAGCCAGGCTACACCAATAAAATCTGAGTAGGAGAGGGCTACTTTGTGAGGCCAATGAGGGGGTGTGAGAGTCTCGGATGGACGAGTGCATTATTCAGGTGAAAACTTGAGTGTTGGCTTGTGGCAAACTGAAACAGAGCTACATTATGCAATGTAACAACAAGATCTTTTTTCACCTACACCGGTAGGCAGTGGGCAAGTGAATCTGAAAATTTTGAAAACAATTTCCACTATGAATCAAAGATCATGAATCACTGGAAAAACGATCAGTTAATTAAAAGTGTTTTATGAAAGTGAAGAAACCACTCCCGACAGGAAGTTACTCTACTAATAACCAATTGAAGACCCTACTGACATACTTGAAAATGTTGTTTACAACAGGAAAACAACAAAGAATGGGGAAATCAGTAAGACTTCCTGTATGCAGAGTGGCGTACAAGACATGCAAATTGTATAACCTTCGTTTGACCCACAGTGACCACAGCGAAACTAGACACTGAACTCCCAGTGTTTTCTTTACCCCCAGTCACCACTTTCACTAGTTTCAGTGTTATCGTAGGTTTTCATGCAAAACACAATCAAGGCCTGACAGCAAACATCGAGAAAAAGTTCAACAGTGGTACTACTGCTTTTATTTACCACTCTGACCTGGTTCAACTTCACTGCCTAAGATGAATAATTGGCCCTGTGTAACAATATTCATAATCATATACGGGCTCAACCTTACTGGAAAACATGGTTGGAACTGGACTGTGATACATACCTGATAATTCAAGGGTAGCACGCAAAAAGGTAAAATATTTACAATTGCTAATATTAAAGACCTCCAGACGTAAGATTGTTTTGCCTCACCATTCCATTATAATGTGGTTACTTACATGTAGCATTATGATTAAAGCTTTTCACACTTTATTCTTTTGCAAATTTATTAATTGTTTGTTTCCTAGCATACACGCATAATGGAGTTGGCTGTCTCTACATGTTTATGTACAAGAAGAATGCTTGTAAATGTTCAAAAAGTTGAAAGTTGAACCACATATATACAAAGTAGTCAGCAGGAAATTGGGCAAGGTTGGTTTTCATGGGGGATTCCTCTTCAATGTAAAATGTGTGATAGCAAAACTATCTTCAAATCAGCCCTCTGGCTTTCTTCTATAAAATGTATTTAACATTTTCATACTTTACCTTGAATACAAATCTGGCGAGTATATTGAAAATGATCTGATTGTATCATCAATTGGTGTGGACGACAGCAGGTATATCAATTGACAGTGTTTGATATCCCTCGAACATAGTCCACTGAATCATGGGAAATAAATTCATTTTCTTTGCAGTCCTGTTTTCATTTTTGAAAGTATGCCAATGATGCCACGAACAACACTTCCATAAGATCTTAGCGAGGCTAGACTGAACAATACAGGGCTTTGGAGGAGTTGGACTTTGTCTTAGGGGATACGCATGTATCCATTATGAAAAGCACCTTCTGACTCAGACAGGTCATGGAGTTATACAAATAGCTGGATGTGGTCAAGTATTGATCAGGTACACCTGAAGTGAAAACTGAGCAAAAATCTAAACACAATCCATAAAAGAAAATTGAGTTCCTACATAAACAAACACCAAGAAGCCGTACAAATGCATGTTTAGTAACGCTCTTTTTAGCTTTATGTGGTCTAGTGTTCTACAGGTGTACCTACAGAACATGCCAAGGAAAAATCTAAACAGTCACTAAAAAAGAAACAGGGTTCCTACAAAAATACACACTAAGAAGCCCTACAAATGCACATTATGTAGCACTCTTTTAGTAGATACTGGATTTTTCTGCATTTGCAAAAAGAGTTATGACTTAACAAGCTGGGCCAAAGTTCCCCTTTCATCTATTTTTATCAGTTTTACAGTCTTTGCTGCCTACCCAAGCTCTTTCTAAATCCTAGACTATAGCTGGAGAGTCAACCACTTGACATAAATAAAATGAACAGTAGAGAAACAGAATGCACATAAACATTTATAGTACATCAAAAACAATTGCCCATTGCATATTTATTCAACCAGAAAAAATAGTATAAACTTTTTTCAGATTGACATAATTTCCATAAGTCACATAAAATGTTTTCCTTAAAAGCATTCAGATTTGGAAAATATGTCTCGGTATATTTACAAACTTCTGTGCATTATAATTGATCATTCACACCTATATTACTATTCTATGCAATCAGCAAAACAGCCAGGGAAATTATTTCCATATTTGCACCAATTTGCATATGAATAAACACTTGCATAAAATATTATTTCCTTGAAGAGCATTCAGACACTGAAAGCTGCCTGTTGTATGTTGGAAGATACTGATCTCGATTTGGCACCTGTTGTACAAATTCACTGACATGGTCTTGACAAGAAATGATCAGAAATGGACCAATAGCTGACAACCCTGTTAAACTGCTGTGGGTCAGCCAAAATGTGATACTCACGACTGTTATCTCACAACAGTAAAAATAAACCAAGAAAACATACCCTTTAACCTTGAAACAAGAGAAAGGAAAAAAATTCCTGAGAAAAAATTTCCAAGTCACCGTTCCTATATTCTGAATTGAGAGAATAGTGTAAGTGATTGTGTTTTTAATTAGTGAACCTTTTGTTGACAATTATATTTTTTTGTTACATGATACAGCTGGTTTGAAAATATGCCCAGCCAACTTGGACTTTGTGGTCACTTTATATGATTGGTCCAAGAAGAAATTGCTTTAGCAAACGTCAGGTATGACTTATGCAACAAAAGCCCACTACTTGCCAGCCTATCTAAATTTACATCCAGCCTATATTCATAAAGAGCCCACACCCATTTGAGCAAAACAAAAAACAGTCTGACAAAACAAAATTAATCCTCTTTCTACCAGGCTCCATAGGCAAACCACAGAAATAAATACAACTTGGAAAAAAGAGGATTAAATTGTTCTAATAAAGTTAGAATGTGCTTTGCGGACAGATATCTAGTCTCTCTCCTTTTTAACACCTTTATTTTTGTTGTATACTATTTGTGTAGACTGATTTTGAACCCTGTGAAATAAATGTGTTCAACATCTTGTTTTTTGTAAAAAAAAATAAATTTCATTGTTTTCCTACAAACTAAGAACAGTGTTAGTTTAATTTTGAACTCAAATATTGTTACGTTTAGGAATTTGTTTCTCTGGTACCAAAATTTGGACAGTGACACCCCCATCCCACCCCCTCCCCCATTTTTCTTTTGGAAGGGAATAGTTTAGAGTTACCTCAACTAAAGTTTAGGAAACGGTTTAATCCTTCAGTTAAATACTGACTGTAAATCTAAAAGTTGGCATATAAAGGTGGATGCCCCGCTGGGTCATCAACTGATGATCAGATTCTTGTACTCTGAAATACCTAACACTTCAGTCTTGCATATCAGTGTTGCAGTTCATTTGCATGTATAGTTGTGGCTTTGCGATGCATACAAATTGTGTCTCTGTAATTTTACTTTTGTGTACCAATTCTCCTCTGTGACTTCAAAAAATACCAGACATATCAAGAATACAGCCCATGGAGCGTGGACCTTCAACCAAGATATTACGGTCGACTGATAAAGTACATATATCATGCCACTATACACCCATATGCCGGGTAAACAGTCTAAGCAAGTGTTAACAGTAGACACAGCAACCCATGATAACCAATTGTATCGCTTTGAAAAACAGACTTTGAATGTTTGCCATTCATTCAAAAAAATGGCCTATCAGCAAATGCAGATATGGGCATTAATTTTTGATCACATGGTGTGTTATAGAGACCGAGTTATCGAGTAATTTCTCCCATCCACTGAGACGCATACAGTACTGCACACTGCTGTTTGAAATGAACATTACATCATCCATGCTTATAGCTTCCTTTCTGAAACCATATCTAAAATGGCAATGCCTAATCATGACAAAGGGCCAGGCGGTAGATGTGTATGTATGCTACTCAACCCTTATCAGTTTCAATACCCAGCTTACAGAGACAGAGGAAAAATGTACCAAGCTTACAGAGACAGAGATAAAATGTACTAAGTTGAAAAGTAGTACTAAAGCAATCTGAATTCTGTCTGGGATAAGACAAACAAAATTTCAAGTCAGTAAATCAATTCATCAGTATAGCAATTTCACTGACATAACATCCACTGCATACTATCATTCTAATATGTTCCGATAAATGTCTCGGGAAAGAGGGTTGGATGTACCGCAAAGTGCCTTTCAATGAATGAAGTTTTGGGTTTACATCCTGAAAGCCGGTACAACACTTCCTCGTTATTTCCAAATATTTTTACATATAAACATGTCCGGTGGGTATGACTTACAGTCATAATTCTTTCATTTTTATCAACTTATACCTGTTTCGCTGTAAATTCACGAGTGCGCTAATGTTTGCTAACATTTCGATACTCTAAAGATGAAAATTTTAGGAGCGTGTGGCTATGAGTACCATATGATCCTGAAACCCAATAAATATGAAAAAAATTGACGCTGAAAAATCGACATATATCATTCACTTCATATATGATTCTCTCAAACTGGAAACTTAAAAGAGACAATAAATCGTTGTGATATTTCTCCAGTCGACTTCAGTGAGAAAAACAAACAAATATGTACCGTGCCCGGTGAATTTGACCAAACCTATCCGCAGCACAGGGGTGCTATTTATAGTTTCTGACGATGTCGGTGAACCTCTTTGTTAGGGAACGCGTCTGTCCCTGATACCTAGCGTCGCGTTAACTTCACTGTCGTCGTTGACTTGGCAAGCTAGCCGTAGAAAAGCCACAAATTATGAGTCCGCACACTGTAAAACGTCGAAGACAACAGTGATATTTGTCAAATTGTTTTTGCCAAGTTACTGTTGTTGCTGCTATAATTAATTGCTGCGCTCTAGCCTCTGAGTGAGTAAGCAAATATGGGAGAGTCGAGTCGTACGTGGCCGATATGTATCGAAATTCCCATTGTATTTGTTCAGATGCCGGGCCAAGACATGGAATAAACGGATTCCGAGCAGGGCCTCTGTTTGAATATTGGGGGATCGGTTAGAGATATTCAAAACAACGCGAACAGAGAAGTCTCCAAACTAAACTGGTTCTCAGTGTTGTGAAACGGAGATTATAATAGGTTTAAACATGGCGACCATTTAACCTACGAATGCCCTCTCACTCAAAGTCACATTTTGAACGATTTCGCGGCCCAATCGCCCAAATTTTGATGACAGATGCACAAGGGATAATATGACTACGATAAAATGTAAAAAATAGCGCTGTACTTACCAAAAAATTGGTAATTTCGGCGGACTTCTCGCCGTCGGATGCGAAGCTATTCTCCCTGGCTAGAGATTCTGTTTTTAGAATTTCTATTTGTACCGGTCATGTGACTAGGATGAGCAATCGCGATTGGAGGAGAAAGACAATGATAAATCAGACCGAAGGAAATCATTATGACGTCACGAGGTGACTCCCCTTCCACCGACAATACCATTCACACTATAGGGTGTTTTACAAAGAATGGCGTGAAATGGAGAAAACACCAAAAAGCAAACAATAAAATTTTTGAATGAATTTCTTCCTAAAATTGCAATACATACCCCAAAAGGCCAAACGTCTAAGCAGAGTTAGTCATATTTTAGAATAACAACGGAATACTGTAGATAGATTCAAAGGGTCCCTCCAGATAGCT
The DNA here is from genome assembly GCF_041260155.1 of Ptychodera flava. NCBI lineage: Eukaryota > Metazoa > Hemichordata > Enteropneusta > Ptychoderidae > Ptychodera > Ptychodera flava. The sequence goes on along the minus strand of NW_027248277.1, from coordinate 19,828,818 downwards.
ACCTTCCCATCACTATTTATAGTAAGATAATCGGACGGGTTATAGCTATGGTGACCCTGAACTTAGTCGGCGGCTATCGTTTGTGACAACAAAATCGAGAACCTACGCGGTGTGGCGATGATTCGTCCTGTGCGTGATTCACCGTAACAGCGCCCTTCTTCGCTTGCGTTCGTCATTTTCCGGTGAAAGTGGATCTTCAGACGTAATCACGTTCTTTAGGTCGTCACCAAGCGGATGTAAAAAGTACAAATACGGGAGAGGTTGATTTACCAAATGAATGGTCGGCGGGCGGGCCAGGTACAGTCAGCAGGTAAATGGACAGCTTTGCATAAATTGCAAACTTTATCGGTGAGGCAAACGCACTCTTACCCAGTCAGTCCGGAACTTAGGACATCCAACGAAAGAAAAATCGACGTGGCCTTTGAAATGACACTTATGTATTAAAAGCTATTCGACCTATCGTTATCTGGAAAGCGTTGAAAAATAAAACCGAAAATGAAATAAAAACAATATTTTTTATTTCAATAGTAGTGGTATCAGACCACAGGCACCCGACACGTCGCTTCGTGATCGGTAGTTGATTCACAGTAAACAGAGAAAGATCATCAGTACCGATCGCGAAACGGCGTGACGCGTGCCTGTGTATCAGACCAGGATTGTTCATTACAAATAACAATAGCGGATACAATAAAATGGTCACTTTATGGTTTCTCCACAACGTAAGCTTTTTGTTGTTTATTGAGCACTGTAAGTTCGCCGGCAAACGCGCCCGGGACTCGACCCGATACCCAATCCCAAGCGTTCCATATGGTTGCCGCGCCGCATAAATCATTAAAAGGTTTGTTTTTTCACAACAGACCGTTGGAGAGAACTGGTCTCGCTAAAAACTGTGACATATCCAGTTCACAATGAATATTAAGCGCATATATTCCGACACATTCACTAAAGCGAAAAGCCCGAACCTAGTATTTCGACTACAGAACCACAGTCACCTGTGGTCTATTCCGCTTTGCGTCTATGCTCCCGTATACGTGTGTACATATGCCTGAAAAGAACTTCTCAGGCATATGTACACGTATACACACGTCTATGGATGCATAGACGGAAAGCGGAATAGACCACAGGTGACTGTGACAGAACTCAAAATCACCGGATCTCGGCGTGGTGTCATGCTAACTGGATGCACGGATTACAGTCCAGTGGGACGCGTTTCCGATGGTGCCGCGGTGAGAGACACAGACAGCCCAGCTTGGATTTAGGTAACCAGGTCAAATTGCATCAAACAAATTGATCATTAGAGGGCGCTGTTCCATAGCGCTGTCACATAGCAATTCATGTAATTCATTGTAATTTTAACGCATTCACAGGTACGTAGATTTGTTTTATTCGCGAATTTGTTGCAATAAATTTATCTTTTTAAAAAAGGTAATTCGTGTAATTGCGATTGGAGCGCTCTCTCTCTCTCTCTCTCTCTCTCTCTCTCTCTCTCTCTCTCTCTCCAATAATGATTATCAAGTAAAGGTTACAGCAAAAAATAGATATGCAAACAAATCCATACAAGAGGAAATGGAGATAGAATATGCTACAATATTCTATTCTACAAAGAAATGGAGTTTGAAAACAGTCGTTTGAAAACAATAAGTCCTACAAAAGGGCTACTTCTCTTTACTTTTTTAAACGTAGACTTGTGGAAACAAATCATTGGATCAAATACACAATAAAAAGAAAATAACAATATCCTTGACTTACAGAGATATGATCAAGCAAAGTGATGTTAAGACTATCATATGGAATCACTCTACTTGAAATTGGTATAAGAAAGGACATTAAGTCAAAGGTCAAATTGGCTGTAAGTGGACCGAGAACCTTACTCTCACCAACAATTACAAACTCCTTTATATACAGTCATTCTAATTCAACAAGAGTCTATTGCACAATAGTGATAATGTAAATTCCACACAGGCCTAATTGCAGGATGCATGGACAAATTTATAATATGATGAAGAGATGTGAAATGTATTTGAAAGCCTGGAACACATGTTATTAAAATGCAAATAGGGGAGGGGGGTTTGGCAAAAAAAAGGTATGTTTCATTACTAAACATAATGTCGACAACAATATCAAATCACCCATTTTAGTGAAAGCAGTGAAAAAAACACACAAAGACTTTTACTCAAAATTACTATGCCATTGTTCGAGTTTTCTCATACAGCCTGCTTATTTCTGTTTAATACACTTCTTAAGAATACAATTTTACTTCAGTGTATGGTTCAGTGGTCGGAATATAAACTGCTGTAAGGAGTTTGTTTGTTGAAATTTAAAGCTACAAGACTTTGTTTTCAACAGAATCTCATCAACAATAGAAAATTCTGCAAGAAAAGAAAGTTTTTCCCCACTGAAAAAATTTATGCATGTGTGGATGCAAAACACATTATTTACTTAATATGGCCTTTTGAAATTATTTAATAATGATAATATTTCATCTTTTCATGCTCATTGGCATATTCATAGCTTCATCACACAGTGAAAGCGATCCAAAGTATGCAAATTAACTGAGTACAAATAGGAAGTGAGACAACTTTACCATCTTTCTCCATACATGGTGTAGTGCAAGATGTCTTCATAACTTCATAACTATGCGGCTAGGATACCACACAGGCCGGAGCAGTGCTACTCCTCTTCCACCTACACACCCCTCTTTCCATACAATAAATCACTTTTCTGGAGCGAAGTGGTAAGGCTTTCAATATTAAGGTAGTATGCACTTCGAAAGTGAAAGACTTCAACTCCTGCTCAAACTTTCCTCATTGAATCTTTCAACCATTCTCTTACCACATCAAAATAAAAATCAGGGTTCTGCGAGGCTGGAGGTAAAATTATATAACACTTAATACCGGTACAAGAAATTCAAAATGGCCACCATCTCTGTGTTAACTCGATGGGGAAAAATTATTTTTTTGTTTTCATAAAACTAAGATAGTGAAAAATTTTCTTTCTCAAGGAGCTTTAAAATGAGCCCTAATCAGAAAAGAATTGTAAAAATTTGAGAGTCCAAATGTCTGTCCCTGAAGCAAATTCTACCACAAGTGCTGTCACACATCAATCTGTAGTACTTGTTTGCTTCATGTGTTTTAGTTTTGTAGATTTGAATTTCCGTTAGTGTTTAAATAAATTGAACTCTCAAAAACAAAATATAACTTCCCTTTTCACTATTCATTAGAGCAAAATATCGTCGATAAACTTGATATGACAAAATGTGCTTAATTTTCAGATTGCAAACTGTGTGCAAATTTTGTGACATACCCCGGTTTCTTGGAATATTTGGTGTAATTAAATTGTTTAAAAACCGTAACCATTTAAAATATTTTATGATAAATGAACATTGCATGGTAACAGTTTTTCTTGATAAATGTTGTATGCCTCTATTTAGTCTCCACAAACGCTTAGGAATGAGCACCCAATATCAGAAATCTAAAAGTTAACTGTAGAGGGCGTCCTGCAAGTCAAAAAGCAAGGTAGTATGGATTCCCACATGGCCAAACTAGGCCCTAACTCAATTCATGTGAACATTCAACATGGAAGTTTTTGTTTCATCCATTTACAGCTACTTGTATGTCTACATGACATTCATGCGTTTAGTTTTCAGAGATTTGTTTCGTGAATAAACTTGTGAAAGAATCTGCAACATTGAAGTAAAAGAAACAAATCCTTTTAGACTTGAAGACAAAAATAAAACTGCCATTTTGGCATACTTAAATGAAATTTTCAATGGACACAGTGATTTTATTGTAATGTGATTTTAATAGCAAGAAATGAATGTATCATTTTCATTTATGTACAGATTGTAAATCAATGAAAAAATGATAGTATTTTGAGAGAAGTTTGTATTTCCATGGCCTTATGAAATGGTCTGGGAAAGAAATGTTCATCTGAGGCATTCTTGTACTCTGAGTTAGGGAGTACAGATCAGTATGCAACCAATGAACAAGGAGTGTGCATGGTCCCTCTAAGAGGGACCGTGGTGTGTGCCTTGCCTGAGGACTCCTTAGAATAGTGTAGTGTGAATGTTTGTGTCAGATCATGAAGTTCACCTTTGGGCGCCTTCCTTTTTTATCTAAATTTTGCAAGATTGGACCATGATTTCAGGGTAAAGTATTGTCTTTTGGCGTAAAATATGATGTATTACTACAATAGTTTACGAGTGACTAGTTGGCACACCTGATTTTACAGGGCCCCTTCCATACTAATTGTTAAGCAACTGGACCCCCTAGGACAATGATCATTTATAATATTGTCCAGTCTTTGCTGAAGAATTTGTCTGCTGTTAAATTTGGACATAATCATTCCTTACTGAAAACTATTACAATACAGCCCCAATGGCTGTATATTTTAACCAAAAAAATACAATTCAATCTTTGGATAGATGTGTGGAATCTCCATTTATTAAGCCATTGTCAATCCTTTGTGCATTTGGTCAATTAGAATCAGACGCTTTTACAATATATATATGCTGCGGACATGTTTGAGTTGCAACTCAAAAATTACTCAGTTGTCAAATCTGAGTTGAGTTTGTCACCAATGTTTGAAAAATATTCTGTGGTCACGCCTTGGTTAGCATTTTTACACAAGTTGTTTGTGATTAAAAACCACCTTACTGGAAAAAAATGTCTAAAAGAGACAGCAAGTTAGTTTGAACAAATACACAAGCTTGGAAAGTACAAAGGCAAGATACTCATTTAACATTAACACAACAGCTTGGTATCTTTCCACCATTTTCAATTGGATGGATTGATCCATTACAAGGAAATGAGGTGGAAGGGCTAATACCTTCATTCTGACAGAGTAAAGTCGGTACATGCAAAACCCCAGGCGATGTACACTGTGGGCATGGTAATATGGTTTAATCTCCATTGTTTCCTATAGTAAGGTCTGGATCTACGTACTGGAAAAGAGGGGTGACAATTCTTCAACATCACTCATTTGATGAGAGAGAGAGAATCTCAATAACTCTGCATAATTTTCTGTTACTTTTGTTAATATTGTTTTCAATACAAAAAGGATGAAACGGTAATATAATCAAACCTCTCAAAACCACGACACATTGTACCTGACATACTGTATAACATTCAAACTTCAAATTTTGAAGATGATGAGAATTATGAAGGAATTCTGTACAAGTTTTATTTAAATCTATGACAGGTCATTTTTATAAATTATTCCAGATAAGACAGTACCCGACGACTTTGGCAAAATTGAAACAAATACTTAAAATTTTTTTCTGACTTTTAATTTTTTTAATTTTAAATACACAAGACTTGTTAGCACACAAGATAAGTTTTTCACTAAATTGACACCGGTCGTAGAGCACTTTGTCCTCACACATAGCTATTCTCTCTCAGACTGAAGTCTTTACAGAGGACATCTACAAAGGAACTATATTGTATAAACTGTATCACAACAAAATGCCATAAGTACATGTCACAGTTGCTAGGCAACTGCTGAGTCACATACTAGGCAACTGCCAAGCCATTGCTAGTAACTTCTCCTTTCAATCACCTATGCTCAAAAGTTCTCTTGTATGGAATTTTTTGGCCGGATAGTATTCAATCAAAAGCACCCATTGGTTCTCTGATATTTTCCAGGAAAACTGACTATTTCATATTGTTGAATAAGTTTTAATTCTGAATATATAATATTGGTCTTCGGTGAAGCTGAAGCAAATATTCAAGATAACATCAGATCTGTCTCTCACACTATAAAGCTGTTGAATTCGTCATTGTGGTACGACATCGCAAAATGGCCAACTATCTTCTGGACATAACGCACACACCCCTGTAAAGTAAATTAAACACACCACGGTTACAACAGAATCACCAAAAGAACACTGCATATACTTAAAGGTATACAGTCACCTGTAATCTAAATATGCCCATATATGGTCAAAGGGGCGTTCCTTGGTATTCCAAATGCCCATGTGAGGGCGCTGTTTTTAAAAAGCGGCCACCCGCTTAAAATCTGTGATTGGTTAGATTTTCTCTTTCCATGGTAACTGTGGCAAAATTGGAACAGGTGACAGTATACCTTTAAGGTAGAATGCACCTCGGTGACAGATATTCAGACCCTTGAACTTGTACAAATCTTTTCTGATCTACCACTTGTGGGGGTTCATTTTAAAGCTCTTGGTGAAAGGAAACTTTACGACTAAATTTTATTTTTCTCCATAAAGTAAACACAGGGATGGTGGCCATTTTGAATTTCAAATATCGGTAAATCTTGGGTAATTTGTATCTCTAGTACGAAAACGTGCATGGTGACACCCAATTTTTTTTCTCGATTTTGAAATGGCTGAAATATTCCTTGATAAAAGTTTGAGCAAAAGCTCAAGTTTTTCACTTTCGAGATGCATACAACCTGAAAGCATTGAGATCACAAAGCATGTTCAGAGACTGTCCTGTACTCAAGAACACACTAAACAACCTCTCATTTGCTTACAACTATACTCAACTGTTTGAACTGTCCACTTTGCTCAATCATGCAAAACTGGTAAACAGGTTTCAGTCAAAAACAAAAACATTTCTTTATGGTTGTTGACATTCTGCAAAAATACCGTCAAGGACAGTTGTACTCACATTTGGTTTGAATTGGTCCATTCAATAAATATTTAAACCAGAAAAACAAGAATGACAAAAGTAAATAAGGTCTGAAACTTTAGGTACTGGAGGTCAACTTTAGCAACATGCATAGCAGAGGAATGTACACAGTCTCTCTTAGTTTGAGCAGGTCTGCTAATATGTATCAGTTCATGAACAATGACAGGAAATGACTCATGAGCTGTTTCAGTTACTGCCACCACTCCTACACATAATAGGTACACTGCATATAAATAGGTTAGAGATCATAGAAGCTCTGACTCAAATGTGTGAGCTGTTTCCGTTGCTACAACCACTCCTGCACATTTGCAGGATTTCCCCTTTTTCCTTCCTCATTTGCATATTTTTGACACTGACATGTTCATTTGAACAACGTCACATCTCAACCCCTGGGTCTACCTGTACACCAAATACTTAGATGGTAGGTGTGGCGGTTTGGGAGCTTTTGCGTCCAATGGAAATACATCCGCACATACATACCGTACATACATACATACATACATACAGACACCATCGACACACTATATAAGCTCTTTTTGGTATTTATATACATACCAAATATGAGCTAAAAATGAGATAGTGATGCTAGCTATTTTTCCTCAAACCATTTCCTAGGGGGTATGTTTCTTTCTCTTCACTGACAAAGACACCCTAGGGACCATCAGATTACTACCATGAGAAGAGCTATTTTGTTTTACAGTTGCATTCATATTTCACAAAAATATAAACTAATTTCATATCACTGTCTACACATTCAATGCAAAGCTTTCACCTAGAGATAAAATTCTTAATGTTGTACCTGTTATTTTAAGTTTTTCAGATCAGTTCACATCTTATTCGTCATCTGCTTCACTAGCCACTTCTTCCTTTTCCTTCTCATCCTCTCGTTCGTCGTCATCTCTTTCCTCCTTCATTTCATCATCGTCATCTTCCTGTGATTCCTCCGCATCATCCTCGATATCAAACGTCGTTCCGTCAGGAATAACAAACTCATCCTCATCCTCTTCCTGGGCACTGCCGCATCTACTTCCAGCGTCGGCGTCATCAACCATTTCCTCTGCAGTGTTTTGCGTTTCAGAATTCGCGGGTGATCTTTCCGGAGCCGTGATGAAACTTTCATTGCTATTGTCGGCATCTTCAACCCCGTCCCCATCATCATTCGATGTAGCTGCATTACTGCTCAGATTTGCATCATGGCAGTCATTGACTTCTGTTGTCTTTGATGAATCACGTTCCCGTGTATTAGTCTCACTGCTTGCCAAAACTTCATCATCATGCTCGGTGGCTTCCGCTATTTCTTCATCATCTGGTTTCTCTTTGGTATCACCCTCTTCATCAGAGGCTCTTTCAACTGTTGCTTCTGCCATCTCTTCACCATCACTGACTGATTGACCAACTTCCCCGACCTCTGAATTTGACGTCCTTTGAACATCGTGACCAACAGCGCCCTCTATAGACTCATCTTGGGAATCAACCTCTGTTGTTGGCTTGCCAGCTTCCATAATGGCTGCCTCTGTTGACTTTTCTTCTGTCATCTCTGATACTTCTGGTGGCTCACCAGCTGAAACATCCATTGGTGAATTATCATCCTGATTAATATCACCCTCTGAGGATACGTTACTTTCAGGAGAAGTTTCCTCTGAGGATTTACTGTCTTGTGTGAGTGCGCCCTCTGTTGACTTTTCATCTTCAACGACAGCTTCATCTGTTGGGTCGTTATCTTTAGTATCAGCGCTTTCTGTTGGCTTTCCATCTTCAATAACAGCCTTCTCTACTGAATTGTTATCTTCAGTAACAGCGCCCTCTACTTGCCTATCATCTTGACGGGTATCGTTATCAGGGGATTCATCATCTGGAGACACCATGCCCTCTGCTGCATCACGATCTCCAGTGACAGCGCCCTCTTTTGCCGCAACATCTGAATCATCCCTCTCAGTCGATTCAGCATCTCCAGAGACATCCTCCGATGGTTTATCGTGGATTGTACTGTCTGGTGACTGTGAAGCTGAATCAGCAGCCTGAGTTGCATCGTTGGTCTCGCTGACGTCTTCCATTGAAGAATCTTCTCCCGGTTTCTCAGTGACTTCTGCATCATCCGATGGCGCAATGTGAAGAGCGCCCTCTGTGGCTGCTAAATGTTGAGGCTCAATTATTGTTTCCCTTGCAGCGGCGCCATTCGTATCTTCATCTGTACCAAAGAGGCGGTCAATTATGTTGGAAACTGATGCATGGATATTGTCTGAAGAGACCTCATCTAGTAGGGGGTCGTCTTCAAAAATTGTTTTTTCAAATGATTCACGAGGCTTACTTGGGTTTGGGCTATTGCTATTTGAAGATGACAAGCTCATTTCGTCTTGCCGACGTGGCCTGGTATGGTGTTTGAATCCTTCAACTTCTGTCGGCCCATTGACGCACGTCATCACATGACCAGCCATGGCAGAGCCTGATTCGGTCACGTAGTTACATCGCAGGCACTGGAGTACCGAGTCTGACAGTCTGGTTACAGGGTGTAACGCTGGCGTTTGCCCGCCGGAACGGTGGAATTTGATCATGTGATTACTGAACGAGAGTCCACAGTATGTGCGATAGGTGCAGTGTGAACATTTCAGGAATGTTGCGAAATGTGACGACAGGGACGAGATTTCAGTACCGCACTCACTACAACGATGAACGTCATTCTTTCTACTCTTATCAAATGATGCCTTCCAGTCGTTCAAACTATAGCTCTCTAATGTACCTTTCCTTGCATCTCCTTTCACTTGTTTCTTTTTCTTCTTGTACTGACTGTAACTGTCACTTGGGGCTGTCGGTGCCGCCACCTCTGCAACTTTGACAGCTGTGGCTGGTAATTCAGCTTTCACCGTAACAGGAGAGCTCTGCTTCTTGGACGATTTGACAACAGGAAATCTCTCGTGGTCATGGTTCATATGGGTTTTAAGATCCAAAGGTGTAATGAACATGAGCCTACATTTCTTGCATCGGATGTTCCCGCTCTTGGTCTGATGTTTTTGACAGTGGCGGAGATAGGCGTTCGCGTCTCCGCTCGCTTTGAGACAGTGCGTGCAAAGGATACGCTTGATTCCTTCATGCTTTGCTTTGAAATGGTCGATGGTGTCTTCCAGAACGGACGAACGGAATCCACAAATGGGGCAAGAGTACGGCATTTGCAGGGGTGGATGCTTACTTTGCAGATGGGCGTACAGCATTGATCTACTGTCAAGAGTGATATCACAAATGCGACACTTCAGCTCCGAACTCCGGATGTGCGATTTTTCAATGTGGCACTGGAGTTCAAAGGGCGTGATGAAACGTTTTCCGCAGTGATCGCAATTGATGATATCATTGAGGGTAAGGTTCTCCTGCTTTTCCTTGTCTAAGTGGTTCTTGATGTGGGTCATGTACTTGATATTGTTACTGATTACTTTTGTACAGTGATAGCACTTAAATCCATGCCTGTATTTCTCATCAGGATAATCCTTCGACCCTTCCTTTGTCCCGTAATACTGTTCAACAGTGTATCTCATCTCTTTTTCCTTCTTCGGTTCTGGGTTGTCATCAAACCTTTGCTTTTTGTTGGGATTGCCGTCAGTGGTATTAATCATTGTCGGACGTTTGCCTTGGTTTGCTTGCTTTCCTGATGAGAAGGCCCTACCCTGCTCTGGACTCGACCGCTTCCCAAGAAGGATGTCGGTTATTGAAGACGGCAGGTGTTGAGGCGGTTGGACTGGAGCCGGTGGGGGTGGGGGTGGTGCTGGGGGCTGGTACACGGGTTGGGATCTTTGAGCAGGTGGTCCCAGTAGCTGTGACGATGGAACAGTCTGTCCTAGGCTCTGACCCATGGCTGCTGTGGTTGTGGTGGCAGGACTGTACACATAATGGTAGACATTCCCGGTGGAGGTTAGCAGTTTGTAATTGCTGCCGAGGTGTTGCTGAATGTTAATACCTGTAGGAACACGTATGACTGTTGTCTTCACCGGACCCTTTGATCCACTATCAGATTGGATGGTCGCTTTGGGCTGCTGACTCTGTACCTGAGAAGAGTTGGAGTACATCCCCGGCGCATTCATGGTTGTCTGATTTGGCAGTGTGATAGGTACCAAGGTAGGGCCTGATCTTTTTGCAACTGATCTCTGTATAATATTTGGCACAGATGATGTCGACATGTATGATCCAGATTGACCGAGTTGCTGACCTGACAGGACAGGCCCAGCGTTCAGAGAAACAGGCTGCGGCATGTGACCTTTGACCAGACTGGTATCCGCCGCTCGTATAAACATCGGCTGCGCCCCGACTTGGGTCATCAGCATTTGTTGGGTTTGCCTCTCATTAACTTGCCCACCGATCTGTTTTGCAATATTCTGGACAATCCCAGATGCATTGTGTATGGTCTGTACTTTGTTAAGGGAGCCGTTTTGCTTTTGTTGCAATACCTGAGCCGCATGCCTCTCCTCTTCGAGTTTTCGCAACCTCTCCTGTTCCGCACGCCGCGCCTTCTCCTTATTGTAATTTTGCACGATCAAAGCATGGTTTTTGACTGCCTGAATCTGCTGCTGGTAGAGTTGTTTTTGAGATGGTGAGAGGTCTTCGTCGTCACACTCCATCATCAACTCCAAACTGTTCTTGCTCTTGCGACTCATGTGAGATCTCGCTATGGCAGCGGCCATCTTGACCGATCTAGCAAATATCTATACGATGACACACTCTCGATGAATGACAAATCTGAAAGGAAAGAAAAATTTTTTACAGATTTGATTTCTATTGATGTTTGCAACACCGGGTACAAGCTTCAAACAGCAGAATATTTCAAACAAGTTATGAATATTTCAGCAATACCGGTAAACCACATCCAGCAACGGTATACCACAAGATTTTGACCAGGTCGTGACATGTGTACCAGCAATAGCAAGTGCACATATGGAGTGAACTGGTCAAATAGAGTGGTATACCCATTGCTTGGATGATTTTTTGCTATTGCATGTATATCATAATATCAAATTGAAATTCCAGCGTGAAACGTCAAAAAGGGAATTTTTCTCTAGCTTACAACTGATGCCTATTCAAACTGTACTATACTATGAATACACAGTCATTTTCACGTCTCGACCAATCAGATTGCAGTATTTGCACAATGAAGATACTGATACGATATAATTCCATGTAGAACTGATGACGCCCTCTTTGAGTCAAAGCAAACAATAGAAGTGTGATATCCAAATAATTCACCTCTAGTCTTTGGTGCATCAAATCATTATCAATAGTATAAGTGAACTGATACTCAGCGAGGTGGGATGGAAGAACAAAATAAGTATGTATTCATGCACGAAAATTTTATTTGGATAAACTCGATGGCCAAGTGCAAGAGGGGCGTATCTCCTGTGCTTTAACACAGTAGTATAGTGTTGCAGCCAGGAAATGCCCCTGCGACAATGCCCCCTAAACAGAACCCATTGTCCTGCCTTTTCGCGTTCTGCGGGTCACCTCCGGCACGTTCATGAGTCCGACTGCAGTGGCTGTAGTCAGTAAGTAATATCTGAAACCGACGGTGGCCTTCATTTTGCATGATTATTCTGAGGCTTATACGGTATCTATGTACTTTCGGAGCTGTGCTTAGTCTAGTCCAACTGAGGTCTGATTGGCGGCAGAGAATGGTATACTGCTACAATACGTCGGTTTCGAGTTACCATAAGACCATTCGGTAATTCAAGGATTTTAAGCTTTTGCCATTAGGGGCGCTCTTCCTTTGACCGGAAGTGAGGGCTACTTTCTGCACTCCGGTCTGCGTATATTGCTATAACACAGACTCCGTATCCGTAACCTAAGTTTAGTCTAATTTCATCTGCTCTGTTGTCACCGTAAGCATTGGACTATGCCAAACTTTTACTGCAAAGCGGCAAACTCGACAAATACACATGGATGAATGGCTTGACCTTCCACCGTTTCCCCGATGTTAAGAAAGAGAAACGCCTGAGATCGTCATGGATAAGGATGATACGACGTGAACTTAGCTGGGTACCTAACAGTTTCCACATGTTTGTGATCTATTCCGCTCTCGGACTATACGCCCCACAGACGTGTATACATATGCCTGAGAAGAAGGAAGTCAAGAAACCAAAGGGCTATTTCCTATACAGGGATTATGCCACCATGTCGTCTTCGACGTTCGATTTTACTGTGAAAAGTAGCAAGTTCATCTATCATGTAACCGACAATCGTTCCCTATCATTCTCAAAATTCATACCTGGTATTAATTGCTTCAAAAACCGCTCGTTTCGTGTGATTTCCTAACAAATTCGACGGACACATTGCCAAATCATAAGCATGAGTGACATTATTCGACATTATTCAAGGGCGATAATTCTTCCAGATCAACCAACGTAAAACGAAACAGCAACAGTCTCGATGTCGGCGTCTTGCCAACGCATGTAAAACTGGAACTTGCCTCGCTACTCGAAGAGCAAGATCACTAAAATGCATTAAAATAAATTTTCACAAACACAAACTAAGGAAAGAATCTACACTGCGCCTGATGAGAAACCACACTCGGGTTTCGAAACGCAAGCGTCAAAGGGCCACTCTATCAACTTTGTCACACCATAGGCCCGGCTGCGTCTCGCCATAAGCTTTCCCCACACAAACAAAACATTACCGTACACACAAATCCAAACTTCCCTGCAAATATCCGAAGCGAAACAAACATTTTTATTAACACAAACAATCGGATAAGAATGTAGGAACACATATTCGAAACGAATCAAACACAAACTCGACACAAAAAAACATTTTGGATAGTATGGTGGGGAGCCTCTTTCACATTTTTTACATTGGTTTCTAACCCAAGGTCGATGGATTTCTCAGCAAGCTCTACCAACTCAGCCGTTTTAGCTTTGGAAGGAGGAATCTTCCTTGCTTTTAAAAATTCTGGTAGCTCTTTTATGTTCATTTTGCGGACGTCTTCACGCGTGATGTTGTGACTTCCCTCCATGACTGAAATTTTAGCCCCCACGTTTGCGAAATCTCGAGCGCCCCCATGCGACCAATGTTAAAAATCCATGCGTTTTCTGACAACTCGAAACCGACGTATTGCCTAAACCTCAAGCATAGTGACACAGTGTCCCCTGGTTTAAAACTTCTGGCTGCTACACTGTGGATAAGCCTCTCTTGCACTGGGCCATTGAACTGGTATTTCAACCTACTTGTTAAGTACTTTTGAAGTAGAATACGCCCTTGGGAAAGATTATTGGATTTTTAAAATTTTCAAAATACTGATTTGGTCAACATTTGTTTTTATTTTGAAGTTTATGGTATTCCTTTCATCCACTTATTTTTTAATTGAAATTTTATGTTCTCCCATACAGTTAATCCAGGGATGGTGGCTATTTTGAATTTCAAGGGTCGGTAAATATTGTGTAATTTGTTTCTCTTGCTGATTAGCCTTTATCTATTATTCTTCTACCCTACATCTACATGTATTTCTCCATCTGCCAAGTCAGTAAAACGCAATAATGAGCCACACAATCTACGGGTATATTCACCTACTTGACAAGGCATGTTACAATCTGATCAAAATCAGATGAAGAGATAGAGACATTTCCACCTTTGCCTTTCTTTGCCATTTCTAACCCAATGTTAGCTGCTAGTCGCCTCACTACAGCTGACCCAATGCCATAGAAAAATCTGTTAAAATCTCACACTTTGCAGGAGACAATCAGGATGTGTTTAAATACCACGCTGCAATCCATAACAAGTGGCAGTCGTAGCCGTCTTTCAGATTGGTTGGATGTTCTGGCCAATGTGCGAGATTTGAACACAATGTTCTGTGGCAGTGGGTCAGATTGTACCAGTAGTGAGGCAATGAGCAGCTAACGAGAACAGCACACAACAACTTGGTGGAAACGATGCGATCACTACATCTGATCTTAACCCTTCACCCCATTTCCCTCTCTAGAGATACAACTTTACCATAGAAAACAACGGGATTGGGTAAAATCATAGTGGCAAAGGTTAAATACAGATTGGGATTTGGGTCTGTTACAAGTTAGGTCAGTAAAAATCATGTTTACAGCATCGATGTTTTCAGGAACTTTCATATGTGATGTCAAAGTCTTCATTGAATATAAATGCAACATCCATGTGTGGCACATGTTCAATACGCATCACTGGTTTTAACCAACTTGAGCTGATTGTGACAGATGATCTTGGCAAGATAGGATAAAGGTTGATAATATACCAAACTTAAAGGCCAACACTGTACACTTAGGGTACATAAATTAAGGGCAAATACACTATTTGCATGGAAGGATAATTAGCAAGTTGTGATGTTTGAAAAATATTATTAAACTTTTCTCTACATCTTGAATGGGTTGGGATGACATTTAGCTAATTAAGGACGCATTTAGCTGAATGAAAAATCTACTGATGGCAATGAAAATCCGAAAATGCTAAAAAAGCATGCAGCTTATTCAGTGTTTTACAGTTTTTCTGATGCACACTGTTTCCTCAATTCTGTGGATACCATCATACATGTACATGTGCATGGTAAAAAACTCATTGCTTGTGACCCACTTCCCTAAATAGAAGTTTGGAATTCTGAAAATCGGATCACGAAATTACGATTTGAACTTCCCCTAAACACAATAAATTATTGAAATCCATTGTTGAAAGTTTGACAAGCACAAAATTACCGGTACTCACAAAATTTTCACATTTTCAATACTTTGTTCTAAAAATAACATTAAATTACTATGGATGTGAAATCAGTTTGTCAAACAAGAAGCCACCTGGGTCCTGTAATCGGTCATGGCCCTGGGTAACTGTGTATGTAACGGGAATGTAAAATCTGACGGACCCAATGTGCATGTTGGCAAAATATGCATGACCTCTGTCATGTATTTGCCCATATTCTCACACTGTAGGGCTAGTCTTGCTTGTCTTTCTGGTAGTACTGAGATGTAGTCAATCAGAAATGAATTCAAAAAAAGTACTGAAAATCACCAAATGTTGCTACAACTGTCCCTTTCAGCCAAAGTGCTAGCAAAATGTTTACCATTAACTGACACAGTTTTCTGATGATAAGTTGGTGACTGCATATACTGATTGTCAAGCATATAATTTCTCTTTCATTGGGCGGATGAATACGAAATATCGTAAGATCACTCTGTGATCATAACCCCAGTTATTATAACCAGAATGGCTGTTTTACATATATCCAAGCAAAGGTAATGTCTCAATTACATGGATTGACAACACAAAATGTTCATATCATATTATATGAAATGTTCCAAAAATTGACCGAAAGAATTCTGATTAGGGTGAAGTTCAAGGACAAACTAGTTCTGTGTACAATTCACTCACATTTAATTACATTTACTTGATATGTTATTTGGAACTGATAGTTAATAATGTTCCGTGAAGATGATATTTGACCTGTCTTTGACCTGGTATCAGTTCACTATATTTCTGTATCAGAAAATTTCAATGAAACATCTCATTTCAGTGTGACAATCAATTCATACATCAAGCATTCAAACTGATCTAGTTACCGAATAACAGAATTTACTAATTTCTGTTGATCAGCTGGTCACCCACCCCACTGCTTTACAGAACAAACTGAGAATAAGTGTTTATGTTTGTAGTATATTTGCACAATAAACCACATTCAGAGATGGTATACCACAATATTTTGACCGGTTCACGACATACCGGTATGTACACGAATGATAGCGAGTGCATATACAGAGTAAACTGGTCGAAATGAAGTTGTATACTTGTTGCTGTAGTGGTTTATCACTTATATCGTAGTATCAAATCAAAATTCCGGCGTGAAACGTCAAAAAGGGAATTTTTCTCTAGCTGAGAAGCTCATCCCTGTTCCAACCATACTATATTGCCAATACAGCACGGCTGTTTCACATCTCCATCAAGCAGATCGCAGTATTTGCGCCATCAATATACAGGTATGATGTAATAAGGGACATGCACGTCAGAGATACCTTTTTTCCTAGCCGACATGTTTCATTTTCTTTTCCTTGATTTTTTTATGTTGACAACAACAAAGTGTATAGTGCATAATATGCAGCGTTGCCTGTACTGTGGACAGTGACAAAGTATTCCTTGTCCGGACTTGAATTCAGTTGACAACAATAAAATCAGACATTAACAGTAGTAACACTCACATGCTGTGTTGACAAGCTCAAACTGATTTTGAGACTGGAACAAAACAACTACATTAAACGTGAAGAACCGAAAACACATCAAGAGTCACGTGTACAACTAGCGGAGCACTTCTTTCAGCTTGAATTTTTACCTTGTTGTTGAGAGCTTTCGTTCAGAGAATTATTGAAGCATGCTGAAAACAGCATCAGTAAATCAATCTTTGTCCTGCTTGAGTACCGGTAATCACTTGCCGTTCAACAAATTTGGCAAAAACATCAGCATAAAACCATCCACAAACCATACAAAATTCTTATGACCTTACTCATTGTAAGCCCCGTAAAAACATAAGTATTTACACACTTTTCACTGACATTTCTCACTACTTTAGACATAAACAAACATGTTTGACTGTAGCCAGGAATGGAAGACACAGCTGCCTACGGTTTGACCTTATCACGATAGCATACATATCATAGTTGTGTGTCACGGATATCTGCTATCCTATCTTTTTTTATAATAATGCCTTCTTTATACAGATTCTCTATCCGCTAATTCAAAGACCTTAAGAGCAAAATTGTAAGAGTAACACCATGCTCCAGCACAGCAACAGCACATGTTGGTAATACCCATACATTTCCCCCTTTCACACTCATCCTGCAAATCAGCGTACCTACAGCCGCTTTTCAAGGTCAACTAATTGTATAACAAGTTCCCCTTTGCAGCAGGATCACTGAATTGGTGAAATGCACCTACTTGACAAAAAAGACACCAGATACATGTAGAAAAATAGGATGCACTTCAGCCCAGGGTGTTAAACTTGGGCCTTTAAATTTTATAAAGAGAATGTTTTGATTACTGGTAAAAACACACAAATCCACACAGTGTTGCAGTGCTTGCTAACTTGCATCTGAAAAAAACCTCTACATTTAAAATTCTTGGATTCACATTCAGCAATGTGTAGGCTGAAAGATTCCAAGAAAGAGCTTCCAACTTCCAAGCAGGCTAACGCGAGCATGAAAGAAGTGTATTGTTTGTCTATCCAACCTCACCCGAGCAGTGGCCCTGAAAGCTGTATACATATATCAGTGGAACAGAGGGAGGTGAACAGAAGAACGGAACAGCACAAAGGGCATCTCATCTGCAGCCGTGCCTGATCGAGGGCACAGCAACAAAATTTGTAACAGTTCAAGTACAGTTTGCACAAATGTTGTTTCTGACCGGGAAAAAAAAATACTAAATTTTAAAATATAAATGTAAAGGTTGGTTTACCACATTGTTCCCGCCACTTCTGTAGAGGTACAATTTTCAACGGCTACAGCTTGCATTGTGCACCCCTAAGTAGGTAGTAATCAGTCAACTAGCCCAGCTTTATGATTTACCACTGTGCTGTTGATTGCTATTTTTAGAAACAATGCATGCAAACTTGAACTTTAATGGTGTTAATTTTTTGTACTGGTTTTCTACATTCCAAAATTAGTTGAAAAAAAAAAAATTTACCGATCAGTTGCACTACCGGTATATCAACGAGACTTGCACACAATTATTTTCAAGGTCATTACACCAACAGCTTTTTGAATGAGTAGGAACGTCTTGGTTTCAGCTCTAGATCTATTTATTTTAAGAGTAAACATTTCTTGCAGTAGCATTTTTTCGTGTCAGTCATGTACTTCATTGATTGCAACGCAAGTACGCAAAAAAACTGTAAAACTGCACAAAACAGACTCGGATGTCCACAGAGCTTGGTTTCCTACCCACTGAAATTCATAAATTACGTTAACTGCTATTTTATACTTTGCAAAAAGTAATGTGATGGGACATGCTGCCCTGATAGTTAAGGTAGCTTTCTCGACTACCCGTATGTTTAATTGTTCACAGTACAATTCTAGTCTGTTACTTGTAGACTCCATTTTGAAACCTGCGGAGAATATGACATTTTCACTGACGTGTTTTTATGGTAAAATGCGCCTCTTGGACAGACATTCAGACTCTCTGATATGAATTTGGCATCACTTGTTGCAGCTTATTCTGTGTTTCCTCTGGCTTCTGAAATTTTTTAGTAAATTTACGAATTGAGTATTGAAACTTTTCGTAAATTTTGAAATTCATAAGTAAACTTAACCGTTTCAATACGGAATATCATTCAATCAAATTCAAATTAAGTACAACATGTGCTTAGACAGAAGAACTATTTTGAGGTTTGGGGGCCTTCAGCTCTCAATCAACTAGCTGCTTCCTCGCATTCGTATATTTACGAATCAACAATGAAAAAAATTAGTAAATCATCTAAAAGATTTTATGAATTTGAGAGTGGCAGAGGAAACACAGTTATTTTGCAGTTCATTGAGTAAACAACGTTTTTACCAGGAGCGTATTTTTGTGAAAAATTAGAAAATTATTTTTTCTCTATAACAACATGGGTGGCAGCCATTTTGCACTTGAAGCGTAGGTAAATCCCAGTGACCTCACATTTTTACTCTTGATTACAACAAGGAATGGTTTAAAAGGGAAGTTTGAGCAAAAGCTTAAGTCTCTGTATTAATGAAGAGTAAACTACCTTAAAACTTGTACAATAAAACTTGTGCAATAATTAATGTTTTCCCATAGGGTTTACAAAGGTTAGGGCCACTTTGAATTTCAAATACCGGTACATCATAGGAAGTTTGTTTCTCTGATCAAAAACATTGCATAAGATCTGTCAATTTACTCATGACTATGAAAGAGGACTGTTTTAGTTAAAGCCGCACTTTTCAATCCCAGGTTCTCGCATTAGTGGAGTTCTCCTCCCAGTCAAACACATGGCCAGTATGATGTTTGATTTCTATAACATTAATTACACAAACTGATCTCAACCTTTTGTCACCTTTTTCTAATCCTGCAAACAGAGTTTATGCAAGCTTTTGATTGATGGTCGGTTCAAATCGCCAACGGTCATTGATTCCCCACCACAAACGCTCGAATTTCCAAAAAATTGTCTTCCAGTCCCGTTAGACTTTGAATATAACCACAGAGTGCGATTGGCAGCAACTTCACGCTGACCACTTGGCAGTCTGTCTGTGTTTTTGCGGCCAGGGAAAACTAAAATGTGGCATTTTCTGGAGCGTGTGCCCGCATGTTGCCTGTTTGGTGTCCACTTACATGATAAACGCCGCCATACCTTGGCGTCCTTTTAAATGGATCCTCCGCCTTTAAATCCCAGCTTGAAAAGGCCCCGGATCAGGATGAACGTGTTAAGAAGATTATGAGGCATTTCTGTCTTTTGTCTTCTTTTGAAATTGCAATCATTATATAAATATGTTGCTAGATTTTTGGATTAAGTCAGGTATATGTGTGTGTGTGTGTGTGTGTGTGTGTGTGTGTGTGTGTGTGTGTGTGTGTGTGTGTCAGTTTGCTTGATTAAACAAGATTAAACACTACGCTCTGCATTTGTACGACGTTATATTTGATGATCAATGCTGGCAACAAGGAAATCCAATTTGCTTTCGGGAAAAGAAAGTGCAGGGGGCTCTCCACAAGGGGATTTCAAGGACTGGGTCACACGTATTTTTTAAGCAATCTATTCATATGTAAATTGCAAACAAAAGAATATATTTACACAACAAATATGCAAATTGTGCAGTGTTATGTAAATTGGCAGCCCGTTCTTTTTTCAGAGCTATGTAGAATACTGGAGGGACAACATGCTGATATGGCATATCCATTGTTATAGATGTGTGCTGTGTAGTTCATTACATCGTTTACTTTCTTTCACCATTTTTTGTCTACAGAATCCTTGATCCATTCAAACTTTAGTGTTTTACATTTAAATTGATAAAGCATTTCTGCTCAAAAGATGACAAACTCAAACATCATTTTCAGTTTAACTTTCCTTTCTGTTCTACTTGCCATTTTCGGTACAAATTTAAGGTGTGGTGGGAGAAAGTGAACGCATTTAGTAATGCAAGCTACCGACAACCACGCCTTTACAAACAGTCACAGGGCTCGAAATTAACTTTTTTCCCTGGTAGTCCCATTGGGCTACCATTTTCTAAAGTTGGTAGCCCAGTGACAAGGTCTGGTAGCCCATGCACGAATGAAGAGTTTTTTGTAAAGGATATTTTTATTTACCGGTATATCTAGACAATGAAAGATTTATTTTGCATGATTCTATCCAGGAAGTGAATTTTCTAGTCATTTGACATTGATACCTGCAGATCATAGCCTTAGGAGAACGGTATAGCAATGTGTAGTGGACAACGGTGACGCCTCAAAGTTAGACAACCTATTCACACATACGCAGAGCTTATATGCAAATTTTGATGTTCGCTATGACAACGACTTTTCACTCAACACATGTAAACATAACATGGCTGAAAATAAGTTGGCTATGAATTCCAGGATGGCAACTTGGTACAGTCATGTTCCTAATACTTTCATGGCAATTTTGGCTATATTTCTCCACCATAGTACACTATCATCTCGCACACTTTGGAAAGCGTAATTTGTTGATGGCCCGACAGCTTATTCTTTGCAGTTTGAATAATTTTGTGTTTAATTATGATTGATACATTGTGATTAAATAACTATGAAAATAAAATATTTATTGGCCATCATTTCCCGAGCCTGTCATCCATGTACATCAGTTCAGATAATGACGTTTTATTGAAAGTTTGTCGCAAAAATTTGACTGCACTGTCGCCTTTTAATTTGCATAACTGGGTTGACTGTATGAGCGTCGGTCGTCTCACAGCGATCAACATCATGTCGCTCACGAAGTAATTTCATGTCCCAGGCTTTGGTAGTCCGTGTGGGCTACCATTTCATGGGTTTTGGTAGCCCAAGGGAAAAGTTGGTAGTCTGTGGACGCGGGACTATCGCTAATTTTGAGCCCTGAGTCAAGGTATACTGTAGACTCTCCACACTGCCTTTTTTGTGCGCCAGGCACAGCGACTGTCGGTTCTTGCGAGGATATGAATATTCATAAGGTAGTGCCATCAAAAGAAACACCTATCTAACTGGACGGAGAGAATACATTATACTATTAACTAGTAGTGGCTAGTAGCAGACCTATGTATGCGATATGTTTTTATTTGTCATTTTTAATTTTATTTGGCTATGGTACTTGTCATTTGTTTATGATTGACAGATGCGTTAAGTTCTATAGAGTACCCGGATCAGGCAGAAATCCGATCGGTGGCTTGCAAGAACGTCCAAACCCTGAGATGCGCGTAGCATCTTTGAAGGGCGCGCACATATTCCAACTGTTTGACAAGGAAGAATGCGAATACCAGGGTCTCTACCAGACTAGGTATACTTGTGCACTGGTTTCTACAGAGTGAATGGTTCCACAGCAAATCCCCACTATGTTTCCCTTAAAGGTCTGGTGAAATGCCCATGTTGCAAAATCACAGAAATACAGTTGGTGGTCTATAAAACAGTTACATTCATTTCTTTTTTCGTTTAGCGCGCGTGATTATGAAATATGGCAAAAGAAAAATGCAATGTGGGCGTGTCCCCCGAGCCTCTCCAGTCGACTTTTTTCAGCTTTCCGATGTTTGCCCGACGCCGTATCTCATAACGGGAAGTAAAGTATTTCACATCTCCGTAAGCCCCCCACGGGGGGGTAACTTCTAGGGTTTCCGCTTACATGATCAGGACAGTGTCCTCCTTCACTATGGTACGACGTAGTTCTTCTTGTGGCTGTGACAGCGGCAAGAACATGAACGGCTCAACTGTAAACTTTTTCAAGTTCCTGTCAAGTTTGAGTGTTTGAACCATAATGTGCTTGTCTCTTCTGGTTCGTACGATCGGCCACAGTCCCCTCGGCTGAGCCTGCCTCGCTACTCGCTACACAGAAGGTTGGGACCGCAATGCAAATCAACTGCATGGACACCAACACTAAACGTTGTGACTGCCATTAAAATGCACTAGTCTACAACACGGAACGTCAGGATCGACCGCAATGCAAATCGACAGTAACTTAAAACGTAAATGGGACCGTGATTAAAATGCACTACAACTACAACACGGAAGGTTGGGACCGCGATGCAAATCAGCTGCATGAACAGCAACACTGAACGTTGAGACTACCATTAAAACAACAACAACACGGAAGTTTCAATTCTCGTGAAAGCCATCTATGCATGCTATACACTAGACTAAATGACGTCAAATCTCTCGCGAGACTTGGCTCGATTGCAAATACGTACAACGGAAAGAACGCAATAATACGGAAGTAGAGACAGTTTTTGCGAATCGCCGAGAGAGAAGCGCAGATTAAACAAAAGACTAAAAAACCACGTTTTTTCTTTATTTTACCATATTTTTTAAACAAAAATCAGTTTCGCCACTGTGGGGAATTAGGATCGATTTTTTTCGCCACTTCGGATTTCGATTCGCATTGGCGAACGTGGCGAATGGGCAGCGCGAACACTGCTACTAGCCTGTTTTGTTAGCGGATACCCGGCAGAGATAAGGCAGCGTTGGACCGCTATTCGATGTAAATGAACACACCTGTGACGTCACATATCGCCAACCATGATCCCTGCTGTGGGCGTGACCTGAGTGTCGCAAAATGACCCCATGAAAGCGCGCATAGAAATATCAAAAACATAGGGCTAAAGTCCCTGAAGCTACTATAGACATGGATACAAAATTAAGTATTTCCTGACTGTATGAAATTATCTCACTTACATGTAGGTCATCCTAGGGACCTGTAAACCAAATATTAAAGCTGTCTGACCAGTGGTTTTGAAAGAACAAGCAACTCAACAGTTGACAGAGCTCTGCTGTGTTATGTAGAGAATAACCTTTTGTGACACATGTATTGATGAAGAAGGTGGATATCTTTGATTAACATTGTAAGTGAGTTCTGTTGAATAAGTTGAGACTGTACATACTCAGAGAAAGCACACTGAAGAGACAAATGTTTGAAACTTAAGAAGTTCAAGGTCATCACTTATAAGGAATCATGTAGCTTTCATTGCACTGTTTACACAGATTGCATAATTGCTATAAATAGCACATGAGGAATCTTACAGCCCTGCTTTACCATAAAAACCCTATCACTTTGACCACTCTTTTAATTGACCACTCTATTTTTTTCCTCAAAAAGTAATTTTATTTTATCCTTACCAAGTCAACCATAAATGGAAATTAGAACTTTCTCTATCTCTATCTCTATTGACTATTTTGAGCAATTTCTTTTAGATAACATACAGGGCACAATAAATGACGGTTCAGAATATGTCAAAGTTGGGATTCAGGAAGTTGCCTTTACATGTTTTAATCCTCCAAGATGGTAAGCATTTCACTATGAACTGTCAAAAAAAGTTGAACTTTCTGATAATTCCACACTAAAATTATTTTGGCTTTGATGATTTCCTAATTATTCAATTATTTAAAATCATATTAAATATTTTTTTTGGGGTGAATTGATAGGGTTTATACAGTACAAGAATTACATACAATGTAAGTCAAATTTTGACCAAAAATGACAAAAAAATTCCTTAAAAATACACATTTGCATATTTCATCACAATTTGAACAAGTCTAAGTTGGGTTACCCCTAGGGACCTGTATACCAAATAACAAAGCTGTCTGACCAGCGGTTATGAAGAGGAAGATTTTTTACCAAAAACACCTTTTTGGCATTAATTTGCCTATTTTCAATAATATCAAAAAATTAAAAAAAATAGTTTCTCAAAATCATATTTTTCATCTACGCAACAAATATCAAATCAGTAAGTACTGCGGTTCTCAAGATATTTGAGTGGACGGACGCCTCACAAACGGACATACATACATACATACATACATACATACAGACTGACGACGGACGGATACCCATCCCAATAGCTTCTATAGACTATAGTCTATAGTAGCTAAAAATTAACACTTGCGCCTACTTTTTGGTTCCAATTCTGTTGCGAGTGTAATAGTATTGACCCCCTGGAAGATATTCAGTCACACAAACGGGACCATTTCACCAGACCTTTAAAAAAAACACAAACAGCTGACAAACTTTGACCACTGGCACAGTGCCAAATCATTCCAATGCGTCCACTGTGACATACTGTTGTTGATAAATGAATTTCGGTATGGACTAAATTTCAGTATTCTATGAAAACATTAGAGTAATATAATACACCCATGTAGACTGCATTGTCAAACTGAACACTGAGCATCTTTAAATTATTTTGGGAGTAGAACAAGAAACTATTTAACAAACAGAACTGAAATGGTACTATAGGAACATTGTCATTACTGAAATACTAATGGATTTTTAGGTTATTTCTACTGGCTGAAATAGTTGGTGTTACAGATTTGGTGTTAATGCTCTCTGTACTGTACAAACATCAAGGCATCACAGTTCACCATTAATGCTAGCTTGCATAATTGATTTACCAAACTTGCTCATAAAACTACAACTTCATCACCTCAAACAAATCCCATCTGATTTGATTAGCCATTTAATGCTTCAAAATGGCTGAACATAAATTATACCAGGACAGCTGGTGGGGCGGAAAAGAGTAAACAGAAGAGCAAAAAATCCTTGGGAAACAAACAACGTGAAAAAAAGGACCACTAAGCTAGGGGTGCCTTGACCTATTTAAATAATCAATAAATCAACATAACATGACCTCGCCGCATGATACCTGCTAATTCATGCAAATCCTGAAGAAAAATACTGCAAGAAATTAGCGGCGTTTGTGACTTCCATAATGGTAAATTCATAGACAATGCTGATGTCATTTTGGTGCAGGCAAACTGAGTGTGTGTTTTTTGAACTTCTTTCCCCAACATTTTACTTGGTTGATTTCCTACCATTGTCTTCCAACAGGTCATGGCTACCCAATCATGTTGAGTCAATGGTTGCAGAAGATCCAGCAGGATAAGGAATGCGACATTTCAACACTTCCAGCCACTGAATTTACAAACAGAAATGAAACTGGGCTCCAAAACCATTTTTCTACGTACCAAAACACTCTGGCTGTAAAATGTGGGCCCCTCTCAAACATAAATCAATGAAGCAAAATGGGAGTTAAATGCCATCCCTACTGAGTGCATAGATATACCGGTACTGCCTGACATGTCCTACCAATTTTCACTTCAAAGTTCTACCATAACTGGGCAGTATATCATATCTCAATCCTGCAGACCTGTGATGAGAGAATACATCTCTCGAAAAATTAATTGACTCTGCAACGCACAAATGATATTCCTATGGGTATTTATTTCTCAATGCAAGTTCACATATGATATTTTCAGACGTCTGTAATTTGATTATCTTTTCATTCCCTACAGTTCATCATAATGTACAAAGAATTTCATCACAATGTGCAAAAAATTTTGGCAGTAAATTATACAAGCTCCAAAGCCCCTTATCTGGTGAGTGGAGTGGCAGATACAAAGACTACCGCCATTTAACTCTGCTGTACCGGTATTGATAAGCCGCCATACATTTGAGCTATTCCGTCTACTATTCTTCCTCCTACTGGTGTAAAATGGACATTTAATCTGACGTTTTGGGGATTCATTTCATATTTTTTTGAAATCAACCTGATTTCAATGTCACCTGGCGTGCGGTCTAAAGTGCTGTCATGGTTTTTACGGCAGTCTGCGCACGTCACATCATATTATGAGCAGTAAGTTAACACTCCCTGGACCCATTCTATGATCAGACAATTTTACAGAAGTGAGACAATCAACACGCCGAAGCTTGTGTATAGTTGCTATGATCAAAAGTTCTCTACAACTGGATTTTGAGAGGTGGGCCATCCCATTTTTTGACCAATCTATACACATGCTAATAACCAAACAAAAGATATATTTTCAAGACAAAAGAATATGCAAACTTATGTTAATTGGCTCCCCCTCTGTTTTTCGAAACTTGTGGACATTGCTGAATCAGGCTCGCCTGTTGTTTCTGCCTGCCTAACAAGCAGCTGAATTATGAGTTGGTTAGTATCATACAGACTGCTGGGCAAATGGAATCCAGAGTTGGGATAGTAACTTTTTCAGGCATTCGCCCATATACAGAATTTTGAAATGATCTGCACATTAAATTAAAACGCAAAATAACAACATGGAAAACTTATTTATCAAACAAACTGAGTTTTGTTATCTGTGGTCCCTGAAGCCTCTCAAAAATTGATGCGCTCATTTGTCAAGTCAGTGAAATTACATTATATTGGCAAATGTCCGTATCTAACAGTCATGTGTGTGAGAAACAGTTATTAATTTTGTAATAACAGGCAGAATATGAACCTGAAACAATGTTCTTTTAAGTACTCAATAATGGTTATACAACAAGATTTCCCTTTGTTTGAATGTAAGCATATACTGTACCGGTACTACAACTCATATCGAGTCATTTTCAGAAGAACAGAATTTTTCTCCATAGAGTATGATAGAGTTTACACATAGTACAGCTGCCACTTTGAATTTCAGATACGTATCTAATTTTAGGTGGTGGTAATGTTTTTCTCTAGCACCAAACTTCACAAAGTGATCCCTGATTTACATACTTTATTATGAATGGGCGCGAAATTATGCACAGTGTTCAACCAAACTTGTCATCAAAACATGACAGAAAGTTTGGAACAGAATTCATTTGTCACAAATAAAATTCCATATTGTAAGACATAATGGTGATATGATAGCAAAGCTAATATTTCTCTATCAGAGCAAAA
The DNA here is from genome assembly GCF_041260155.1 of Ptychodera flava. Classification (NCBI taxonomy): domain Eukaryota; kingdom Metazoa; phylum Hemichordata; class Enteropneusta; family Ptychoderidae; genus Ptychodera; species Ptychodera flava. The sequence goes on along the minus strand of NW_027248277.1, from coordinate 19,801,346 downwards.
ACTATGAAAATAGTATCAAAAGTTTCAGCCATTGGACTTTTAATATTTACACTACTGGTAGTCTGTGTTTATTTCAATTCAGTTTTACGTTTCACTTCCCAAGGATTTTCAGTTTCGAGAAAAATTTCGCATCAAGATATAATTTAAATTTGAATATAATACTGGCTCACTGTGCGTGATATTAACCTATTTTATCTATCCATTTTTTTTCCTTTGAGGATTGCTTTTCTGGTCTTAGGGGGAAGTCGCATATTTTCATTCTCGCTTTGTCTCAATTCAATCATATTGTTCAGTGTCTTGAAAGTTGAAATACGCTGGAAAACTGGTTGCTTATGGGCTACTTCATATTGCTACCTTTGCAACATAATAAGATAATATGTAACGCATTTGACAAATCATATGTAAATTACAACATGATTCAGGATTATGGGTTTTTTTTACGGTATTTCACGTTTTCTTGACACAAATAACCGACCAAAAGTAGTAAATTTGTCCCCTGGCCAAATACTAAAGATGGCTGTTCACTTTATCGTACCACCACCCTCAAGTCATGTCAACTGATACAAAGTATGCAGAGCAGAAGCCATTTTGAAAGGGTTGAGTTGTTTTGGCAATTTGCCAGAAATGGCTGTGGCTCTTCTATGAAATACACTTGACAAATCAAACTAAATGAAACACATTCAATTGGTTGAAACCATATAATTACTTACAATTGGCAACAGACATGCACACAAAAAGTACTTGTATATTATTTCTGGTTTTGTGACATATGATGATCGATCAGTCATAGCTGTTATCTCTATTAAGCAAGTGGCATGCATCTTTGTCCATCCTCATTCATTTCTCTATTATTTACTTCCCACTCATACACTGAAAGTTGGTTCTATCCTTAATAGTTCTCTTTTCCAGAACTTTCGAACATGGTAAAATATACCTCTCTCATATCAATTTTGATTAATGAATTTCCTCAATGTGAAATGTTTCGAGAGCTAAATATGTAGTATTTAATACGTATTTACCCCTTCAATGACTAATACATCTTATGTTATCATTGGCTAAATGAAATATTTTAATAAAAATTGGTATGAATGTTCAAATCATACAAACCATTGCACATATATTATCACACTAATTCACACGCCTAGCCTGGACATAATGAAATTACGAAGCAAGCACTGTACAAAATTAAATAAATAATGCAGATGAGAGTAAAATTTTAAAAAAAAATATTAAATTTCAGTTAGAAAATTAAAATTATAAATTTGCACTATGGCATTGTGCATGTCAAGGTGCTTCACGCAATTATCTATACGGTAAATTTCTAAAGATTAAAACTAGGTCAATGGAGTCTCCTGTGAAAACGAGTAAATAGTTGTGGAAAACACAAGATAAATGTAACTTGGTTGAGTGGCCTTGAAATGTCTGGTTTTAATATTGCCCTTTGGCGGCAAACTTGTTTATTTTATACACTGGCGGTAAAGTGTGAATGGCTTATCTGGTATACGCTATTCATGTTCCCGGGCCCCACACACGTACCGTCTGCACGCGGGCAATGGGGTAAAAAACTCGCCTCAAATTGGATATTCCAAACAACATCAGGGCATTTTATATAGAATTTCTTGCCTAATTTTAAGACGTTGTTAAATGTTCCAACTCGTACGCAAAGGTGAAGTGACAAGACCTGTTAAAGTGCCGTCGCACATAAACAAAGATGGCCGCCTGTGCTTAACATCCAGGAACAGTTCACAGCGGGCCAAACTCCATGGAAGTCGGACACAAATGTTACGCTGCACCATTTTTTTACAAAGTCGGGGTAGAATATCCATACATTTACCAAACTGTCGACTTACCTTCCAAGAAAGGGCAAATAGCTTCAAGAACACGCTTCAAATTGCCGCGGGTTGTCGTCGGCCGCACTTTCATACGCTGAACAATAAGTGACAAGGCCTACACCCTGTTCAGGTTGTTCACATAAAAGTTGTTTTCGAAGTGCATGGTGGGTTGTACGTACAGTTCGAGAACCAGGTAACTCGGTAATCAATTTGCTTTCGAGCTATAACCGTATTGAAATGTCTTCCAAACATAGCTTTTGTTTATCAAAGAATTCCCTAACTATTCAAAATCATTGTCTACAGAATAAAGACGATTGGTTAGATGTTAACAGAAATGGTTAAAGGGATAAAACTAGTTTTATTTTCATGATCAGGCGAGCATGATTAGGCTCTTGCATCATCCTCGAACGCGGGTTCGAATTTTACGCCTATGTGATAATGCACCAAACTTCTGCATTCGTCATTTAACATAAAATCTACAACGATTCCGGTTAATTATGACAGGGAAATATGTTTTACATGCATTTACAGCTTTAATTACAAAAAATGAGTACATGTTTTCCTCGTAGCAACTGCCGTCTAGTTGTTCACTTGATCCAGTTAGGCTTGCAGCAACAAAGACATGCACGAGGTCAAGCTACCCTCAGTATATGACCCTCAGGCTTGATATTTACATATTAACATCCTCCACCGCGGATGTTACCCGACTGTACCAATCACCGAAAGCTATAGGCAGCAGTCTCGCAAGGTTGCTCGTGATTGTTCAATTTCTGAACGCAACTCTTCGTTTGACCAATGCGTGGCTTCCATTTGTCAGAGGAAATGACCAAGGTTACACGCCTATCCATGGCAAACTATATATGGTTTTAAATGTTTATGATACTTGATACTGGCTAATAAAATCACAAGAGTCAGACGCCTCTACTGTCGACAATAAAAATAAGGAACACTTATCAAGGTGTCGTTATTTTCATACCTAAACGTTAAATTATTGTGCTTAAATCATACTGTGTCGTCCCAAAAATATGTACCAATAATAAATTTGGTTTCGATAACAAGCTTTAGGCCTATATGCCTATGGTGAGTTTTATCAATCCTTTGTCTTTGATTCGATGGCTTAGGGGGCTTAGTGAGAAATGAATATTTAAATAATCTCTATACGTTTACAAGGCATGGTATTGGTAGCCAGCCGTATTTGGGATGTACATTCCTGGAGTAGGCCTAAAGAATCACGGTTGCGAGTGGAGTGATACGTAGGCCTACCGGCCGCCGCGTACTATGCATATAATAATTATTATATGAATAGTACGCGGCGGCCGGTACGTATCACTCCACTCGCAACTGTGTAAAGAATGGTACAAATATATATAGCGTTGAATATGCTTGAGTACGAACCTTACAAGGTCTATTCTTGCTGCTGTACATAAGCCTGTCACGTGCACTGATAAAAACAAAAACTGAATGGAATTGTAAAGAATGACTGTTACCGAAGGCATAGACCAAGTATTTGTGACTAAGAATAGTCGTTCAGTGATGATCTTCATAAGGGACAGCCCCCCTCTGAATCCCGTTGAACGCACCCTAGCGCCCATCCCAAGTTGTCCATGCATGCTTTATTCCAGACGCTGTCACTCAATTGGCCAACGCGTGTTTCACCACCAAGAGCACTTGAGCACGCCCCTTCGCATGAACACTAGCGAGTGCGGTGGGTACGGAAACTTGGCCTGCTATAAAGTAGGGAAGGAACATTCGATATCAAGGGGAGGGGCCGGTGGGTCACGTGTTCAGAGCCGCCCAGAGAGTATGACTCCGCCAGGGCTTCTGTACGTCCCTTTGTACCACATTACAAACTCCCTACACGCTCTCCTACCCCGAGATTGGCCTATATTTGGTAAGGATAACCACCCCATCAACCATCAGATCATGACCATTAATTAAAGATTAAGGCAGATATGGTCCATAACGGAAAACCAGTACGGTAAAAATTGCACAAATAATTTTCAGGCTTGCTGCTTGTCGCATTTAAAGGGGAGGTGTCGTCGGAACTGCGCATGTACGACTTTCTTGTTTACAAACAATGTATTTTTATACATGATGTCTAGAGTCAGCACGTCATCATAGCTGCAACATTAAAATTTACGATATTTATTTGTAACAAACATCAATAGCCAACATACCATAGATACAGTCTTTACATCGGTCGTGGGGTTCTTGGCAACCTTTGAGCGGACAACCTCCCTTTAATTATTACAGTCACTCGAAACAGCATTTGCAACTTTTTCTTGTGTCTCTTCTATTTCATACGAACCTTAGTATTTGAAATTTTGCAGCCCAGGTCAAGTTTTCCTATCGATCGAACGCGTTACCTCTGAGTCTGCGCAGTAGCAGTGAGTTAGTTTAATCTGTGCCATGTGGAACTCCCCTGTATCACGCTCACCTAACTCACACATTCCATATAGGCCTACACAAGTCATCGCGTTCACCCAACTCACACGTTCATACTCGAGTATGTTAAGGCACGGCTCCCGCAAGGGCGCCCTCTATCGACGAGTGCGTTTCGGTTTTACTGGCTAAATCGGCACATCCTTCCGTATTAGTCAAACTTTGTATATGTTTTTTATAAAAAACGACTCCGCAAAATAGTATTATGTTGATAAAATCCGGAAATAATAATTTATTTCACTAAATAACGGTATTTTTGGTTCGAAAATGGTATGGTCTGTTCGAGCACAGAATCCAGCCGGTAGACTCCCCCATATCCTGTAAATAACCACACTGTCCGCGTTGACCTCACTTTCCATCACTAGTGCGACCTATACTGTAAGAAATTTCGCCCCCGTATTAATGACTCGCCACAAAATATCAGCTGACCCTTGACGGACGACCTCCAGTACGAGCGTAATTGGGGTCAAACTGTGCCTGCACTTGCTTTCTGGGATAAAGAATTGCCGTCATGATAATGACAAACATGTCAATATAATATTCAAATCAGCGATTTAAAAAAAATAACAAGTTTAGCGGCTGGATTTTGGCAATTTCTTGTCGTAATTTGGGACTCTAGCCGGCCCGGGGAATCCCTATGCAGGCCCCTGGGGAAGCCCATCCAGGGACCACATACAATGCTTTATGGGTAGAGACAGCTGACTGTATCCTAGTAACGAGGCGGTCGCGTCCATTTCAGCACCGTACGCATTCAGCGATCGCGTCGGTGCGAGAGCAGTTCTGGAGATCGATAAAATACTCAACCTCGCTTTTGTTTCTGACGTTTTTTTGTACATATCGTGAGTAGTGACAACCAGTAGTTGCAAAACACTCCTGTCTGTCCTTGATGAATGATGGCGAAAACAAGTGGTGGGCCACATCATGTATCAGGGATCAACATGTGCTGATGGCGGCAACCCCGGGCGGCAACCATGATGGCGTAGCCACAATATCCTTCGTCAAACTGCGTTCATTTCGATATGCTCTTGATATGCCAAAGACCGAAACGGTGAAGTTGGCTGACATAAATAGCCGTTCCAAATCTCCCGTTTGGGTCTTTTGCCCACATGAGCTGAAGCCTCGAAGGCTACACTCGCGAGTACTCGCACACCATACACGTCCGCGACCCGGTTGAATCAAGCTGAGCGCGCGCGCTCAGGGAAACATGAATATTTATTAGTGCAAATTTGCATATTCATAAGAAATTTCTCGAGCCTCGCCTTAACGTACTCGAGTAAATCACAGGCTTAAACCAACCGTCTACCTTCTACCCACTCAAAAAATCATGACCCGCCCCTGAAGACGATGAAAATTGTCATAGCCTCTTGTTTGCGCAATTGCTAGAGTAATTTGTCAAATTTTGTGCTATTTACAGTTACGTTAAAATGAACAATAATTTTCCTAGCAGCGCAGTTTATAGGCGTATGTATATCTACAAGAAGCGGTTTTTCGAAAGTGAAAAAGACCTAAACTTTCGCTCGGCCATTCTCTTACAAAATCAATATAAAATCAGGGGTCACCGTGCAAAGTTTGGAACTAGTGAAGCAAATTACCCAACATTTGCGATTTTTGAAATTCAAAATGGCCGCCATTCCTGTGTTAACTCTATGGAGGAAAAATTCTATTTGGATTTTCTAAAAATCGAGAAGGTGAAAGTTTTTCTTTCTCAAAGTTCCCCACAAATGGTAGATAAGAAAAGATTGTAGAAATTTGAGAGTCCGACTATCACATGTCTTCAGGAAATTGGGGAGGAACGGTGGGCCAGGAATTTGTTTTCATTTCTTCGTCCGATAAAAAAATAGCAAAAATTTGGCAAAAGCACGCTATATGCTGACTCAACAGAGCGTTTTAACATTTACGCTGTGAAGAAACGATCACTTGAAAAGGGACATGCGCAGTTCTCAACCCTGGTTATGGCATAAGTGGCTGTTTGCATTGACTATTTATGTGATTTTAGACCTTTTTGTTCTCCTTTGAAAGTTGTGCACAGTTTTGTCAATAGACCATGTTCCGAACCGCGCGAGACATTCCGAGATATCGCGAGAATATGTGGTTCGCAGTGGACGTGTTCTCGCAACACAGGACAAACTGCGTAAAACAGGACAAGTCGCTAATTACGTTAACACTGCATAAAATATATGAAGTTGCAATCTTTGCTCAGTTCTGCACTTTTTCTAGTTCATACAAAGTTTGACTGGAATCCTGTTTCTACGGGCATGTATTAAAGTCTCGCGAGATCTCGCAATAAGCGGAACATCGTCTATTGACCAAGAGATAAAGCTGATAAAGAACTCGTCCCTTTAAAGCCCCAGTGCTGCTAACTTTTGATGGTTTGTTCATTATTTTTATTTTATAAATCAATGATTGAAACTTCTTATTCTACTCCCCAAAGAATGTTGAAACACCCACTATTTAGCTTGTCAACTTAGCGTCTATATGACATGGTTATTGTTTACATTTGAATTCTAGTCCGGACCAGAAGTCAGGTTTCAACAATAACAATGCACTTTACAACCATAGGGGCTGAGTTGACAAGCTGGATACTTTGTTTAACAACATTATTATAGGGAGAAGAACAAGAAATTAGGGTTTACATTCAAAGTAATAATGGTGAAATTATCATCAAAAGTTAGCAATGCTGGGGCTTTAATGTTCGATGTGTGACAGTTTAGTAATCAGAAAGTGTTAATATTTTCAGTGTGCCCAGTCAGGAACGCCAACTACGGTTCCGTGTACATGTTGTTGATACAGCGTATACATACTGATATTCCTGAAGACGAACTCCCGGACCATTCTTTCCAGTTTGAACCGGCAAGAAAATTTATCATATGTTAGAAAGTGTGCAATGTATACGTGGCAAAAGCGATCTAAGCGAATTCTGGACGTACTTTCGATTTTATCGTCGCATAAAGCTTATTCAGGGGCAGTCAACAAAGTCGTTGAGATAAGTATGTAAGCGATTTCTTTGCGGGCGGTCAGGCAATATTTTTTACCGTATAAGCTAGGCTGGGCGGACAACGGATTGATAAGATGGGCGGCGTTTTGCCGTGTCAGCGGGAGGGCAGACATATGACGTCACACCAGTGGACGGAGAATTTCATCCACTGCTGAACAGAGACCCGAAAAGGCCTAGGGGGGGGGGGGGAGGATTGGGTTCGTTTTTTGATGGGCTAGGGAGAGTCATATGAGAAATTATGGCAGGGGAACTTTTGTTGTAGGGAATGGCAGTGGGAAGTTTCCATAGAAGGGGAGAGGGGAGATATACTGGATACAGGAGAAACATAATACGAGGGGAAGTATTCCGATCGTAGCGGGGAAGGGGGCCAGTAGCGAAGGTCTTCTATTTCCTTTTCCAATTTTGATCTGTGCAAAATATAGCCAATTTAACCTATAAAAAACCTACGGTAAAATTAGTCTCCATAATAGGAATGTTGGCTGGACTGCCCAGGTTGCAAGAGATGAAAGCTAGTTCTGAGACGTCAGAATGAAAATATCTTTGTTTGTGGTAACATGACCCACCTTCTTTCTGTTTTTTCACGGCACTTTTTTTTCCTATGGTATTTTTTTTTCTCGTTAAAGATATACATGTCTGAAAACCACAACAATGTGACCAAAAACCCCACCTTTTTCTTTAATTTATAAACTTCGCTCGGATTTTGCCAAAGTTTGCTATTTTTGACGATGGTCGCAAAATAAAAAATAAAAAAAAAGTGCCCGACTGATCTACCCTGTTTTTTTGAAGAAATGTTACTGGAAACATGCATGCTTTTATTTTGTCTTTAAATCACATTTTACCATTTCAAGTTTTGAAACTACACTTTCTTCTCTCGGTCTAGAATTCGATTTACACATCAGATTTCAGTAAGCTTACATTGGCTGCTTCCAAGCCCACAAGGCAGCAATTTTGCAGTTTTATTCAGATCTGTAGATTCCCCGTTCGATCCCCGAGTCACGTTATGTCCATAAACGCTCTGACTGGATTTTATTCAACACATCCTAGGACTGGACTCGTTATTCAACGTACATCCCAGCGTATGTGTGTCCATCTGTCTACTTTGTGGACATTGAAGGTACGTAATATGACGTTTAGGAGTTCATATAACAGTACTCTGACGATGTTGTTTCTGTTTTAATCACACTCAAGTCGAAGTCGTCACTAATATTCACTTAAAGGAAGTCAAAATAATAGGGCCTCTACAGCTGCAATGTACCGGAGAGGTACGGAGGGGGGGGGGGGGTCGGGGTTTGGATGTACTCAGAGTCTTGCGCTTGGGCGGGAGTTTGTAGACAGCAGAGCCGAATGTATAATATGTATGAGACAGGAGTTAACGGTTGTACTGAGATTCTTCAGGTTTATAAAAACAGTAAGCCCTGCTCAAAGGTCGATATTCATATTTATTCGAGGAAATCGGATTTCTTTTCGTTTCTTAAGAGTAAGATGGGTGGGGCAGACTTTATCAAACTTTTACCAATCAGTGTTTCGGTTTTTGCTCTTTGTGGAAGATTTTGTCCCGATCTTCCTCGGTGCGTCAACCGGAGTGCGCCCTCAACGGACAATTAAGAAACAGAAAGCCAGAGTCTTAGGCTGGTGTTTGCGTAAATAACAAAAATAGACAGCAGCAACAGACGTTACATGAAGAAAAGATGAAATTTTCTAAGTTGGGCATTATTTCCGAATAGCAAAAGGTCATTCAGCGAAACATTTTAGGGCTTCTAAGTGTACAATGAAGTTCAGTGTACAAACTTTCACCGAGAATGGTATAGCTGAATATATGCCTACATAATTAAGTTTGAATCTCATGCATGCTAAGTTTATAGTGTAGAGATTTGGATTGGTGGTACCTATCATGTAGGTAAAGATAACAGCTTTCACATTTACATTGCCGCAATGTGATTGTTCATTTTCTATACACAGCAAAGCAAGTCTGAATGGGTGTTCATTTGTCTTGAGGTCACAAACATTGAAAATCATGTTTGCATTCAGCAAAGGGGTAATTTTTGACTGTCGTCATTTTGTAAACCGAGTTACTGTCCATGTTTTCTTGCTGTAAAAGGTAAAAAAAAGTCAATTTGGCTACCAGAAATTTCTGGCACCAATTTCTGGGAGATCGTCCAGGGTGATATATGGTACGAGATTGTCACTAACATCAGCAAGACTGACTTATGGTGGACCCACATGGAATGAATTACCGATCGACATAATCCTTGAGGGTCCAGTTCCTTTGCAAAGCTATTGAAGCACGATTTTTGGTATGGAAATTGGGCCCATGTTTCTTCAGGTGCAACCTCACACATTTCACAACTTTAAATCCACTCTGTGTAATTTGATGGTATTGGCCGATTTTGGAAAACTTTTTCAATGATCTAGAACACAGCAACATCCAATTCATGAAAGACAACAATAAACAGCCAGTTTAATTTTTCCCAGATATTTTATTTCTCTGCTGCTGAAATATTTCTGGAATAGCTTACAACCCAGCAAGAAAGCAGTAAAATTTCACCAGCTTGGGCGGTTTCAAAACAGCTATTCTTATAGATTGCCTGCTTTGCCCCTGGTTACTTCATTTAAAGGGATGGAATATTTGAAATTTTATGAATTGAACTACAAAGCGTCATCGAGACGAGGTAACTGAATGCACATATTTCTAATCCTTGACATGTTTCAGGTTGTAGTTATTACCAGTAAATGGCAAATTGCAGGACAGGCAACCCAAGCAGAGAATGCTACTATGAACCACTTCGGGAGTTACATGCCAGAAAGATGAGATTCATGGCGCCCTCTATGGCCAGTTGTCTGACATATGCAAAAACTTCACAAACCAATTTTGCATAGCCCCTTTTTAAATAAACTACAAAATTTATCAAACGACAATACTGACCAAGCATAAACACTTCTTTTTATTCTCTGAAATTATTTTTGATGTAGGAGCTAAAATGATTTGTATTATCACCAGGAAAATCCAAAAAATACAGAAAATAACGTCTTTTGTGAATTCCATGCAACACTGCACTAAAACACACAACTTTATCTGCAATCAAGAATAAATGTACTGTAAATTATCATTTTAAACATAAGAGGTAAATGGTCAGAACTTATATGCTAATTCAAATCCCTACCCTGTGATTGGTTAATGTACTGTGACCTCTTAATTTGATTGGATAATACTCTTTATGTATATCAACATTGAGGTGCATCTGTAAATACTTTTATGACTTTGTAAGGGTTTTCGTAATACTAATAATCATGATAAATAACATTAGGGATGCGAACACCAAATTTTCTGTTTATAAATAGTTACTTTGGGCACACCCATCTTTTAAGATTAGGTTCATTGGCAAGTTTTGACTTTAGCAAACTTAAAGTTTTGCTGCATGCTGTTGTACACAGTAATAAATTATAACAGGAACAATAGTTAAGAAAGCTGATAGGTACTATAATCATTATTGACAAATGAGTCGACATAAAATACAAACAAAAATACAATTATCTTATGTGGCTGTACTAGAATTAACTTGGGAATAAAAATATTCTCCCTTCATTCCAAATCCATTGCTAACTCTGTGGCATGACAGCAGTACTAGAATTAATTGGGAATTAAAATATTCTCCCTTCATTCCAAATCCATGGCTAGCTCTGCTGCATAACAACAGCCTGATCTGACTATAATGTGGGAAGTGAAACACACAGTACATTTTCAACATCGTTCATGGCAAGATTGAACAATACTTGGCCTACACTCAGAAGTTTTTACAAAACAACATAATCCTAGGGGGTCCAATTGGTTGAAAAGCCATGAGAGGCACCCTAAGAGTATGTGTTTGTTTTCATACGAAGATTGGGCCAAGTTTTCCTCAGCTATACCAACATCTTTCAATTTATTTTCATTCAAAACAAACCAATCCTGTGACTTAGTTGATGAGTCCGACTGTAGGAAATATACTGACCATGATTTTAGGGCTGTGCAAATTCAGACGTCAGTCACTGGGCAACAATGTTGAGCTGATAAGTGGCCCTTTTCACTTGCCTGACAGAAGAATTGACTTGAAGTAAGACTAAACACTAAATGATGCATATAGGACTACTAGGCCAGCCTACAGGATCACCAGGACCGTGTATTGAGTTTTACTTACCCTAGTCTACAACTCACAAATGGCATTTGGCAACGATGCTGAAGTTATTTTCGTATTCGTTTTCGTATTCGTATTCGTATTCGTATTGGAGTCACTGACAGAAATTGTTATTTTTAGTCCAGGTTTCAGGTATGAAACGTGCAATATACGATATTTACTGAGGTTAAATATTGTGATAATTTGATTCGTAATTTCATCTGCCAAATTTGGTTAAATTTACATAAATTTGCATTTGTAGATATTAAAGAATTTTGTTCACTTCATTTATTGAAAAAAAAATACTTAAAATCGGTTGGGATCTGGTAAGGTAGCATCTTCGCTTGCCAATGTCTCTTGACCGGGCAGCTGGATGCACCCCGAAATCAGGTGGTCAGTGCCAAGTAATGGGACTCGTGAGAGCGGATGCAAAGGAGCTGCCCTGGACTGTACCATTGTTTTGCGGGGAGGGCAGATTTTTGTGAGGCGCTGCAAAACGGGTGACTGTTGAAAGCTATGATGAACGGGGGACTTGTCTAGGACAACCATCTGAATAAAAAAGTGTGAAAATTGTTATATCCGGTCATCCTTTTGGACTCACTTTAGAATGATCATATCCATTTACAATTTGTATTTCAAGTATTTTACTTGATTTTGATATGGCTCCACGTAGACCTGAAATAAATTATAATAACAATACAATACAATACTTTACAAAACTCAGGGAGTGCGGTAAGGCAAAAATTACAAAATTGCAAGTTACGACTAAGTTGTACGTGCTGCTACAGGGGAGAAAGTAACATAAATCAATGACAATAGGTAGTTTATCTTTCAGAGTAAAGATGTGAGCAATATTATACATAAAACCGGACCGACCGATAATTCATGTATTACATTCAATCAGGGCTCAAAGTAGCGACCATTTTCAGTCGCATAGGCGACCAAATTTTATGAGATTGCAACTGAATTTTTTTCAAGACATTTCTCCATACCGTATACGTGATCAAATACAACATATATTCGCTCAGTGTTCACGGAGCATTGTCCTGAAAGGCCACGACCCCAAAATACGCATTGAATAAGCATAGCCTTTGAGCGGAGTTAATCAAAGGTTTGAGCGCGTTCTCTCCACTGCACAGCGCTGCCAATGTGTCTGCTGATGTTATCTTGAATGATCTGTCAAAATATCCCATGAATTTAATGATAAATTTTACTGCAATCCAATCAAGTATCAGAAGCAGTTTTAGTGCTGTCACATCATTTCAAATGAACCAATCATAATCCCAGCATAAAATGTCATCAAAATATAGCTGACAAGGGAAAACAAGCAACCAGTAACTGCAACATGTTTCATGCGTTCACGTGCGTAATGAATATTTGCGTTAGTGGCATGTGACCGGCTAGACCATTTCCGGAAATCGTCCTTTGGAAAGCAGATCAAAGCATCGATTTCATCAAGCTTGGACTGGATTATCCTGTTTCATAAAGGTTTGTTTTCAGCTAGATCTAAATAACAAGCAACTTTATTGAAATATCATGGCAAATCTGCCGGGTAGCGACTGCAATTATGTAGAACCATGGAGGTAGTAGAGAACAGACCATGGATGGTACTGTGGCGATGACCTCAATGACCCGAGCGAGTTCGATACACGCCACAAGTACCGCTGCGATATCACAGCTAGGATTAAATGCGCATATACGTTTGAGTTTTGTTCTCTTGCCTACAAAATATCTATCGAAAGTTGATAGTTGCTGCATTTCTATTCAGAGTTTTGTTGAAAAAAGGAGCTATCTACGGCTAGCGGCTTAATTGGTCCCCCAAAATAGTACTGCTGAAAGTTTTCGGAGTGACCTGCAGAACGGAGTTGTAGAGCGGGGCAAACTGCGTAACACTAAAACTGGATCGCACAGTAACAAATGACGGAAACCGATCGAGCCAGTTGCGACAGCTACTAGACTAGCTGAAGTCTATTTTTCATAGAATACAGGTATTTCTCGATATTTCGCGATACAAATTAATTTCCATGCATTCTGGTGTATCTTATCATAACGCAAGTTGATCAAAATGTTCTGGCAATGACAGTTGACGCAAACGCAAGGAAAGAAAAAGAGATGGGCCGTACTGAAATAAAGACTCTGACAACAGCTCACACATTAATTTAATCTTTATTAGGGAAACAAATGTACCGATCGGGACATAGGCCTATGATACCATTTTGTTCATCTCGTTTTCTTTTATGACGCTTTCCCACATCATATGAGATGATATTTTCTTTGCGACAGCAGTCTAAATATAGCATGTCATCGACTTAGGGGCATGCGATAACGTTGAGCCCTGCATTCACTGTCGTTATGACGATCACTTTCTCAGAGATATCAGTTTAAAACAAGAAAATTACCTTTTAAGTTTACAACTCGTCAAATTGGGCGGGTCAGCTAAATTTCCATTATCGATACTAATGATGTCAACAGAATGTTTAAGTTGGTTGTTGTGATAAAGTTAATACGAATACGAATACGAATACGAAAATGATGTTTGTTTAAAAAATCTTTCCTCCAAAGACTACTACTGGCCCACAGGCGCTAATAGCTTGGTAGTCTGCTAAATAGATCGATTTTCGGCTCGATCTATCGATCCCGTGGTCAGTATGCCCGCCACTGTAACCTAGTGAGTATTTGGTTACAATGGCGCGCATATCGACTACGGGATCGATAGATCGAACCGAAAATCGATCTATTCAACAGACTACCCAGCTAAGGAGTGCCTGTGTACTGGCCGTTTGTTTTTAAAATCTCTCCTCTAATTATAGCAACGATATCTTTCAATCTAGGGCCTAAAAAGATTGGATCTTTTTCAACTTACATTCTCAAATATTGAAGTATTGATATATTGTCATATAAAAAGCACTTTAAGTTCTGTAAAGACAGAACTTTTATATAATACGTACGAAATTTGGACTAAAAATAAAAAATTTTGTCAGTGACTCCAATACGAATACGAATACGAATACGAAAACGAATACGAAAACGAATACGAAAATAACTTCAGCATCGTCATTTGGCAAGGGAGTGATTATATTACAGAGTCAACAAGGCACCCTAGGATCATCAAAAATATTTAACATCAGCCCTGGGGAGTATGTTTACATTACAGATTTTGCAAGGACCCCTAAGATCTCAATAACAAATTAGCATAAGCCTAGGGGGTATCTTTACATTACAGATTTTGAAAGATACCCTGGCACAAGATGTTTACATAATAAAAATGAAGACGGTACCTTGTATACGTATTTCTCAAGACGACTCCTTGCAGTATCTGTAAGTACAAAGTTGATTTAATTTTTGTGGCTTAACTGAATGAAACATCTAACATAAAGTACTCTTTGCATTGATGTGTCTGGCTTGGAATAATTTGGCCCCTTTTCCCATCTTGCATAAAATGAAGTGAAAATTATTGTGTCACAAAATCTGGATACTGGCTATGACATCTGATTCGACTCCAAACAATTCTGTGCAGTTTGACATTAATAGTGTTTTACACAATAGCCATTTAACCAAAAGCAACATTTCACTTGGGTACTTTTTTCCACAAACCTAAGGAGGCATTTGAGGTAATTCAGGTACATTCATACTCCAGTCATTGAATTAAGGAGCCCTGTATATATTGCTGGTGACATAGGGAGCTTTGAACTGCTTATCTATTTAAAAATTAACACCAATAATACAAAATAATCAAGGTGAATTGGCATATTATGTCCCTATTTCTTCATCAAACTAATTAATATTTGATAGAAAATCAGTACTTTCCAAGCATTTTATATACCCTTACAAAAAGTTCATTGGTCTATAGCAGAATACAGCAGTAAATATCAACAAGGGTGCCCCATACCCTCAAGCAGGTACTAACTGGAACATACTTTTATAATAAAAGACTAACAACTGATAAAATAAACTCATTTTGATATTTTCATAATCCCGGCGTAATTCAAGACAAAACACATTTTGATTTTTGAAAATCCTAGTGTAATTCAAGATCAAGCGATTGCAGTCTTTAAAATTGAGCTTCAAAACAGTTCACACCACACTTTATAATTTATGTAAAACCTCATCTCATAGGGGTGAATGTATCCACACCAACTAAAAACCAAAATGCACACACACACACACTCACTTGCAGAAAACCCCCAAAATATTTGCACATTATTGACTTGCGGTCATTTTCCATTCAAACCTATCATCAATGTTGCCCTGTATGATCAAAAAATCCCTTTGCAGCAAAGTTACATCTGTTTTAAAGAACAAGGTAGTAACACAGTATGTGGACATGTGACTGTTCCTTTCGATGAGGGAAACACTGACCTGCTCACCCCTGATTCCCAGTCAACAGTTCCACAATCACCATGATAACAATTGGTTTGGGCCAAACCATGGTGGTGAAAGGGTTAAATATGTTATGTTGACCTCTCTCTGACCACAAGATCATTATAAGACATTTAAAAAACAAACTTCTTTTAGTATATCTCTGTCCTATGCAGCAGGTTTACTGGCATCAATAACCACAATAATACTAAACTAAATCAAAAATACTTGTTTCAAAAGAAGTGCTTGAAACACGCATGATATAATTGCAGGAAAAAAGGTGGAAAAACTTCATGAGTGTATGGCACATCAAATCGCCCATACACAATTCTTAAAGCCTTGTAATAGCTTGGAGTTCATCAACATCTATATCGTCAAACCAGTCGCTCTCATCTGAGATCCATGGTTCACTTTCACCATTATGATTACTTTTTCTTCTTCTTAGTTTTGTCCTTCGCTTTCTTAGAATCTTTCTTAGCTCCATCAGTTCCTCCAGGTCTTGCCGTCTCCTCATTTCTTCCAGTCGTCTCTCTTCCTCTAGAAGATGTTGACGATCTCCTCGCCTTCGCCTTGGCACTCTGAAGTTCGGCCATGATTTTTTTCTCAGTTCTGGAAAGTGAAACGACCCCCAGACAAGACTAGAATCAGTTTTGTAACACTTTTGAGAACTTCAAAAAGATAAAACCTCCATTGGCAACCTGTTCACACCCATTTCCCAGTAAACACACCCACAGTTATCACTGATGACAATAGATTTGGACCAAACCAATTGAGGAAGAAGGGTTAAGAGTTTTTTGTGACAACTGGGTATCTGATACTTGATGAAACAACATAATGGTATTCACGTTTGCAAATAATATGATAATGAGTACTGTTTGAGCATGAATTCAAACTCCACAATGAGGAATTGAATACCAAAATATGCACAACAAACATTATTAATCAGAAATTGGGCACACTGTATATTTGGATTAACTGAAAATCAAACATGATATCAAACTCCTTATATTCATATGAGACCATGTGTACTTTCATGTACCAAATGTAGGCATGTACCGAAGTCTGGGAACAGGTTAACATGTACACCCCTAATCCTCCGTGAACAGGTCCACAATCACCCATTGATAACAATGGATTTGGGCCAAACCATGTTGGTGAATGGGTTAAGTCAGTCAGATGTGAACACTGGTTGACTCAAGCAGACATTACTGGTTGAGTTTCAATATCATAAATTTGCATGATCTGAGACTGTGTTTAGGACATGCCTGTCCACAAAACGCACATCTTGCTAGATGTGCTACAAAATACCCTATCTGCTTTGTGGAGTGACTGTGTCTAAATACATGGCATGCTGAGTTTTATACAATATCTGTTAGTGAGAGATGCCATTCAAAATTAAACACGCTGAAAACTGGCCTGTTAACCCTTTGAGCACTGTAATTTTTTCCCCAAAATATCAGGGCAACACTTTATCACTTTTTACGAATTTTTCTGTAATTTTTTCCAAGATTTTGGACTAAAAGGGTAGAAATTTTTATGGGCTGCACTTTTTTACCAAAATTTTGGGAAAGATCTGAAAACAATTGTCTGGATCTGAAAGAAGTTGTCGCCGTTGTATAGTATAAATGCGACAAAAATCGACTTTGGCACTCAAAGGGTTAATTGCTACACCTAGGAAGTTTACTGGCAAGCTGTAACTTTTGATATGTTTCCAGTATTTTGTTCTGAGCAATTTGTGTGGCACAAAATGATTTGTGATGTTATACTGATTTCTTGGTTATTTCAACATTTTCAAAAGCACATTGAAACACTCAATATTTAGCTTGCCAACACAGCGCCTATACATGTGAAATGCAATGTAATTGTTTACATTTGAATTCTAGTCCAGACCGGAATTCAGCAATAACAATGCAGTTAATACCAGTATGTTCAGACCAGCTGAATACTGTGTATCTCAACACGCTCTTGGAATTAGAACTTGAACAGAAACTGTGGTTGGCATTCAGAACAAAAATAGTGAAAAATCACTAAAAGTTACAGCTACAGGCCCTTTTACCCTTCAAGTGCTGTAATTTTTCCCACCAAAATTTTACTGCAACATTTTACCAATTATGAATTTTTCTGTAATTGTTTTGATAATTTGGGACCAAATGGACATCGTGTTTTGTTGCCTCCAGTTTTTTATCAAAATTTTGGCAAAAATCTGAAAAAAATTGACTAGATTGAGTATATTTTATAAAGGCAACAAGATTGACTTTGGTGCTCAAAGGGTTAAATATCCAAGGTGTTCCTTAATATGTTAAGAAACACTTTGTAAGGCATGTAAAAAACTCTTACACAGTCACTTCTTACAACAAAAAATCAATTATCGAATTGTTGCACAAATTCAAACATCAGTTGGATCAGACAGCATAGTGAAGCAATTTGCATATTCATGAGCCAGAATATGAATAGTGATGGCTGACATTTCAAATATGCAAAGTAGGAAGCCGCTGGAAAGCCTGTTAGACCAGATAAAACTCGCTTAGGTTAATTCTGCCTTTGCCTTGGATTAGTACTTGCCATGTTCATACTTGTTCAAATAAATAACTAAGTTTAAGGTAGAATGCGCCTCAGGGAAACATATTCAGACTCGATTTTGTTCAATACTGTTCTCGTCTATGGCTTGTAGGGGTTCAGCACTTGGTTTAAGAAAAATTTTAACCAGCTTAGGTTTTCAAATATGAGGAACTTAATTTTCCCCCACAGAGTTACCACGTGGATGGCAGCCATTTTGAATTTTAAATATTGGTACATGTCAGGTAATTTGTTTCTTTAGTACAAATCTTTGCATGGTAACACCTGATTTTTTTTAATTTGGTAAGAGAATGGTTCAAAATTTTATTGAGGAAACTTTGAGCAAAAATTCACGTCTTTCACCTTCGAGGCGCATACTACCTTAATACAGGGTGGCACAGGAAGGAAGTAGGTTGATGGAAAGTCTGAAAAGATTGTGAAATTGAGAGAGATGACAGTACTAACCACACCACTTTTTATCAAGATGATAAATATCTGCGAAAGATGTGACATGGAGCAGGACAGGGACAATGAAGAGAACAGAAAAATGGAAAAGAACAGAACTGAGAACTCAAAAGTTGTGTGAGAAAGTTTCAGAGTTGACATCAGAAATTTAACAAGTGGTAAACAATTGGGCTGATACTGGTACTTCCTATGATTGTAAAATGTGAGAGAGCTAATGACAACACGGAATTTAATGAATCTTTTTATCAAATTTGAATTCACATCCTGTAGACCTACAAACCTAGCAAAGAAGTCCGAGATCAAAATGACATGCCCACATGAAATCATTCAGCGTGATAGTTTTGTCGACTTTCAACTCTGGGAATATATTTTCAAATCTGCACGGAGACAATTTCAATGAACTGCCTTTCAGTTGATGCACATCACTTCATTTTCAGTGTCCCCTCAAACTCACAAGATTCTGAACTTCATGAGTCAACTCTGTGACTTTGTTGAAAATTTCTTTGCGTCACTGCCCTAAACCAGTACATGTGTCCATAACAAGTACAATTATTCACAGATGACAGTTGAAATTTCTAAATAATTCTTCTGTACAACTCTGAAACTTTGCAAGTAAGATCAATGCAGAAAAGAAAAAATAAATACAGAAAAAGAAAGCAATCATATCAACCCTTGCATTCCTGTCTAGTGTAACAATCATCAAAGGGACCCTATCATCCCTAATAATACCAAATTATAGATTATTCCAATTGTTTTCATTGTGAGTAGACCATACAAAAGGGGTAGTGTCTCTGCAATTTGTGCGATTCTAATCCTGTCACCCCTATTTCCCTGTAAATTGGCCAATCCTACGTATTGATAACAATGGGACATACCAATGCTTGGCGGTAGAAGGGTTAACTCTTGATGAAGGTTACACCATTTGAAGCGGGGGTTGATAGGAGGAAGGAGAAACACAGGACTGTGAGGGTCGACATTGACACTCCATGCAGTGGGACAAGATTGAAATGAGATGAACACCTCAGTGAAATTCAAGGTGCTGAAGTCGTAAAGTAAGTAAAGAGACTAAAAGGTTTGTTGACGCAGAGGAGGAACCACCGGCCAAGTGGAAGATAACCAGAAGACTGTGGAAATAAATTGATATACATTAGATCTTTATGTAAAATGTGATTGTCTGGATGGGTGTGTGCCCATACTTCAACTACAGTTATGGCTGTGTGTGCGCCTCTATCTATGGGTATGGCTGAGTGTGTCTGTATCTATGGGTGTGGTAGTGTATCTATGGGTATGGCTGTGTATGTCTGGGTATGGCTGTATGTGTCTGTATATATGGTTACGGCTGTGAGAGAGAAAATGCACCAAGCTGTTGTATGTGGGAAGAGCAGTTAAGGGCCATTGCATTGCTGAAAGGGGGGGGATTTGTTGGAACTGTGCCTGTGAAACTTTCTTGTTTACAAAAAATGTATTTCATGCTTGAAATCTAGACGCATCACATCAACATATCTAACTGCAACATTTAAATTTTAGGATGTACATTATGACAAACGTGTTTTAACTTTTATCAATCGCCAGCGTACTTTGGATACAGCGTTTGTATGGGTTGTATGGTCCCACACAACCTTTGAGCACAGTTCCAACAACCCACCCCCCCTTTAATGGTTTCAGATAAGACCCTTTGAACCCTGACCCCTTGATGACCTAAACGTCATACAGGAATTGAACCATGGCACAGTGTTTAATGAATAAATAAATAATATCCAACATAGTAAAATGTGGCAATTTGTCAGAATTTTTAAATAATAACTGTAATATTACTGATTCCATCTATTCTGCTTTTTTCATAATTGTCTTTTTACATTTTGAAATCTGAAAATCTGAAACCAAATGTTAGGTGTGTTTTTTTTATTGCTGCGGCGTTAGAGTGCAGTGCAACTGGATGTGAAAAGTGTAGATATATATTAAATTATGAAAAGTGTGGATTAAATCATGAAAATTGTGGAAGAATGACACACAGTGAAATGCAATGTAGTTAGATTGAGTAGAATCAATTATACCGTTACCATAGGAGCTGCTTTTCCAACATGGCCATCTGGATACTATTTTCCAGACTCATTGCTATTTTTACACTTTTACAGTATGTCGGCAAATCGAGATATATAAAATTGTGATAAGCTTTGTCACATTTTTGAAAGAGTTGTCAGGTTTTTTATCTTGTCCGTGTGGTGGTGATATGATCTTTCAGTAAAGTCACTGCTATAACAAATATTAGTTGGTAGTGAATGAGCTGTTTGCAATGATATCAAATCTACATATTGGAGTCTGAGGTTCACAGACAGTAGCTACAGCTTATGGACTTTTACTGGTATGTGTTGTTTGTCCATAAAATTGTAATGTAATTCAACAACATTCAGAGCTCAAATGTAATTTTGAAAATCAATCGGGAAGTCCATCAGAATGGAAGAGGGCTGTAATACCATTATTTGACCCCAGTTTCTTTTCTTACAGCGCCCCCAACGTTTTATCTCTCACTTTCAGAAATACAGATAATGGTTACCATGAGGAAACATAGTGTGTTCTATTTGATTTCCTTTTTTGGCGGCCATATTGGATAAGTAGCTCCATGGCAACCAAGAGTAGAGAAACTTCACTCAGTGTATTTAGTTAGGCATGCAAAACAACAAACAAACAGACAAACCACTGAAAACCAATGTACCTTTTTCTTCCGCTTCTTGTCATCAAATCTTAACATATGCAATGTAAAAAAATAAAGACATTTACAATGTGAGATGGGAGGGGTACTATCCATGATACAAAAATGAATGAACTTGACAAATGTAATGGCACCGGTGGTAAAATGGAACCATTGCTCCTGCATGAATGAATTACAATGAATTTGAAAATTGAGATGTCTTCAATTTCATGAATATAATATGACTTGTCCTTACGGTAGGATGCGCCTTGGCGACAGATATTTGAACTCTAAAACTTTTACAACTCTCTTTTGGTCTTCAACTTGTTGGGGCTCATTTTGAAGTTTGTTGAGGAAATAAATTTTCTCTGACTTATTTTTGTGAAAATCAAAATATTATTTTGTCCTATGAAATTACAACAGGGGTGGAATTTCAAATACCAGTAAATATACGGTAAATTTGTTTCTCTAGTACCAAACTCTGCACTGTGATCCCTGATTTTTCTTCTTGCTCTCCAAAGAGAATGACATCAAGGTTCCTCATGGAAAGTTTGAGCAAAAGTTTGAAGTCTTTCAATTTTGAGGCACATACTACCTTTAAGGAAAGCATTGACAAAAGACGCAGACCACCAGTGTTATAAAATTTTACAAATGATGTACCCTTTAAACATTTTCTCAAAAATTGTTACTTTATGATGAATTGAAATGTTCATTTAAAGTATATATTCATGATTTGTTTCTTGTCTTGATGGAAAATATCTCCAACCATTCAGCGGCCTGTGGCACAAAAAATGTAACTCAAATTTTCATTTTGAGGACAAGACGCAAATCACTGACAAAAATGACTGTCATTATTGATTTTCATTGATGAAAATTTTTACACTAATATTGAATTATGATCTTCTATGCCAAGAATGTGTTAATTTTCTCAATTAATGCATTTCAAGACAAGAATTAAAATACGAAAAAAAATCTCTTTTTACCAAAATAAGAGTTATGTCTCCTTTCCTGAGAGTCACAAACAATTTGTGTTTTCTCTAATACATTTCTGAACTCTTTGAGTCAATTTCAAAACTTCCGCATTTCTTCATCAATACATGCAATGTATAAACTTTTAATGAATCAAAACAAACTCCCTCTGGGGTCAATGGTGTGTCACTGGTTCTAATCCGGAATATAAATGACCCACAGAATTCTACAAACTCCGTACACCAAAGGAATCATGTGATGGTGGTACAAACAAACCCATGTGTGTTTACATATATGGAAATACACATTTCTATACGTATTTGGTTCTCTTTGTGCTGTGGTCAGTTCAAAATCTTGGTCTAACTCATTCAGCATAGAGGATATAGTGTCAATGTTTATCATAATCATTTGGAAGATGTGGATAAGATTCACATAAGTTTGTTCAAGACTTACAATTTAACTTGCTCCGGTATGTAGACGTATTCCAGTGGGGTGAGCTGCTTCAAATCTTCAAGACTTGTTACAAATCGTAACTTACGACTGAATTTAGAACTTGTAAAAAGAAGAAAGAAGACTGCTGTCATATACAACTACACATGCTAATGTCTGGAATTGTACATATGAATAGTAACATTGACATCTGGCACTCAGTTCACACGCATACACACAAACATACACATACATAAATATACACAAACACACGCACATGCATACACACACATGCACATACACACATACACATGCACTCAAGCACACACACAAAGGCAAACACGTACTCAAACACAAATACACATGCATAGCATACTTTCATACATATCCATACATACGGTATAGTGCCCCAAAGATAGACACCAGAACTTTAACTGAAAATAAACCATTGTACAGATACTTAGAAACAACTATATTCTTACCTAATAAATGGCTTTGAAAATCTGACTACAGTTTTCAACCACAGGTTTGGATGGGTCAGCAGTAAGGCTTTCAGATTCTTCCTTAATCTGAATGATGTATGATATTAGAAAATTACATGATGATACCCTGGTAGATGTGACATGTTAGATCATTCTGTATCAAGAAGACTCTTAAACTGGATGCATTGTGTACAGTTAGTGTTAAACAGAAATTTGTTTGTTTGTTTTCTCTATCTCAAGAATATCATGTCAAATTCAAACATAAGACTCCAATAATGATGACCCAGCAATGTGTATGTGTCAAATAAGATCCTGCTATTTGTCAAAGTTTACAGTTTATGAAAGCAGCTGAAAATATTCATTATCATTTTTAATGTATTATAAATGTCTTTACGTACACTTTCAGAATGTGTCAAAGATGTCACTGATATCAGGAACTTTTCTGTTAATAAGGGAATGGCAAAAACAACGGCAAAGGGGAATTGCAGATTCTTTAACCCTTTACACCCTGACCCCCTGGTACTCTATGACGTCATCCGACATTTATGTCCGAGCCGGGTTCAAAGGGTTAAACAATACAGTGACATCACCGTTTTTTGTGTTATACATCGCCAGTTCTTTAACCTCTAGTGACCTATGACAGTACGAGGGGAGGTACCCTGTCACACTGTTAAAGTACAGAAGTAAAACAAACATGTAAATCAGGAGCAGAAAAGGCACTCTTTTCAATTGACATTTTCTGTGAAAAATGGAATCACAAAACAAGTTTTGCCAAATAGTCATTGGAAATAACAAAGTTGTAGAAATTGGCATGTTTTTAAGAACCAGTTGCTGGAATTTTTGGAGATTTTTTTCAGAGTTTTTATTTTGTACATCAATTGTGTAAGTTCTTTTCCTACTCTCAAAGCATATTGAGATGCATAGTATACAATTTGTCTACAGCCTCTGTAAATGTAAAATGCACTGTTATTTTTTACGTTTGAATTCTAGTCCGGACCAGAATTCACTTGTAAACAATAACAATGCAGTCTACACATGTACAGGCTGAGTTGACAAGATGAATACTATGCTTTGGGAAGAAGACCAAGGAATGGTAGTTGACAAACAAATCAAAAATAGTGAAACACATTATTCAAAGTTGCAGAAACTTGTCGTTTAATAAAAAGCAAAATCCACCACATAGGTGAACTGTTACCTTCTGTCAATCATCTTGTAACATCGTTTCAACCATCCAAGATTTGGTGCTTGGTGTTTAGTACATCCACCATGGAAGTAAATAATCATGTAATCTTGAGCCACTAGTAAATCCAGAGTACTTATAACATATCTGTAGATGTGAAGAAAAATGTACAAAGTTTTTCTCACTCAACAAAAGAAATATTAGACACGTCAGCATTATATATACCTAGATCAGTATTCATGATTGGTAAAACTTTGAGGAAACTTGCAAACTATGAACGTCAGGTCTGTAAAATAATTGAAATTTTATTTATTTGCAAACATTTTTTTAAAATCTTGAAATGAAAGATGCACAAAGTGGCAGTGTAGGTAATGTGGACTTTTCAAAACGAATGGTCTTAAACTTCTGCCACTGAGGGCGCCCTTTCAGAGATTCCCCTTCATGCAAAGGGTCATTGAACTATTGGCTGTGAGCCACTGAGTTTGTACAGTGCAGGATGTTTATGTTTTTGTCAAACACACAATAAAAGAATCTTTTCTTTCAAATGGCTTTCAGGTCAGCTGAAATTATTTGCAGTGATTTGGCACCTGGCTATTTATGCAGCATAAGATTGTAGACAGCTCAATGTGATTGGTGATTAATATTTACTCGGCTGGCCAAGTGACCAATACCAGAATCAAAGTCATTGAGAAGACCAGTTGTTTTTGGGAGTATTATGGAATAATCTGCCTTTTCTTCAGCACTGATGTCATAAATCAACACATCACAGTTGTCTTCAATCGTTTAATAAACATTTGCATAAAAATTGATATTTTTATGATAGCCCAAGCTTTTTTCACAAACTATGGAAGGTAAGTCCATTTTCCAAGATTTTCAAGGAATCATTTCAATTTTCCAGAAAGTTTGCAGATCTCTCAATGTCAATAACAATATGGTAATGTTGTTTCAAAAAAATCCCAAAAGCAGTACATACCATAATATGAAAGTGAATGGTTAAAGTAGTGAATTGACTTACAGGAATAAATTGTCCATCACATAGTTATAATCTTTTCTTGTCTTTTCTGGCAAATAACACGCCGCGAAAACTATGATTGCATTTAGTCCATCACCATAGTAACCTGTCAAAGAACAAGCCTCATTATTCCTTATCTAATCCGTGTTGTGCACTTGTTTACGATTGCAGCAAAAACCGCTTATGATATTGCCTGTTGGAAGTGAACTGTCATGGACACATGAACAGATACAGCAAATATTTTCGATCACCCTGCCAATATTCTGAAAGACACCAAAAATTACAAGAGTGATAAGAAACATGTACATCATTAAAATAGGCAAGCAGTTCCTACGGAACTCTAGGTCACCTACCCCCTGGATGTTCACCGCTTGGATAGTTACCCTAACCCTATCCATAATCCTGTACAGCTCAAGCAAGCACATCCAGGGGGTGACTGTACTGATGTCTTGTAGCTCCATTTTTCACTCCTGCCATAGTGGGCAATACATGTACTTTAAGGCATGTCAATACATGCAGAAACAATGCTGGATGGGGTAACTCATTCATGTATTTTGTTTTTAGAATTCTTTGTTACGTGTATTATGCTATGTTATATTACGTTTGGTAATTCTTGTGTTGTATTGTGTTTGGTGTTAAGAACCACAAGTAACTTTCTCTATAGGAGATAATACAGTTTTCTGAATCTGAAATATTGTGCCTACCACCGTGGGAAAGTACTTTCTTGTATGGGTGTATAACCTTCATGTCTAAATTGTAGTTCTTTCCGCCAATCTCAACAACTCTCCAGTGTCTGTTGTCCTTTGTCTCTTCCGCTGCTGTGTATTCTGGGATCTTTTCTGATGAAGTTGTCTTTGACAGGGGGGTGTCATCTGCTCATATGCAAAATACACATGAATTCGGTAAATATTAAAATAGTGCGGCTGCTATCTCGAGGATTAAAATAATAAATAAATAGTGATATATGATAGCAAGAACAAGTTCATTGTTTTGCCAACACTGACCGTATATCCAGTATTGTTAGTGTTGAAAAGTGAATTCAGGTCTGGACTTGAATTCCATTGTCAACAATAACATTTCACACCACACACTGACACACTGCATTCACTGATTGACAACCAAATACTGGGTATTTCAACATGTAAGAGCAAGCAGACCAAGAAATGTTGATGAGAGGTTGAATGAAAATACCGGAAAAAAAATTATCAAAAGTTACAGTTACTGTAGACTGAAAGATCCATCGCTTGCGGGCACTCTCTACGCTCCCCCGTCTACGAGCGCCCTCAAGCGATGGATCTTACAGTCTACAGCTTTACCGTAGCTTTAACTAAGTTCAGTCTCATTGTCAACATAAATGTCTTGGAAGAATGAAAGAATGTAGTATGTTTACCTTCCCATTCCATTTCACCGCTGGTCATCAAAATACTACTATCATCTCGGAGACTTGGTGTACGCATGTCCGGTGTCTGTAAATCGTCAATTCTACTCAAATCAAAGCTGTCGCTAGGTGTGGACCCCCTGTCATCATCATTGTC
Source organism: Ptychodera flava (assembly GCF_041260155.1). NCBI lineage: Eukaryota > Metazoa > Hemichordata > Enteropneusta > Ptychoderidae > Ptychodera > Ptychodera flava. The sequence goes on along the minus strand of NW_027248277.1, from coordinate 19,774,250 downwards.
AGTGATCTTCAGTTCTGCAGGGGGGCTCACTTTCTTCCTGGTTTTAGGTTTTGCGCCCAGATCCAATGATGCTGTGGGTGGTTAATATTAAACATATCATTTATATGACCAGCAAGAAATTCACACTAACAGAAAAGTGTCTTTACTTTTGGTCTTTGTGAGGTTGTTTCCAAATAATTGATAAAATTCTGAATTTCATGTACGATTGAATTTCTTTGATAGCTGCCTATTTTAGGGCAATGTACAGACAACTCTCCAGAGTGACTGTGACAAAGAATGTCACAATGATGTATGTAGCAGTGTTTCCTCTGAACTGCAGCATTGCCACACTGTGGCGAGCTAGCTATACCCTTGCTGTCAGGCAGTGAAAGGTACTAAAACCACAAACACTGGAAGAGAGATGACGGTCCCACAACGGAACACCATTCCCTGATCATACAAACTGTTGTCTATTTACAGCATGGTAACACTCGAACGCATACATTTCAACGTCTCAAAAAATAAATAATGTCGTGCATTCCTTGATTTTATTGCTGTTGATGAAGAGCTCTTTCGATAGACTTCTACCTAATACTTTCCTGATTGGTGGCATCATTGAGGTTCTCACAGCTCTGTGTAAATACCATGCTCATTCAAAATTTCACTATGTGGAAACACATAAACAAACAAACAAACAAACAAACAAAAACATAAATAAGCAAAACCTGGGGGGCCCTTTTTCTGCAAATATGGATGAGACTCCAAAAAAATGCCAATCTATTTCTTGAAAGCTGCGCAGAGAGATCAACTGATGATAATTTTGCTGGGTAAACTCACAAATTACGCAAGTCAATGGACTTACTAGGTCTTGTTAATGCATCATCTCTCGGTGGTACCGGGTCTGTGATATCTATCTCTATGACATCATTGAGCCAATCTTCCCCGATATCAGCATGGTGTTTCATGATATCATCATCGTCCTGCCATTCTTCCTTCAGGTTTACGCCAGCCATCCTCTCCTCGGCGTCTATCGAGCGCTGCGGCACGCTCTTCTTTCGCGGCGACGCCTTGGCGACATTTTCCGCGATTCGCATGCTACTCATCAAATCCCCTTCTTCTTCCTCGTCTATGTATTTCTCCATGTATCGCGCCACCGCTTCCTTCTGTGCAGCGTCCAAATCATTTACAGTTCTAGCTGGATATTCGTCTTTATCTAAATCAGGTGTTGTAGCCTTGTCGTTTGGTACGCTTTCAACTTCGGGTGCTTTCACTTCCGTGGCTCCTCGTTTTATCAGAATTGTCTTCCTGTCCAATGACCACCCTTTCCTCTTCCATAATGTCACTCTCAATAACACCATTACTTGTTGGCTTTTCCGGAACCACCTCAACAGTGACGACGTCCTCCTCCGTCTCACTTACAGGTTCCTCAATCTCTGCTATGCTTGTGATGGCGTGGTGCACGGGAGATGGAATTTCACTGCAGCTGAAGGACCCGCTTGTCGTCGAGGCCTCGTCACCGCTAGTCTGCGACTCGCTGTCACCACTTGGACTTGACACCCTCCTGTCTGTCATCAATCCCTCTGGTAATGACAAAATTGACAATATTATCAACATTGACTCCTGGTACATTAGACATAAAACTGACCTGAAAGTACACTAAACACAGTACATCATAAACAATATACTACCCTATGAACAGCCCTTATTATCATACCAATATACTGATGGTATAAACACTGCGATCTTATTGGTTGAAACATGAAAATAACTGTGCCATATTGGCAATATAGTATGGTTGGAACAGGAATGAGCTCTCAGCTAGAGAAAAATTCCCTTTTTGACATTTTGCGCCAGAATTTTGATTTGATATTATGATGTAACGGCAATAAATCACCTCAGCAATGGGTATACCACTCGATTTTAACCAGTTTACTCCATATGATGCACTCGCTATGGCTCATATACACGTCGTGAACTGTTCAAAATCTAATGGTATACTGTGGCTGGTGTAGTTTATTGTTAAATATAAATACTGCCTGCACAAACAGCTCCTTTTGCCATGAGAAAATACATCAAAAGTTGCACAGCATTTGAAATTCATAAATAATATTCATAAATAATGGAAAGCAAGTTACGGAAAACTATCATAAGGTATTGAATAATTTATGAATGTGAAGGGGACATCCTTAGGGTTTCCTAGCCTATTGATAAAGACGACAAAATATTTATGTTACCACTTTTCAGATGTTGCAATAATCATATCTTGAAATATATCTCAACAAAATAAAAAAAGTAGCAACAACCTGTAAAGCTAAACAGAAATATTGATGGTTAGTTGCAGAAAGCTTCTTTAAAACTAATCACAAGTTTCAATTACTCTACAGTCATGTCTTTTGACCTTGAAGAAAATTGCTGTCATTTTAGGGAAGGCCTCAGTCTCATGATAGAGCAGGCATTTTCTCAGGTGAAGGTTGTTATCAGAGAGAATTTAACATAAATTACAATGTGACCTAACATATTATGCTTCTTTTGTGCAACAACACCTGAACATTAAGGTAGCATGATATTCAGATGCTCAAACTTTTGCAATACTTCTCTGATCTACGGCTAAGAAAGTTTTTCAGTGTCTTATTTGAAAATCAAAATTTCATTTTTCCTCATAGAGACAACACAGGGATGGCAGCCATTTTGAATTTCAAATATTGGTAAATGTTAGGTAATTTGTTTCTCTGTTACCAAACTTTGCACAGTGACCCCTGATTTTTATTCTTGATTTGGCAAGAGAATGGTTGAAAGTTTCACTGAGGCAAGTTTGAGAAAATGTTTAAGTCTTTTCACTTTCGAGGCACACACTACCTTAAAACTTTCAATCACGAAATTTTGCAATCACCAAATTGGTTCGATAAAAAAGTGACTGCACAGAGGCAAACACAAATGGTACTTTTTGCTTGAGATATCCAGGAAGGGTCACCTGTTTTTTTAAGCAAAAACAAAAAATTCTATATAGCAGATGTCTAATAATACAAAAGGTGTGATTCCTCAGAACAAAAAAATATGGGCATCTATTTTGAAATTGAGGTCTTTGAATGAGGTGTTGAAATTGAGTCTTTGAGCAACTTTCATATTATTTTATGGCTGATACAAGCTTATTGTTAGTCTTAACCCTTTCACCACCATGGTTTGTCCCAAATCCATTGTTTTCTATGGTAAAGTTGGATCTGTATACAGGGAACTGGGGGTGAAAGGGTTTAAGCATACCTGAACATGCCGACAAATAGCTGTGACTTTGAGTATTTCCATTATTTTAGGCATTTGGATATGATTTCAGGAGTTACACAAGACACACAGTTTTACAATCAGAACAAAAACATTGGAAAATACATCAAAAGTCACAGCTACTGGCCAGGAACTTTATCACACCCCTGAACTTAAAAGTTTGGTACAACAAACATTGTAAATCAGTAACACCTGTTCCACACTAGTATGTTGCCAAAACTTCCACTGTATTATTCTTTCTGAAATAAAGTCATACTGTAAAACTTGCTGTGTCTGTTGATGAAAATTTGGCCTAGCCTCAAGAACACTGGATTCACGATAAACTAGAGGAAAATTCGACACTCCTTGGGATATATAAATATTGAGGTAGAATGCGCCTTGGGGGCAGATTTTCAGACTCTCAAACTGTTACGATACTGTTTTGGACTACCACTTATGGTGGCTCATTTTGAAGTTAATTGCGTGGATGAATTTTTCTTTTCATGGTCTTATTTTTGTGAATCATTTAGTTTTTCCCATAGAGTTAACACAGGGATGACGGCCATTTTGGATTTCAAATATTAGTAAATTGAAGGTAATTTGTTTCTCTTGTACGATATGTGCACCGTGACTCTGATATTTATACTTGATTTTGACAGAGAATGGTCAAAAGTTTTCAGGGGAAAATTTTTAGCGAAGTCTTTTAACTTTTGAGGTGAGTATTATCTTAACCCTTTGAGCGCCAGAGTCTATTTTTGTCCCCTTTATAATAAAATAAACCCCAGCCAATTTTTCCTAGATTTTCCCCAAAAATGTGAGAAAAAACTGTAGCCAATGAAATGCAATGTCAATTTTGTTCAAAATTATCAAAAAAATTACAAAAAAAATTCATAAAAATTGGTAAAATGTTGCACTAAAATTTTGGCGGGAAAAAATTACACTGCTCAAAGGGTTAAGGTAGCTTGTGCCTCAAAATTGAAACTCTCACTCAATCTTTCTGTAAAAGAATTTTAAACCATTCCCTTCAAAATAAAGAATAAAAATTGAAAATCATTGTGCAAAATTTGGTGCTTGAGAAACAAATTACTGAATATTTCCCAACTTTTGAATTCAAAATGGCAGCCATTCCTGTGTCGACTCCATGTGGAAAATTAAAATTTTTGATTTTCACAATAAATAGGACAATGAAAACTTTATTTACTCTGTGAGCTTCAAAATAAGCCTTCACAAATGGTAGTTTAAAATACTGAATTGTCTGTCCCTCATGCGCATTCTACCATATGTCATTAAAATGGCACACTCATACAGATACTGATCAATTCAAAATGCAGATGTGGCCAGCGTTCTTCAGTTTTGCAAAATTTCAGATCTGACACTCCATCACTGGCAAAAGAAGATCGACATTGATGAGGATAAAGATCATGCAGAAAGACAAGGGTTAAGTAAGGTTAGAAATAAAAAGACGTAAGGAAGAATAGAGAGACAGACCTGAGGATCTGGGTCTGGGTTGGTTAGGTACAGAAGTGAGATGAGGGGTCAGCTGCTCGGAGGAACCATCAGACGCAGGAAGAGTGGAGTTTCCAGGAGTCGAAGAAGAGACGACTTTGTCTGGTGGCTTTGGGACATCAGATGTGAAGGAGAGTTGAGAATGATCTGATGGTGGGTGTTCAGAAGTGGAAGTGACTGGATCATGAATGGTATGAGCGGTTGATTCTCTAGGTGATTTTGAGTCTATGTTAGAGGAGACGTTAGGTAAAGAGGCTTGAGATGGCTTGACTTCTGATGAAGTTGGTGCAGGTGAAATGTTTTGAGATGGAGAAATGAGAGCTTTAGGTTCTGATTCAGCTGGACTGCTTGCAGAGCTGTCAGCTTCACTTGAAGGTTTGTCCGTAATTTCACTTTCTGGGACTTCAACAGTGACTGGATCAACAGGAAGTTCTTGTACAATTTCCTGAACTGTATACACTTGTAACGATGGTTTTTCCTGCAAAACAGCCTCCCTAGCTCTCTCAGGCGTTGGGTCTTGTGGTGATACACTCTCATTTCCTGCCTGTCTTTCAACACTACTGTCAGGTTCTGAAGTCGTCGTCAGGTCTGGTGAGACTTGTAAAACAGGTGGCTCTTGATCAGTGCCTTGAGGAACCGTGTCCAGTGACACCTGTGTTGCTGGAATTGTTACTCCAGGGATTTCAGTATGCGTTTGTGTACTATCTTCAGCAAGTGAATCTTCATTTGTCACTGAAGCTACTGAACATAGAGGATTAACTTGTAACACTGGTGGTTCATGGCTTACCGCTTCACCAACACCATGTGACGGTGTTTCTGATGAAGGTACATTCTCAGGAGTAGCCTGTTGTAATGTTTCCGTAATGTCCTCTGGAAAAACCTCAACATTCTTTGAAGCTATTTGTGGATGGGGATAAACGTGCAAAACTGGTGGTTCCTGGCTGTGCGCTTCTGAAATTCCACCTACTGGCACCTCTGTTGATGGAATGTTCTCAGGTGTGAGGTCTTGCTGCATTTCTGTTACATCATCTGGCAGCACTTCAACATTCCTTGAAGCTACTTGTGGATGGGGATAGACATGTAAAACTGGTGGTTCCTGGCTGAGCACTTCAGACACCTTACCTACTGATACTTCTGATGATGGTATGTTCTCAGGAGTGACTTCTTGCCTCATTTCTGTAACATCCTCTTGAAGCACTTCAACATTCCTTGAAGCTGTTTGCAGATGCGGAGAGACCTTTAAAACTGGTGGTTCCTGGCTGAGCACTTCAGACACCTTACCTACTGATACCTCTGATGATGGTATGTTCTCGGGAGTGACTTCTTGCCGCATTTCTGTAACATCCTCTGGAAGCACTTCAACATTCCTTGAAGCTGTTTGCAGATGCGGAGAGACCTTTAAAACTGGTGGCTCCTGGCTGAGCACTTCTGAAAGTTCCCTGGTTGTCTCTTCTGTTGATGGTAGTGTTGCATGCCTGACTTCTGGCTGCACTTCAGTGACATCCTCTTGGAACACCTCAACACTCTTTGAAGCTACACGTCGGAGATTGACCTGTAGACCTGTGTCCTGGCTTGGTGCTGCTGACACTTGATCGGGTGGTGTCTTGGTATCATCCTTAACCTCATGCTCTGTTTCTACCACATCTTCAGGAATTATTTCACTTTCAACAGATATCTCCATTACACCAGGCGTGTCATCACTGATTATGATAAACTCTTCCTCACACTCTTCCTGGGACACCATCGCAGAGTTCTCTTTTGAGTAAGTCACTTCTAACTGTTGCTCTGCCAACGGTATCTCATAATGCTTGCAAATGTCTTCATCTACTTTATGAACGCCAAGATCAGCACTATGACGAAGTACAGGTAACATACTTGCAGGATCTGGAGACATTGTTTCTTCAGTTTCTACAGAAAGTGATAAAAGATCTTCAACATCTTCCTTTTCATCAGCTTCCTTTATTTGAATGAACTCATCTTGTTCTTGCTGATTCTCAACCACTGGACTGGAATCTGACAACTCAGAATTCTCATCAAGCTTACTTTCGGAAAACTCTTTCTTATCCTCTTTGATCTCTTCTGACATCTTTGACAAGTTATCTGTGGGTGTAGCATCTTCAGTAACCACACTTCCAGTCTCTTCCATAAGTTCCTCAGTCTTCTCCTCCATAACTTCCTCACTCTGTGCCACGACAGAAGGCACTGGTATATCTGACTCTGCCAACACAACCCTTTCATCAATTTCATCTGATACAACTATTTCAACGGGTTCTGACTGAACCAGCAGCTTGCCTTCAGCTGTATCTTTCAAATTATGTGAGTCATCCATCAGTTTAGTCTCTGCTTTGGACTGGGACTCCTCCTCATCCCGAGGCAGGACAAAAGAGTCTTCAAACCCTAGCATGTTACCCGAGGCCACTGCTACTGGATATATTCCCCATGGTGAGACATCTACTTCTTGTGGCTCCTCATATTTGACTATGCTGCACTCTTCTGCAACCTCATCACTGACATCCTTCACTTCTGCAGGCTCTAATATTTCCCAAGATTCATCATCAAAGGTTAAACCTTCATTTTCATCTTGTGTCGTTGTGCTTCCAGCATCATCTATCTCTGTGGAAAACTCTCCTCGCTTTCTTCCTTTTGTGAAATATATTCAACTGTCTCATGAGTCTTTTTGTCTGTGCCCTCTGTCACTGAAGTATCTATGTTTTTCTCAATCTCAAGCTCTTCTGTTTGGTCTTCTGAGCAGATTATCTCGTCGCTGTTGTCAGGTGTAGTGTTCTCACTTGAAGAATATTTCTGAGCCAAATGAAGCAGATTCTGCACTGATTTTGTTGCTCCTCTACATCAGGCTGTGCATCTGTGAAAGACTGGTTCCTACTTTCATCCTTAATCTGCATTAACTGTGGATACTCTTCCAGCACAAAGCTTAGCTGTTCTGGAGGCATCACTTCTTGTATCAAAGCAAACGCTACTTCTTCGGAGTTCACTAGTTCAAGTGCCTCTTCAAATGCATCTTCCTCTGGTCCTGGAACATGCATGGTAACTGCCTCATGTAAATTTTTAGTTGCGGTAATGACGTCTTGAACTTTGGTGTCATCAAGTGATGCAGCTGGATGATCTACGCATTCTTCTTCTTCTTCTTCCTCTTCTTCAGACACAGAAGATCCAAAAGAAACTGATGATTCACTTTCATTATCTTGATGTACTTCTTCTGTGGCGACTGTCTGCATTTGATTTTGACCACTTTCACTCGTTTTGACATAAATCTCCTCTGATTCAGTAATGATATCATCATTCTCTGGTTTGTAAGCCGTTTCATCATCCACATTATCATCATCAGAAACTGATGTTCCATCTGATACGGGAGTGATCTCATCAAGAGAACCCCCACTGCCACCGTTTACATGAAGCCCCTCATCTTTGCTTTGTACTGAGTCACCAGGTGTATCTGGAACTCTGTCATCATCTTCATCCTCATCACCAGATGACCAGGAAAGAGATGTTCCAACAGAGGATCCTGCACAAGACCTATTACTATCATCATCATCTGAGTCTTCTTCTGCATGCATTGCCTCAGGTAATTTATCAAGATATTCCCTATCAGTTGTGTTTGAAGGAACATTCTCAGTTGGTACCTGTTTTCCTTCATTTGTGTCCTTCATCTCATACAGAGGTCTTGTTGTATCTGCCAGGAGGTCACTGTCGCCTAGCAAGTCTGCAATGGCTGTTTGTGAAGGAGAGATACCTACATCAACGTTATCTCCAACACTGGACAAGTTTTCCTCTTCAGACTTTTGTGCTGTTTGTTGTGGAGTGGGAACACTCATGTCCAAACCTAGCAAGTCGTCAACACTGGTATTTGTCTCTGTAAGTAAAAGCTCATCCTGCTGAGTTTTGGGTGTAGATGGAAGATTGGGTTGAATATCAAGCAAATCTTGCGACGACTGTACAGGAACAGTAGTCAAGGACGTGGCAATGTCTTCAACTGGTGTAGTAGACTTGCCTTGGTTCTCGGTAAGATCATTCAAAGTCAGCAAACTGCCCTCTGCAGGTGATAATGCAGATTCCTCATCTTGAAGAGGATGTACTGGAAGAGATGGAGGTGCACTGTTTTCCATGGAAACTGCACCATTGTCTTTCTTGCTGTCGGAAAAGTCTAAAAGGTCTTCAAACTGGTCAAAATAACTCTGATGACGTTCAGATTCAGCTGATGTATGATCAGGATGTTGAGTGGACAAGGATGGAGACAGTGAAGATGTATAAGATGGGATGGGAATGAGAGAGGAACTGGGATTCATATTGGCTTCAGCTGCAGCCGGGTGCTGAAGATTCATCTCAGAGAGGTCATCATCTGTTAGTGGAGAACTTGAAACAGTTAGTGTGTCATTGTCTGTACAGCTTCCAACACGGACACCAACACCACTTTGACAGTTACCACCACCATCACCACAGTTACTTACAATACCGTCACCATCACCATTGACACCACCACCATTGTCACAAACAGTGTTACGTAAATTTACATCAACTACGCTATTCTTATCATTATTTCCTCTTCCACTGCATTCAATATAACTTTTATCTCTTAAATCATTTTCAGGCCAAGCCAAAGGTACTGACTTTTCTGATTCTGCATTTGAGTGAATATTGATGTCCTTTTGCAAACTATCTTTTTCATCAATACAGGATATTTTAATCTCTTGAACAGTCTTGACACCGTTGATATTTTTCAAACCCTTTTCGTCGTTATCACTATAATCTATACTGAAACTACCAATACTTTGAATATCTTTCATTCCACTTTTTAACATTTCAACACAATCTTTATCGTCTCTCATTTTATTACATTTGTGATCTTGAAAGTTGTCTTGCACAGTCACCTCAGTATTTTTTATATTGCCATAGTTCTCTCCATCTTCATCACTCACAGATAATTCTGATTTACCCTTACTATCAAATTTGGAGGCGGCTTTTATGAATTCCTCTGATGCAAAAGAATTTAACTCAAACTTTTTCCTGCTGTTAGTAAACAAACTCCTCTCTTTGGATGTAATATCTGCATCAGCTTCCCCTTTACCAAACTTTTCATGAAATTTAATTTCATTGGCATCTTTTACGACCCTTCTCTCAACATTATTTTCAAAAATGCCATTCTCAGCGACATTTTTCTCAGGAATTATTGATTTTCTGGACTCTTCATCTCCACACTTTACAAGAGATGTTCTCATGTCCTTTTTTACTATCCCTGGACACTGTGACTCATCATATTCAACATCCTCAGGGATTCTAACCTTAAAACCGTTGCTCAAATTTTCATCTCTTGATGATTTTACAGATGTTTTTGTGGCCACATCCTCTGCAGAGTGAGAGTCATGTCCTTGACACTCATGACCCGAATTGCCATGACAACAACATGTTGTACAAGTATGAAGGGGTTGTTTGGTTTTTTCAATATGCGATAAAACTTTCATTGATTGCAAAAGAATATCTCCATCTCTTTCTGGTGATTTCGGTACCTCGGGGAGAAACTGTCCCTTCCTATGAGGTGCTGGTTTGATGGCTGGGGTATCAATACTGGACAAGCGTACCGGTCGGTAGGTGGTGATTTTTGAGAAAGGATTACCTTGGCCGACTGGTGAAGTTGGGGAAGGTGTTGACAAGAATGGATTGGGTTGCAGTGTAGTTGTTGATAAAGGGAGTGGTTTGAACTGGACGTTTTGAACAGGTGAATTACATAATGATTTGCTTTGCGTTGCCAGTGCTGTACTAAATGATGAGGGTGGTATTATTGAAGCCGAAAAAATTGATGTAGGACGTGGGTGACGAGAACTGCTTGGTGAAGGTTGAATTTCAGGTGAATGATCACGTGTTAAAGGTTGCATTACTGATGCAGTACAAGAAGTTGGTGACTGCATTATTGGTACAGTGTTATTGCTTTGCATTGGAGGAGGCACGAAAACATCACTGACAAAGGGATTTCCTGTCAGATGTACACTTTCTAATCCTAATCCTAATCCCTTTCCTTGGTAATTTTTATTCTTACTATTCACATTCCCGTTCGTATCTACTGGGTTCAATTCAGCGGCTAGTATATCAAGCTCAGTTGGTTTGAAAACATCTGTCAGAAATGGATTGTCTTCCAACACCAAATTTTTTTGTCTTTCATTGCTACTATTTGAATATTCATCTATTGTGACCTTTGACCCACAATTTAAATTTATTGACCCCGCTGCAGCAGCTGCAATTTGATCTTCAGATGGTGAAAAGATATCTGATATGAATGGATTGACCTCTGTTGGGGACAACATACCCTGATGCTCTTCAATGTCTGCTATGGTTACCGGGTCAGAGGTCGCTGGCTGGTCAATCGGCACAAAGGGTTCACTCATAATGTTGCTGGCAGATTCTGAGACTCCAGGGTGTGTGCTGTCATCAGGCGTGTCATTATTTGGACTGTTGTGGTCTCCGTTTTCTACAGTATCTCCATCCCCTGGGGTCGTGTTGCCTTCTCCTTTTATAGTTCCCTCTGTTTCGTCGATGCTTGTGTATGCCAGCATGTACGCAGCTATGTTTGTGGACCTGACTGATGGTTCAATGTACGTCAAATCTTGGTTGATCATGCTAAGTTCCTTGTCAACGTCTGCATCATTCATCATGTCTTCTGTAAACATCTTTGCAACGACATTGTCACTCGGCAGCTGAAGGTCTCTCTTTGAAAATCTAAAATCACAGTATTCCCCATTTCGCATGTCTTTTGCTATGGCGTCGGCCACAACATTGTACTTTGCTGATGTTAGGTCAATAGCTTTCTCGGGAAAATTTGTAGTCCTTTTGTGATCATCAATATCCATATCATCAGCAATCATTTCAGCTACATTGTTGTCACGACTAATTGCAGGTTCTGTGACCGTAAACTCAAAATCTATTTCATTTTGTAAATCCTGATCAAACCTTTTGGAAAACTTATCAACTTCCTCATTTTCAGACACTGAATTCACTTTGTTGATTTCGTAATCTTGACCCGTACTATCTTTGTACAGATCATTAGCAATCATTTTTGCAACTTCATTCTGTTTCAACTGTTCATCTGTAAATGCATTACCCTTGTTGGCAAACTCAATCTTTTGGAGCTCTGAGATATCAGTGACACTTTTACTTTCCATCTCTCCGCGATCACTCTCATTGAAATTCTCTTCCTTGGCCATACTCTCTGAAATTTCTGTAGCAATGATATTGTTTTCTAAATCAGTCATATCTTTCTTTGCAAAAGTGATCCCTTGCCTATTTTCTAACATGTGTTCAGCAATTTCATGAGCAATGGCGTTGTGCCTATATTCGGTTAGGTCTTTCTTTGCAAAAGTGATCCCTTGCCTATTTTCTACCATGTGTTCAGCAATTTCATGAGCAATGGTGTTGTGCCTATATTCAGTTAGGTCTTTCTTTGCAAAAGTGATCCCTTGCCGATTTTCTACCATGTGTTCAGCAATTTCATGTGCAATGATGTTCTGCCTATATTCTGTTAGGTCCTTTTTGGCAAAAGTCACTGCGTCATCTCTTGTGGCCATGCTGTTTGCAAATTCTTCTGCAATAATATTACTTTCAAAATTTGTAAGGTCTTTCTTTACGAAAATGATCTCTTCTCCACGTTTGGCCATGTCCATGGCTATTTCATCTGCAATGACATTATGTTCAAATTCCATTAGGTTTTTATTTGCAAATGAGATCTTCTCTGTCTCCGTGGTCATATCTTGGGCAATTTCTTTTGCAACCGTATTGTACTCGTATTTTGTTACATCCTTCTTTGGAAAAACGATCTCTTTCCTGCTTTCAGCCATATCTTCTGAGATAGCTTCAGCAATGACATTGTGGCCAGAATTCCTGATGGTTTCGGTTGGATTCAGATTTTCATCTTTTGTCTGGCCATCAGAAAGTGAATCCACTGCAGTACGTCCAGAATCTTCACTACTGTCTGTAATGGTGTGATGTTCAGTGGAGATCTCTGCTGTCATATCACTTGCCATCATATTGGCCACTTCGTTATGTGTCATATCACTCGTGGATTCCTCCTTTGTTGTGAAGACAAGGCCTTCTTTGTTGTCACCATCCACTTTATCAGAACTTCCGTTGTCTATGTCTGAATAAAAATTGTGGAAATTCTCATCTTCTTCAACCTCTCTCAACCTTTCATGCACTGCATAGGCAATATCAGGGTTGCTGAGGTCAACGCTGCGCTGCTTTGTGTCTCCTATTTCACTCAGTTCAGCGTCACTGAGACTTCCATACGAATTCTGCGGTGTCAGCGGAATCAATGGGCTCTGAGTCGTTTCATTCCCTGTTTCAAACTTGCTGGGAATCGGAACAGGCAGGGATTTTTGTTGTGTCTCTACTTCTATGAGATTGCTTTCATCCTGAGTTCCGGCTTGAATGTTCTGTGCATCCGAGGAAGTGACTTCACCAAGCCCGAGTGGATCAAACAAATCCACCTCTGGTTGAGATTTCAACGGCAGATCATCGACTCCAAACAAGTCTGGCTGCTGCCATGTTGCTTGCCCTGTGCTAAAGGTATTATTAACATTTGAAGAAGCACTGACACTGATTAGATCCGGTGTTCTTGACATTGGAGACACATCCACCAGTGGATCAAAACCACTATCATCACTTGCACCTGTGGGGCTTAGGATTTCCGGGGGCAGCTGTGTATCAAGAACTCCAAACGGATCTTGATCAGCATTGTTGTTTGCGTTGTCATTTGGTTGCGTTGAGGGCGCCGGAGCAAATGGATCCAAACCGAGTAAATCTACGCTTTTCTGTGGGCTGCTTGGCGTATTTGCTGTAGTTGATGGCTCTGATGTCAATTCAGACAGTCCTGAGCTTTTTGCACTTAGAGTGTCGCTATCCAAATCCATCAAATCACTGCTCCTTGATGGTACAGTATCCTTTTCATGGGCAGTGTCTGTGTTCATATTCTCTAAAAATTCTGTGAATATAGGAAGTACTTTCTTTCTGGATGCTGTTATGTTGCCTTGGTAATAGGCTGTTATCTCTTCAAAGTTGGTAACCATTGGAGACAGGTCCAAGTCTGGCATGATGGAACACTCTAACTTAAAGATGATGTCGTTCTTTATGTTGTCGTGGCGATGAGCATAGATAGCCAGCTGCCTGGTTGTAGTGCCTTCATCAATGCTGATTGCCATGATGACAAGTATATCAATGTCATGTGAGGCACAGAAGCTTTTGAAGTCCTCGATGATGTTGTCATTCTGTAGAAATTTCTGTAGAAGATGGAGACAAGAGTGTTAAAGTTGAAGGTCCTATCAAAAACATGGACTCATTGGAAGTACCGGTATGTATGTACCACTATGAGCTAAATAACAACCTCACATCAACAATCAAGTAGTGTGGTCCAAATATGCACTTAGTTCTGTACGATAAACTATGCACATGTAACTTCTGTTGAGAATTGTAACTTCTAACAAGGGAATCACTAGTGCCAGACACCTTCAAATTATGGAGAATGTATGATCTATCGATGGTTATGTAACTCTTCCTTCGTATGGTGAAAAACGGAAGGTAGAATTTATTTTTTCTTATTGTTGATTGCTAAATTTATGCTTAGCATAAAATTGCATTCTAAAAAGCTGAATATCAGAATATACCGGTACAAAAACAGGAATATCTGATATTTGCCATGAGGCAACTGGCATTTGACAAGTGTACTAATTCTTTTTCCACGATCACTTGTCGTAATGTTTGAGTGATTCTTGAGATTTGAGGTATGGTGTGTACTTACCTCAAGGTGAAGGGTTATGGATGAGAAGCCAAGTTTGATGACATCATTAGAGAGACACTTCAGATCTTTCAAGAGAATCTCACCTGGGTCCAAACCTGGGGCAGTTTTCAAAGAAATGGTTACAGAGAGATTGTGAATAGTTGCATCAAGAAAGATATTATGTTGGTATATAGTGGCCAACTAAAACTGTGCAAGGAAGTTTATGTTTCAATTTACAAATTGAAAAAAAGAAACCTTCCCATTTTAAGACATAGTAGCAACTACAATGACAAAATATAAATTATAATGACAATACAAACATTGGATGTTTCTATAGGGGAAATGTAAGTTAGCAATATTTCAGATATTACATTTTTGGGTACATTACAAAGGATAGATTTCACAAATTTGGGTTAGTTGTATGTGACTGTATTTGCAGGTTCTCCCCAGGAATATCTGATAATGTAATGGCCAATATGCATAAGGATATAATCAATTGTTACATTAATTTATATTATTTTACCAAAATAAAAGAATAGTGGCCACTGTGCTTTAATTGCCCTTTGGAGAACACTGATTTACGTGCGAAAATAAAAATTGTGTTTGATTTGAACTTTACCTGAAAGATCACATTTGGCAGACTGTAGAGACTCGTACAACTCATTCTTGTCAAGGCTTGGAAACTGTTCTGTCAGTTGCTCTACCATTGCTACATCCTTCGATGTTGTCTTGCCAACAGCAGGGTCAAAGTTCACAGTGTCCAACAAAATGGTGCCTGAAATCGTAGAATAAATGTAGTTTGTTGAAAATGATAAAAAAGGTCAATTTATTGTTTCCTGCATTCCTACTCACAACAGCTCTCCTCCCTTGCTACTTTTACGTCTAACATAGAGGGCGCTCTATCTCTTTCTATATTTAAAAAAAAAATATATATCTATATATCTATACATCTATATATCTATATATCTATATATATATATATATATATATATATATATATATATATATATATACTTATGGTTACTCTGAAGATTGGAAGTAGCAACTTGGAACATGTATACATGCCTAACATTCCTCAAAAGACAGGACAATGTGAGCGGGCACGCAAGTGAAGGCTCATTGAACACAATACTGAATCACACTACAGAATTTGGTAAATTCTTGATCAAATTCAAAATCAATCGAAACGCCCCCATCACCTAGCAAAAACATCACAATCAAAACTGCCTAGCTAAATTCTCACCCTTAAAAAGAAAGGTTCAATAACCGAGCTTAATCCTGACTGTGACCCCTCCACACGCTGTAGAGTTCATGAAGCACTCATATTATACACATACTAGTTATCATACATTGGACACAAACTCAATCAAAGTAATGAACACATTGCTAAACTTCAGAGAGAAGAAAAAATTATATACAGAACAAAATAATGAATATGTCATGAAAAGTTACAGCACTATTGCAGGACACAGTTTATAAAACACCCTAAAGCTTCAGTGTAAGACTAAGAGTGACGTGACAGAGAAATTGGGACTACCGGTATTTCCCTCTCGGTAACTATCAACTAGTGTCAACTAGGTATACAATATCATGAAAATATTTAGACTATTTCCCTCTTGGTAGCTATCAACTACTATCAACTACACAATGTCATGAAAGATACTTACCTATCAAAAGTGTAGCAACTTCCTCTGTCAACACAGAAGCATCAGTATTGACAATCTTCTCTGTGATTAAAGTGGCGCAGGACCCCACCATTTCTATGGTGACAGGGCAGTTGTCGTCTCCATCTCCACGCTGGTTGCTACGGTGATCTATCACCTCGACAACGCAGGAGTCAAGATCAGCCTGCTTTTGTAGCAACAGGTTGTGGTCAACAAGGGTCAGGGACAGCTTGCCCTGGCTGTGGAGGTCGTGGAGGTCAATGTCATCCTGGAAGGTGAGGTGGGTTTCATCGATGCCAAGCCGGTGTAGGAAGTATGTGATCTCTGTACGTAATCTGAACTGTTTACGAGGTATGTTTAAAACGGGGATAAACACATTTTCTGTGCTTGGCTTTGTCTGAAATTTAGAAAAAATAATGAAATTTATGCAACTGTTTGTAGTCCTATCACTTTGTGAAAACAGTCACTCTGTCACAAAGATGTATCAAAATGACGTTGATTAGAACAATACAAAGAATGGTTTAGTAAGTACCTTCCCAAGTGTTTTTGTTAATGCTGATACTCCAGTAACTTTTACTTGGATTCCACAGACATCTTACTATAATGTATTGGTACACAACATAATGTAAGCGGGGTCACCACACCGTTTATAAAACTTCCAAATCTTAGCAAAAGTTCTGATCCATCACCCAATGCTCCTCATAAATTGATTTGCTGATCGAATGTCCTTGTGAATTCTATGCAATATTTCCATGACAACACAATATTTTTATTATATGTCTACCATCAAAAACAAAATTTTTTGTGTGCGCTAAAATAGTCCTAGTGAACATGTGTTACATAACATTGACTATGTCAAGTCACCCAAAGTGTAGAGCATTCTGTAAGGTTTCTGTGTTCACTTTTGGATGGTTTCAGGGAACCCACTGGATAGAATGTTTCTTGCGTTCTGTGTGTGTAGTTGCACAGACTATCGGAAGCACATATTTGTGCTATAAATCGGAAGCTTACCGGTATATTGCACATAAATTGACACTACTGAACCCATTTGATGTCTGAGTAATAAATGTAAGATGTATAATAATAAGTTTATTTTGAAAACATTGTAACGGATGCAGTCAGACATTTGCATCTCACATCGCCCCTCCTCTTTGCATCAGGCAACAGCTGTGTTAATCATGTTCGTAAATCCACTGACCAGTATTTTTATAATAACTCATAAATTTTGAGTAAACTTCAGAAGTACTATACAGCAAACAATACACAAATACCTCATTTAAGAAGTAAGCATAGACCAGAGCTGACACAGTGGAATCTAAGTCACATGCTTCGTTGCCAATGACAACATGAATCTTCTCATAAGTTGACAAGTTGTTCTGCAAGGAAAAATAAAAATAAAATACAGTCAATTACTTGTGGAACTCTATTGCTGATAAATTCTGAAGTATTGTATATAAACTTCCAAAGAGTTCTTTTGACATGGCCTGTGTATTGGTGACCCATGGTTAATAATATAACTATGCTGTTTATATTCAGAGCTAAAAGAACAGTGGTCATGAACTTCAGACATGTGTCCTAGCAAAAAGCAGTAGACTATAAATTCCTAGTGTTAACCCACTTTGCCAATTTTGTGTGTCAATATCAGGTCAAGTTGGCTAAAACCAGTGGGCATAATCATGTTGTATTTCAACAAAGACCTGAACTTTTGGAGGACCCTGGAAACATACCGTAGATACAGTAAACACAGTTTTTACTGACTCAACCTGCTATAACATACGGTACTAGATTTTGCTTAGTACCACTTTTTACTGACGATACAGTCTGTCTAGCAGGAACAGAGTTTATGTAATTGCCACACTGTTTTGTCACACTGAATGGACTGATTTTTGTGAATTCTGACACAGATGGCAGTATCACAGTCAGATTCAGCATTAGGTATTGGACTCTGCATATATAAGTAAAATCAATTTATGATATCACACCCTCGACTATGAATTTTTAAATTTTGCCAGAGTTCAAAGGTTATATTACAACAGTTCTTCTTGGTATAACAATGCAGAGGCAAGCAAAAATGGCACCATATCTTGCATGTACCAAGACTTCATAGTCAGACCATTGGATCTTTGAAAAGGAATCTTAAGAGGGATGGTCAGCATGCTAACATGCAAATATTCATTTTTTATTCAAGATATGACAATTTTTTTGATCAAGATTTCATACATTTCCTGCAGTTTTCCATAGTTTTGTGGTAGACTTCCAGGTAAATATATTTCCTAGAAAAGCAGGGTTGCAATATATTTTAGCAACTTTTTGTCTGCAACCCTTCCTCCCAATTTTTATTACCCCTCCAAAGATTTAATGGTTGACCCTTTAAGGTATTAGTATTACACTCCTAAAAACTGAAAGACTTTTGTCAAAAGCTTTCAATGACGGAACTTTAAATAAATTCCACAAATGTTCAAATATTTACAGATATTTGAAATTCAAAATGCCCAGCACTAGGGAAGAAAAATCATCTACGGTATGATGGAAATTTAAATTTTTAATTTTCACAAAAGGAGAGGGTTTGAACTTATTTTTTCTATGGACTTTAAATATTAGCCCTCACAAGTGTTGGATTAAATACAAGTTTGTGGGTTTGAATTTCTGTCCCTAAGGTACAGTTTACCTGGACAACTGTAGCACACTCAGAAGAGGGAGAAGGCTGAAATTCTACACTTGCTGTCTGATTTTCATGTGAATGTATTGTTTTTTTGAAAAAGCAGTGTGGCTGCAGAATATTTTAGCAATTTGTGTTAGAACAGCAAGTTTTTCCCAATCTTTGACCATCCTTCCAGAGATCTACCCAGTAATTAACAACACCCCTCCCCCCCCCCAGCAAAAACACCGAACTACTGTGATGAATTTTGACGAGGGAGAAGTTCCACATTGATCAATGAGTCATCAATGACTTTCACTAGTCATCAGTCAAATCTAAGTGAGATCATGGCATTGACTATGGACCATGTGTCATTGACACCACCATGGCGATGTATTTATGGAATTTCTGTTATCAGGCAAGTCTGTAAATTTACAAGAAATTCAGACCAGCAGTTGTAATTGACATTGGAGTACAGCTGTATTTATAAACTTGAATTCATTGCATTAATTTTATCCTGGTACTTGTCATGGTCAGATATGGCATTGTGCTACATCCTCTGTAACTCAGTCTAGCCATGCAAGTGTACGTTGAATGGAAAGTAGTGAGCTATGGGTTAATAATAGAACATTTGTGATTGGCTTTTATCGCCAGTAGAAACTAATAGCCATTTGCATTTCAGATCAATATTGGTACTTTTGATTGGCAGTTGCTAGGAGACATATAATGTGTACATCTTAGTGTTCACCATAAGAAACCACCTTCTGATGGGCCCAGGGACAGTTATCACAGATGTCTCATATTCACTGCTTCGTTAGATTCAAAAGTATAATGTGAAACAATCATACAGTTGTACACAAACCAATTGCACATAGAATAAAACAAAATGATCTATTATATAAAATCACACAGCATCAATAGACATTAATTGGGGTCTAATGTGAACTTTGTTGTCAGATCTACACATGCACTCATTCCAGTACAGGTATTATATTCCAACACTGTGCACCATAGTTGTATATATGAACATATACATGTTGAGTATTGTCATTACAGGTATAAAGGTCATGGTACAATGTATAGTTATGATGAAAGGTTCAAACTTGAGGATCACATTGTACTGTTTCTACATTTCTACATTTCTATGGTTTACATTTATACGAGTTCTTTCTCAGAATAAAATCACAAATAAATAAATGGATAGATAGAAATACTTGTGGTCTGATAGTGGACGTCTACTTTTGAAATACCAAATTACACTTTCAATTGGACGAGTTTTTAATTTGAATTTAACATATGTTTGAAGATCTCATGTACTTAATAGAAACATTCAACAAAAATTCAACCTGATTGAAAAAGAAACTTATCTATAGCTAAAACCTGTCACTGTATGGCACTGGAACAGACTTATCAAGATGGCTTTAATCTGTTAGATAATTTGTGTAATGATGAACAGTTATTGTACATCAAGTTCCCTACACAACAGTACATGAGATGACGTGTACTTTGTACAAATTATCATAAACCCTCTTCCCTAATGCATAGCAATTACGTGTCCATACAATGACAACAATACTGTATGATATAAATGTTGATGGGGATTACAAATGTACATGTACAGTATGTGTACTGATACGTGTCTTCTGTATTACCAGACCATGGCATGCAAATGCCGCAAAATAATCTCCACATTATTCATTACATAATTGTAAATAAATGCAATATTACTAATTAATGTACTGGTTCCTCACACGGCAATCTTGGAAAACTATCATGGATTGCATATCTGTAAGGATTTCCATGGATTTTTTCAACAAGACCTAAGTTGTAAGTTTTGTTAGCTATAATGCTGAATGCTGACTTGGCGGTATTTTTTATCACATATACTTTATATTTTTCTCTTTTGTATTATTATAAAAATGTTGTCTGTATTGTGATCCTAATATTACTATTTTATGTCCTTAATATTGTGTGTTATGAGTATATACCTAAACAGTCCCTTATTTTGTGTTTTTATTTTATCACTATCATTTTGCAAATTGCCACAATAGACTAATTATGTTATAATGCAAATTACCATCAATATGGAATTTTTCAGTCAAGCAAATTACCATCAATATGCAAATTGTTATTGTTATGCAAATTACTATCAATATATAATTTTTTTCAATTATGCAAATTACCATCATTGTACAAATTGTCACCATTATGCAAATTATCACCATTATGCAAAATACCAGCATTATGCAGATACCTCAGAGTACTGTATACATGCTGACCATGCAATGAGCACACATACCAGTAGTGTGCCCACACACAGACATGTCTTTCTGAAAACTTAGCATCAATTTGGGGAATTGAAGAACATTCTTTCTTTGTGTGTTAGCCCTATATCTTTACACATCAACCAAAATATTTGCTTGTGTCACAAGCAATTTGTTTGCATCGTGGCACATCATATTGGCTTTGAGAGCACACTGTCTACCAGTATGCTATCAGTGCAATTTACACGTACAGTCTAACAACACTGGTACATGCCCATCTGTTGCAGCTCAACCAATACATTCCCTGTTCACAATGTTATTCTGCAGCATTTTATTGAATATTATTATGTGTGTACTAGGTAAGGTGTATTGGCACAACGAATAGTGTGTTTGTGTGTAACATGTAAGGTGGATCTCTCGTTGTTCAAAGGTATTACTGATTGAAATAGCAACAATGCCTGTCGTCATAGTTTGTCATGCTGAAACATAAAATTTTCCTAGTTATGGATGTTGACTTGTATGGCATTGTTCCAGCAGGCTGTGTGGTAGAAAACTTTTTAGAATGTTTTTGCTACACTTTGGATACATAACAGTTACTCTACCCCATTGTAGGTACACGTACAATGTATTGTTGGGACTCCTTGCAGCACTCTTGCAAGGTTGTCTCTGACTGGTCCATTTCTTTATATTTCATTGTGTGCCAATCATGTCAGCCAATCTGTGAACATGTTTGACAAGTACATAAATTTTTTAACTGACTGTATTGCCAGTAGTTGCACGATGAAAGGCTGGACAGATGCCGTACTGTAGACCTCCTCAGAGACCAGGTTCAGCCAAACTACCGTAACTGTGTAGTCTGGGACCTCTCATTGGTTATGGTATACTAAACACTTCAACAGAAACCTCCATGGAAGGTGTATACCGTAACCAAGAAGAGTCCAACACAAGCCAAAGTACTGTTACACATTTACTCTCCTATTGTGATGTTGTTGTTGCTCTGAGGCGACTAAAGTAAGTTCATACCACTTGGTAACCTACTACCAAGACAGTTACCTCCTGCAAATAATCCATTAAAACATTTCCCACCTGCCAGTTTGGACTAAAGTTTGGCCCTGGGTTAGGGTACAGTGTAAGTGCCTAGGGATTACTGCACTGGAGCCTGGCAACCTGGTAACATTGACTAGCCAATCAACAGTAATGCTGCCAAGGTATATGCAAATGTAGTTTGGAATTTTGTTCTGATATGATGAGGTGCTGTGTACTGAAGTCAGTCAACTACGATGCACTGGTATGGACACACACTGTACATGTACAATTAGGTATTTTGTACTGTAGACAGTTAACTGATGACACGGCTGGAGATAATACGGTACACTCATAACGTCATTGGTATGCATTTATACCGTATGTCAATTGGAATCCATGGAATGTTAATATTTAGGGAATCTATAACAGATTTAATCAGAAATATTAGTAAACTGTCGATATGGAATAACTTTGTTCAGAAATCACCCGCCATAATATTGTTAGATTAAACACACATTTGGTTTTATAATAGGGCTAATGATTTGATTGCAGTGGAATTGTAGTATGTGAAATTTGCTACAGGTCATTCTAAATGTCATACACAATGTAATCCCCATTGCAGATTGGCATTCATACAAGGTGGTTTCTGTCAAAGTCCACACATGATGCACGGTACATGTACAAATACATTTTCTTTGTATGATTGTGCAAAGATTTACACAATGGTATTCTTGTCTCAGATATTTATAATATAGATACAACATATGTTAACATATCTGAGCTTCCTCTTTGCTGGGCGTGTAGGAATTGCTGACATACATGTACAAGCACACTGGGAAATCTGTCTCCTGCTAATGCTTGTCACATGAGATGTACTGCTACACAAGATAAGCATAACACAAAACAGGGCCTTTACCCGGTTATTTCATGATATCTGAGCTGTATTTACAATGCCTGTATAGATTTGTCAAATCAACAAATACGGACACATGCATCCTGTTTATAACACACAGACCAATCATGATAGGTGTGCACCTTTTTGTGAAAGTTTCAAGAAAATGACGATATAACAAAGATGTTTTCTTGCATTTCTACATGCAAAACCTATGGAATTGGCTGTCCCTGCACAACCCATGTGTAGTCCCCTACCATAACAAGTTTTGAAAAGGAAGGTTAACAAAGCAGATTACGACCTTCATTGAAATTTATTTAATCCTCATGTCTGTGCATTTTTTATCCTTGTCCTGTATGGGAAGTAGCATAGAGTATGTATTCATGGCTCACAGGACAACAATTGGATCTACACGAGTACTGCGACAGATGTTCCTGTGGTTGTCATGACAACTATTCAGGCTACAAAACACGAGATGAAAGTATGTCTGGATGTCAGGAGGTCGGAAGTCAATGTGAATGAATCACATGATTTACTGGCATGGAATAATAGCAGAGGTGCAACCTGGGTGAAAGATTACATGAGTCACTGGATTACTTTACCCTTTTACCATAATGGTTTGGCCCGAACCCATTGTTCTCAATGGAGAGAGTGGACCTGACTACAGTGAATAGGGGTGAACAGCTCACCAATCTGCAACTTTTGGTGTATTTTCGTGATCATTGGTAAAATATGTTATTTTACTTCCCAATCATTTCAAATGCCAAGTGTTCAACTCGTCCAGTACCAGAATTGAAAGTAGCCGCCTTCGTGGCAGGTAAATTGTACGTTGGCAAGTGAAATTTTATAGTTAAGTGTGTGATAGGCCGAGGGGAAATAATTTCCTATTATATTACCATGCCCTGTCCATTGCGTTTTAATTGGTCGAGCTGAACCACGTGACTGCCCACAAATACACAGTAATGGTTTGTTTTCATGCCCGTGAATATGAATAATATCGTAAACATAGTAACTTTACGGCTAAAATGAAAATTGTGATTTGTAAAAAGATCATAATCAACCACAAAATAAAATGGAGCATTTGTGGGCCAAGTTTAGACGCTTTTTTTCAAAAAATCTCCGGATTTGCAAAATTTTTGCAGCGCGCACTACTCACTGACAGGTTCTGGGGCCCCGTTGTCATTCGCACGGGAAATTTTCGTAAATTTTGACGGTTTTTAGGGGTTCGTTGATAATATAATGGAAATAACAGACTCCGCGCTGACCATTAACGTTTATTTATGGGCGCGGGCTCGAGGAAAGCCAAATTAACGGGCTCGGCAAGCCTCGCCCATTAATTTTTGGCTTTCCTCTCGCCCTTGCCCATAAATAAACGTTAATGGTAAGCGCGTCGTCCGTTATTTCTATATTGTTGGTTTGCTGAGATCAGAGGCAATGGTTGTGCGATTTACTTTTAAGTATCAGGGCTTGTATTCTTTTGCCCAGACAAGCAACTTTTCAAAATTACCTGCCTGGATATTTGGTTGTCATTTTTGACAAGTTTCTTGTACAACTGTACAAAAGATATAGAGTATTAGAAATCAGGAAATATAGGTAGTCCCGAACATATGTATACTGATTCTGTATTTTTTTGAGAAATTTGATGCAAATTAAGCAGCTTCAATAGTAATTTTTTAATCAAGTTGAATTTTGTTAATATTCTCATTGGACGCCATATCAAAAAAGAGTTGAGAAAAGGTTATGGTATATTGACAAATGTAGATATTCTTTATCAAGTTGAATTTTGTTGAAAGTCTCATTAGACATATCTGAAATGATATGAGAAAAGGTAATGATACATTGACAAATATCCAATATTATACCCATCCAACAATGTTTAATGGCAACCATATACAGCGTATGACATCCCTCACTTACGCACTGCATAAAGAATTTAATATACTGTAATTTGATCTGTTTCTGTGACATATACGAGAAGCAATTTGAAATGTCACTTGCGTTGAACAATGACCGGTCATGACAGTTTTACGTCACCATTTCATTCATTGAATGATTCTCTGTGTATGTTGTAACTGTATTACAGTTTTCTCTGATGATGCTATCTGTTGGTGACTTGCTCAAAATATTTTATGAAACATGTTTAAAATGTTTTTTTTTTTTCAATTATTCTACAACTTATTTATTTTAGGAAAGAACGACATCATTCAACATTTCAGAATATCAAATATGCCCAGCAGCTTGTTGGGTACAAGATACTGGTAATATTGCTGTTAAAATACATGTATACAGTTACATTTTATACAAACACATGTACACTGGTGTCAAATTAAATAAAGATAAGTATCCACAATAGAATGTTACAATAAGTGTACTGTACATAAAAAGTCACTGTGTCTGCTGATAGTTTTCTTGTCTGCTACTTTGACCTAGTTTTCTTGTCTTCTTCATTTGTCTTTTAATATGATCTTATTATTTATGTATTTGATTTCTATGAAAAGAGTTTTTACACCTACATAGTTATGGACTTTACATAAATAAATAAATAAATAAATAAATACATAAATAATATAATAAATATTTTTTGCAACATTTAACTGGGGACTAAGGGTTCTCCTAATGGGGATTTTGAGGGGTTGGCCACCCTCTTTTTGACCAATCCATTCATATGTTAATTGCCAATTCAAAAGAAAACATTTCCACAACAAATGTATATGTGCAAATCGCATTGTTATGTTTATAGGCTGTCCCTCTTGAAAAAATTGAAACTACATGTCTTCTCCTTGATTAAAGTATTTTAACCCTTTCACCACCATGGTTTGGCCCAAACCCATTGTTATAAATGGTGATTGTGGACCTGTTACAGGGAATTGGGGGTGAACAGGTTAAGGACTATGTTATGAACAGTAGCTTCACAAATACAGTGTCTACTAATAGCATACTTATTCTGGCGATGCAATGTTGTAAACAGTTACCGTATGGGCTGAATGCATTGTTAGCTGTTGGTGTATATAGGAACACTATGGAAAGAATTTTGAGATCAGTACAAGAGTGAAAAAGATATGACATGCTTTTTTAACCCTTTGAGTGCCAAAGTCAAGTTTTGTTGCCTTTATAAAACATAACAAAACAAAATCTAAGTTTATTTTGTCATTGAAGGACCATATCAGTACATGTAGATACATAAAACAAAAGCATTGTGAATGACACAAATCACATCTGACCTCAACCCAGTTGACCTCAACCCAGTTAACCTCAACCCAGTTGACCTCAACCCAGTTGACCTCAATCCAGTGACCTCAACCTAGTTGACCTCAACCCAGTTGACCTCAATCCAGGTGATCCCTAACCCAGTTGCTCACATGAAGGCCTGGAAGTGCACTTAAATCCAACCGGGAAACATGATTTCAGCTTCCATTAACCTCGATAAATGGCCTGCCAGTAATTTACACTGCTGATAGTTTTTTTAACAACAAAACTTTCCAAAACAAAATGGGAACAGTGATTCAGAATCAGTACTACTCTATGTGACATCAATTCCATGGAATAACCATGGTAGACAGTCTGGGCTATTTCGCCTATGATAATCAAAAACAAACTAAATTCAATCTCTCTTAATGCAAGGAGTTTCACATGATATGTAGATGTCCAATTCTATAGAGGACTTTTCCCGTAAGATTTCCCTAAGCTGTCACAGGAACAGGATGTGAAAGATAAATATACTGTACAGTACTACATGTGATATACTGTATACATACTGTAGAATGTGTGTCCGGTTCTGACTGAGACAGTATCAGGATTCAGCACAAGGGGATTTTGAGAGCCAGGCCACCCATCTGTTTGTTATTACTTTACACATGTACACTTTCTGAAACATCTTGTTGTTGCACAAAAAAAAATCGTAAAAAATACAGAGAGAAGTACACTAAAATTGTTGATGATACTTCTGTTTTCTCAGTCTTTTGAATTCAAAGCATAAAGACTACAACGGTTGAATGTCAAAGGATGGGGCCTACAGCCTGTATTTCTGCCCAAAGACTGTACCATACATTGCAGTTCCCTGAGAGAGCACTTCATGGACACAGCAAAATTTGTACAGAAATTTGTCGGGTTTCCATAAATGATGGATGGGCACTTGGGTTTCTATCCTAATTAGTAATTTGGGTATGTTCCAAATAGATGCTAGGTTCACAGTAAGGCCCTGGGCTGCCTCTGGGCCTGGCCACAGACTGTGAGAAGTTACAATAATATTTTGGTGTATTTGAATTTTCCGTGTCAGCGTCACTCATTGATGACTGACCATGCTCTTTACTGTCAGGGCCTCAACTGTTCACAAAGACAATTTGGGCCCAGTTGCAAATTTGTGTCAAATCTGAACCCATTTCTAATATTCAACATTACATGTACCTAGGTTGGCCCAGTGCTGACATTTATGCATTAACATTGGTTTTCAAAACAAGGATTGAAAGAGGTGACCTGAGCTCTGTAATGTGAACATACCGTAGTGATAATAAGCAACTTATATTCTGCATGGCTATTTGTTGAAGCACTTACAAATAATATTTTACTCCTGTGAAAAGGCGCTAACTTTTCAAAATACCGTACCAAAGAACCTCTGAGCCAAGATGTATTTATAATGAGTTCTCTGACTTGATGAGCATTGCTGGTATTCACTCCCACTGTACAGGTGAGTGACTTGTTGCTATGGCGACTAAAATATGGCGGAGCAATTTCTCTGCTACATCAGCCAATACACAGGAGACACCTATACTTTTATAGGTGAAGATGACAATTGAATTCTTGATGAAAAGGCTCTTCTATAATTTCATGTTTAATTAATTGGAAATGCATTTTTAATCCTGGGAGTGTGGCAATACATTAAAACATACCATTCACATTAGCATATATGGTACTATGTCTCAGCTCTGTGCCAGCACTTTCACCGTATTTCCTGTAAAAGAGTTCATATCTACCCTCTGTATGCAGAACAGATACGATTCTACAAAACTCAGGCATTGTACGTTGAGCTAACACATGTGTATACTCTGTACTCGGTGACCAGTCTGACTAACAGACAACTGACTGACTGGAGATTTCCTTCCGTCACTTTAGGCACAGCCGGAAAAAGAATCCGGAGAGAATTTCTAGGCAGAGAAAATCTTTAGTCAGTTTATTTAGCATGAAAAAAGAGATTGTTTAACTACTGAACGATTAAACTTCCAACTGAATATTTTATCAAAATACAAGGACACCCAGTGTTATTATCAGCAAATATTTATATCGGTATACTACCTAGCACATCTATAAAACATGGCACGCTATCAAATGCAAATCATATTCCAGTGTGGAATAACAGGAGAACATACTATGCTTTGTGAACATTTTTAGAAATACTTTGTCAACACAATCTGTACATGATAATTGTACTTGTTCATACATGAAATTGCATTTTCCCTTTCATTAGCAACAGATGGCTCTTATGTAAGTTTATAATTCCCCAACTGTATGTTTCTGAATTCAAATTAGACCTGTTCATTGATTTAAAAACTAAAGGTTTGTTTCCTGCAAACACAATTTAGATCATTGGAGGTTAATAAAGCAGTCAACAGCCTATTATATCATTGCTAATTACTAATGCAGTGCAATGTACACTAAGAATTGTTTTAGAGTATGGTTGACTGGCTAGTTTATCTCACCCGCACAAAACAGATCAAAACAGTGGTCTGTGTATATGGTATTTCAATTGAGTAGCAGACACTCTCTGCTTGATATCTATAATGTACAGACAATGACTCACTCTCCAGTTAATGTCTCAGACAGACATTTGGACTCAAAATCTTACAATTCTTCTGTGGCCTAACATATACACTGGTTTCGAGTTTTCAATCCCCTCGTTTCTGTGAACAACTAACTTTAAATTTTGTTCTTCATACCCCCCCTGCTTCAGGACCGAGAATTGCAGCTTATCTTCAGCAATTTCAATTGATTTGATACATTATCATATCTGTGTACCATGTCAGAAAATATGAATGGTGACTTTACCATCCAACTCCTGCCAGACAGTATCACTTCCCCTATCTGCGAAGTCAGAATTGTTTTGGGCCAAACCATATGTATTTTTACCTACAGATATTAGTCCATAAAAATGTTTACGTATCTATGTTTCCAAAGGCCTTAGAATGATCATGTTTTTGTTATATATATGGTAAAATGCAAAAAGCCGCACATGTTATGCCTCACTGATTTTCACTACTGACCTGATGGTGACATATGAACTTGGAAGGACAAAGAATTAAATATATTGAAGTATTTTTAAGGTAGTATGAGCCTAGAAAGGGAAGGACTTAAACTTGGGCTCAAACTTTCCTCAGTGAAACTTTCAAAAATACTGTTACTAAATCAAGAATAAAATACACAAATCACCATGCAAAGTTTGATACCAGAACTGGACATTTACTGATATTTGAAATTCAAAATGGCTGCCATCTCTGTGTTAACTCTATGGGGGAAAATAAAATTTTCAAATTTTGAAAAACTAAAACAGTTGAAGTTTTTCTCACTGCAAGGGCTTAGAAATAAGTCCCAACATGCGGTAGCTCACAAAGAATTTGTAAACATTTGAGAGTCTCGATATCAGTTGCTGAGGCACTTTCTACCTTAATATAAAAGATAGATTCAGCTCCGTATCATACCAGCATTTTAGGGAGTGTTTGGAGGTATAAAGACGTTTAATAACATTAAACACACCAAAGATATATCTTGATGTTGAGCGGCCTGTAAGGACACTAGTTCCTTCACTGGTATTGGTATGGCCACTAAAAATAATAGGTTTGTCTCTGGTCATTGAAATGTGAAAAATGATGCGGTGACGCGATTTTTTTTTTTCAGTTTTTTTTTTATTTTGGCTGGAATTTGAGTTGACGCGACACTTTGAAGTGATGCGCCGCGCTGACCAGAAACAAATCAATTTTTTAATCGGAGTGTCTATTGACACCCGGGTGTCAATAGCCAGAAGCTGCCCTATATGGCTATTGACACCCCTCGACCCGCGACCCTACTCGAATACCTTCAGAACCGAGCTAAGCTACGTTGTTCATTTCTTGTTTCAGACAAGTTGATGCCCACTTTTTTGCTGTCATGGGTACAGCTTTAATGCAGCTCGGGGTCAATAATTTTTATCCGCGGGCGAAGCTTGTCGAACAACATTTGACCCGAGTTGCGGAACCTTTGAACAACATGCGGACATACTATGCACCGACAAGGACCGACAATAGACCGACAAGGACCGACAAGTGACCGACAAGTTGAATTAAAACCATTCTTTTTCGATGTTTTGGTTCTAAAATGTCATTTTCTACTATTCTGGTATAATATAAACACAATTGACAACGGCATTGAAGAAGGAGAACGAAATATCGGCCGACAAGTAAATCGCGTATTAAAGGAGGTCTTTTGGCCTTACTATGAAGGACCGACATGTGATCGACAAGTTGAATTTAAACCATTCTTTTTCGATGTTTTGGTTTTAAAATGTCATTTTCTACTATTTTGGTGAATATTTACTCAAGTGACCGAACTGAATTGACGAAACTGAACGAACTATTGGCCGACAAGTAAATCGCGTATTGAAGCAGGTCTATTGGCCATACCATGGAGGTAAGAAGCTACCTCCATGGCCATACTAATAAGGACCGACAAGTGATCGATAAGGTGGATAATTATCATTCTTTTTCGATGTTTGGGCTTCAAAATGTCATTTTCTACTATTTTGGTGAATATTAACACAATCGACTGAACAGAACGAATAAACTGTACGAAATATTGGCCGACAATGAAATCGTATATATCTTGAAGTTGTGGCGTGTGATTAAAAACATACATACGATCATATTGAAAGTAAAGTGTCTTTTGATGACATTGAAAGAATTTTGACCAAAATGAGGGTGTCAGGCAAGATGTGTTTAAGCCCCAATTTTAGTTGCAGTACTAGTGTACATCAATAAATTCAAGAAGCTGCTTAATGAATCACTGCTTGGGGTATACTTTAATTCAGAACTCATAAGTGGCCTGTTTTTTTGCTGATAATGTAGTCCTTATGGCACCAAATGAAAAACAAATGAAGTCTATGTTATGCATTGCTAATAAGTATTGTAAACTATGGAAAATATCAATTAATGAAGAGAAGTCTAATATTTTAATAGTAAATGAGAAAGTTGAAAAATACAAAAAATGGACGATTGGTGAAGTTAAAAATAAATAATCATCGGTGATAAGTATCTAGGCTAATGGATGTCACATAATCTCTCTCACCATACTCATTTTATGGAGATAAGATCAAAATTTGACAGTTTGTTTCCTCCCATGAAAGCAATCTTTGGAAATCATGCAAACATTAAAGGAAATGATTATGATTTGACATTATGGAATCATATTATACGTCAGAGCAAAAATATGCGGGAAAAATGTTGATACTTAGAAAGTCCTCAAAGAATGCAACGACTAGTGGGTAAATTCATCCTAAAAGCATGCAACTATACATCAAATGAAGCAATTCTTGGTGACCTTGGTTTGCACTACTATGAGAAGTAGACTTGATATCATGAAACTTAAATACTGTAGATTATTGTTCATGGCCCATTGGTGTAGACCTATATGTTGTTCAGAATAACTAAGCTGAGTTTGGTTGAATTTGGAGGCCGACTGGCGAAAATACGGGAGGGGTGTCAATAGCCAAATAGAGTGTCGGTTGGCTATTGACACCCATTAGTATAGGCCGCCTGCAGTAGCACTATGGGACCGCAAAATGACGACGAAAGAAGCTATTTCGAAGGAATTTTTTTGGATTTCTATTGAGAGTATATGTTGTTTAGAATAACTAAGCTAAGTTTGGTTGAATTTGGAGGCCGACCGGCAAAAAAACGGGAGGGGTGTCAATAGCCAAATAGAGGGCCGGTTTGCTATTGACACCCGGGTGTCAATAGCCAGGAGAAGCTCTATATGGCTATTGACACCCGGGTGTCAATAGACTCGGCCTTTTTTTTTTGGCCTAATGTTATTTGTAGACTATAATAGGGTCAAAGGTCACTTTTATGATCACTTGACCTTGGGGAGCAATCTACCGGTATGTCCTGCAGAAGTGTATGTATGTTTGCACTCCATGTAACATGCAACTGACTATAAGCAGTGTTTTCTCTGCATGTTCACTGAAGGGGCAATTTCTGCCCCATTCATCAAAATTAGGGGGCAGACTTGACATTTTAGGGGGCAGCATTTTTTAATGCTTACTAATGATATTAAACAACATATCCTATCAAAACATGAACATAAAATGGCACTAGTATCCATGGAGACTGAACGATAACTATGTCCTTGGCTGTTCTTTTTCGATGCGTACACTCCACGTTATGCACGTCACCAAAGTTGAGTGACAGGCGATATATTGTCTTTTCCGAGGCAGTATTCTGGCCAAAAACAACAGGAAATTTACAGTTCACTACACTATTATATGCGCTTGGATCACTATCATATGGGCGTATTTACTTGCTGTGTTTTGTGCGCGATTTTCGCGCAGTCAGTAACTTTTAAAGGGCAGAAAATGACTCGAAATGCGCGATTTGCGCCATCGCGCAGTCGAGAGAAAACCCTGAATAAGTTATTTTCTATGCAAGAAGAGTTTTTCTACAACATTAACATATATTATTGTTGGATAAATTTGGATAAATTTTCATTAGTTTTTCAATTGATTAAAATTAAGTACATGTTTTGGTACACTGTGATAGTAAGCACCTCAAAATTTAAGACATACACTTTTGCTCAAACTTTCCGTATGGGAAATTTAAACCATTCCCTTTAAAATTAACAGTGAAAATCAGAGATCACTGTATAAAATTTGGTACGATAAAAACAATATTTAGGGATGCTTGAAATTCAAAAATCTGTCAACTCTATGGAGGAAAATTACATTTTTGATTTTCATAAAACAAAATAAGCCTGAAAAATTTTATTTCCTCCAAGAGCTTTAAAATGAACCCCCACAAGTGGTAGACCAAAACAGAATTGTACAAGTTTGAGAGTCTGAATATCTGTCCCCAAGGCACGTTCTACCTAAAGGTGAATATCTGCTTTCTGCTGACAAAACTCAAATTATCCAACCTAGAATAGTCTAGATACAAGCTGTTTATTTTGCGGTAAGCACACACCAAACATCTGGCTTTGCAGAACTTTAATAATTATACACTGGCCAGATTACAGACAACACCTGGAAACTGTTGCTCAATTGTTCAAGTCAAATGTCATCATCTAGACTGATATGTATTCGATTAAAAATAAAATCTACACCAGAACGTATGAACATTTACCGGGTACCTTTAACACACAGTTTACCAAATAAAATGGGTTGTCCTTGCCTTTATGGAAGGGTGTACAAAGCTCAGATGAATATGAAGGACCCTGCTAAGAGGTGACTGAGAGAATCCCTGTTGATTTTACATGTAATTATTTAAAACCTGTTTGACAGACATGGTACTACACTGGGACGTGCACAATGACAAGTGAAGAGGTAAGGGGGCGTCATTCTGAATAACATCCCTGGCAAAACATTTTATTTTCATTTTGACGGTTATTGAAAGGCAAGCTCCAGAAATAAGTTTGCTGTAAGATGAACGCCGAGTAGGAGGACACTCCCTGAGGCAAAGATAAAGACTTGCGGCTATATGTACAGTAGTATATGTAATCTTGGTATTTTTGAATCCCATGGGGTGTGTGTTGCTGTTGTGTCTGCTCTAGAGAAGACATTCAGAGTGACTCATAAATTGTCATCCAAACTTGACAAATTGCTGATTGTTACTTTCCAAGCGACCTTCATTTCAAGGCTGAAACCATAAACCACTACAACCTTACACTTTTCCTGGTTTTACTGTAAAAAGCATGGTTCTCCACAAAAGGATTTTAAGCAGTAAGCCACCAATTTGTTATTTCAGCAATCTGTAAATTTTAACAACAGAAGAATATGCAAATTATGCATAGTTATGTAAATGGCCAAACCCTGTTTTTGGGAGCTGAGGCAAACACTGTAGGTACAGCACAGAGGTTCTCGTCTGTACTATGACCACACGAGTACCTACACATGCATAGCATCACAGCAACAGTGATGTCATTGACAGCTGAAGTAAGGGGAGTATTGGGGCGGATATTTGTAATAAAAATAGAACAGCAATGTAGGTATATATGCTGTCTGAGTCTCTCTGTGTACTGGTTGGTTGTATGAAAGAGTTGTCCTAGAAGTGGGCTGTAACTTTTGGTTCTGGTGTAAAAATATGTAATTCACAATTACATCTTGTTTTCTGTACACAAAAAGGTGACTGTTCACAAATTGTAAAAGTTCAGTTAATGCAGTCAGTGCGACGACGACGCAATGCAATCGGGTTGCAATCATGGCTATCATAAGAAGACATCAGACATTATACCAGCCCCCATGGTTTCCAAACCATGTATGTGCTCACACCCTAGAATATAACATCGTCTTTGTCATTTTGTGTCAACGACATCAGAGAATGAGAATTTCTTACAGAGGGTCACTATGGAATCCCACGGTGCATTCTTGAGTACTCTCATTGTTGGAACTATGGTTAGCTCAAATGCCCGATTACGCCCACCCTAATAACATATGGGACGGGTTTTCTTTTGTGTTCTCAATCCTTTTATGAGACTCAGGTGGTCTTATATCTCTTTTTACCTTCGTCTAGCCCTTATTTCAATTCAAAACTAGCCTGTGAGTGTGAAAATAGCCGGCACACAACGGGTCCAGCGCCAAAGTAACTAAAATTTCCCCAATTGCATATCATTACAATCGATATACATAATTTATGGATCAAACTTCTTCCTCGAGTGAAAAATTACAGAAATAACCTCACACAACCAACAGGGCTGCATGTAAACATGACCTTACCACATACTGTGGGGGGATTCATGATGTAAACAACGCCACCGGGAGGTGTGGCTAAACAGCTCAAGGAAATGTAGATCCCGCCAAATATGTCCTTTAGTTACGAGAGCTTTACAAACAGGTAATATGTGAAATTCATGAGAATTCGAAATTTTGAGTTAAACTGGCTGGAATTTTCGGCTCATGGCATGCACGAATTTTTCACTAATGACACACGCCAGACGACGTTCAGAAATAGTAGTCACCAGATACACAGCCGTACGTGATAATATGATGATCGAGTGAAACTTGTGGTTGAGACGTTGAACTTGTAGTTTGTGTTTACCAAACACCAAGGCACAAGTTAGCGGTCAAGTGTGTGTGTTTACATATTATTTTGCTGAGGGTGCGGTCATAATTTCATAATAATTGCACATCTTGATGACTCAAAGTGTTGATGGACGGCCTGAGGTCACTCTCCGTGAATAGCATAAATTCAGAACTACTTTCTTTATATTGTGCGTTTTTGACGTGCTTGCATGGGAATTCATCAAGCATTACGTACGACGTAAGCCTAACTTATTTCAGAGTCCTTGTGTTTGAACATTCAGAGAATACGTTTCGGTTGTGATGTTAGCAAAGTCAAATGACACATACCATAGCACAAACCGTCGCGTTGGCAGGTTTCAAATTTGCTGGCTACGCAATCCGCGACGCGACGAAGGTTTACGCACCATATACACATAAACGTACTCACCAGCTTGTTTTTCGTTTCTTGCAGGAATAAATCCATTCTGCTATTGCTCTAAGTCCATCATGCAGACGAGGAGCTATGTGTCAGTGAAGTTGTTGTTCAAATATTTCCAGTTACCCACAGCATACGAACAGGTTGCCGGTCGCTCAGCTCCGATCCGAGTCGGTCAACTTTGAACTTACTGAAGTTGTAATGTTCAACTTCCGTCTGACTAGACGTAGACTAGCCATTCTTTGTCAAATGAGGGCGCTGCGCTGAACACCAGTTATATGTAACGTTATATATATTATATTTCATTAGATGTAGCGGGGACGGCTGACACGCTTTTTGTACAGCACATGTTTTATACTAGTTTCCGCATTTTTCTTCGCTGAACAAAGTAAAATGTTTTTTGTAGGCAACAGTATGTAACTATTTAGAGAGAAATGGACCACAAAAAACATAATTCATATATTTTTTGCGCATCAAGTTCCAAATATTTAGTTCTCATTGATGACCAAAAGGGCGCGCCTTACAAAAAACAAAGTAAAAGATAAGTTTTGCTTACTTTTCTTAATATTTTGAAGGATACGTTTCGTGAATTGATTTCTTTAATAATGGTTAGATATCACCAGTGCAGCGATCTAACAGCACAAAATGAACCTCTAAAAGTAAGAGTAATTTTTCATAGTCATTTATAAGCCTACCTGAACCCACCATTTCCGCTCTGTCGGCACAATTTTGTATTATTAAGACAAATATTTATAGATTTTAATACCGAAAGATTTTCTTAGGTTGACAATTGTGTCGTGCAGACTACAGTGAAAGTATATTAGAGAACAAAGACATTCTCCTTGATTTCATGGAATTTTTTGTACTTAAACAAAGAAGGTTTTTGATTGGATGGAAAATTTTCAAAAAAAAAGCAGCACCAAATGCACTGAAAAAAATAAACCCCCTTTCAGTTTTCCTTATTTAAGATCGCCAGGATGTTTCAGGCCTTCCCCGTCCAATAATTATTGAAGGCTCCCTGTCAGCAAAGAGAACATTCATGCATGTCACGACATGGTGGCACAAAACAAACAGTGTTTTGAAATATATATTTTAAAAGTAATAATGAATTATTAAATAATGAATAAACTTTGATAACAGCAGTCCACCATCAACATAAAACATCAAACCTACGTATCTGTAAATCAGTAAAGAAACAAAAAAAAATATGTACAACAGACCGGTCTTATGAAAGTAAACAGTGTGAAAGAAAGAAATGCTCACAAAGAATGAATTCAACGCACATCCTTCATATCAAAAAAATTATTCATAAAATTAAAATTGTGTATTTCACATAAGTGATACCATGAATAATATCTGTTGCATTGTTGTCGCTATCAATGTCTTTGCTATTCTCTGCTTATTTTTTTTTTTTGACATTGGTGTTGTTGTCAACATCCTTTTTTCGTAAAACGGTACTGATGGTTAAGACATACATTTTTGCAACTTTGCTCAATAACCTGTTTGCACTCAAAGTGTGTTCTAGGGTTTGATTTTGACCCAAAAATATGTTATTTTTTAAAGTCACTTAGTGTAAATCAGTGCTCCACTCTGAGCATACAATATCCAAAATATTCCATCATTTAGATTAAAAGTTTTGACCGCATTTCCTTTGATTTTTGCTGTGTTTATTTTATCACGGTCCGTGTGGGCCGTGATTTTATGCAGCATCAACGTCTCAACTGTATAATGTGCATGCTTGGCTTCCAGCCCAAGCTATACAGTATGGCGCCCTCTTACGGTTCACCATAAGCTCTGACGTTTTCTAACGACCCACAGTTTCGATGACGAAATACACATCTGATCAGACTTGTCGTCTGGAACCTGTAACCTCACAGCCTGTTAGCGTTTAGGTCGACATGTCCACAACAGAATGAACTCACTTTTGTTCCATTTATGGCTTGTTTGAACCCATTTTATTCAGGCTGGCTCCGCTTTACGTCAAACAGATCTATACCCGGGTTCTGTAGGTGACGCCGAGAAAATATTTGAGCTGCAAGAGTTTCCAGTTCTCTACCAGACGGTCAAACAACATTGTACACGGCCAGCATTCTTCCCCACTTCCGTGATAATATCATTTCATGTTGACACCTCGGTACTACAAGATGCGGCGCTACTACGCGGTTTTGGGGACATCTGTCTTCTTCGTTGCTATCTTCTCTATGTATTTACTCCTCGATCAGGCCGCCAGTGGACCCGGAATAAACAGCCAACTCCAGGAGGTAAGCCATGTTTTATGAAACACTACACGGTGCTGTGTACACCCATAGCCTGTCTTGTGGATGTGCAGATGTTCGTCGTGTTTTGACACAGGTTGGAGTCAAAATATATGATCTGACGTGGATGTACAACATATTGTAAATCTATTAGATCGCCAATCACGTGAGTACTCCTTCGGAAGGCCCACAGCAACGTGCCATGCTTAAAATATAAATATTAGAAATATTATAAAATGAAAAATTTCATTCCCTCCAAGTCTGTGGTGCACTGAGTAAGGGGGTTAATTATTAGCCATGCGCCCACGCTGCATGATAAAACTCCGTGTAGCATTGATACTATAAGTGTGAATATGGTATAATACAATTAAAAACTAACAGCCACACAGACAACATGTATCTAATATGTTAAGTGCTTTCATTATATTCGAGAAAGTGAAACATGAATTTAATCAAATATGGTAAAAATGGAACAAGCTGGAACAAACCTGACAGACACATGTATACAAGTATACACTTCTTTTACTAAGTGTTATTCTGTATCTACGAATGCATATTTCTCATCAGCAGAAACAACAACAACAATGACAACAATAACAGTAACAATAGGAATAAATTAAAATCTTTAATAGCTTTCAATACACTAGTTTTCATTAGTGAAATTTTTGATGGCAACAGAATATCGGTGACAAAAACTAGTGTGGTTAGTCAAGTTTTGATACCACCAGTTTCCATCATTGATAAAGTCCGTATTATTAGTAACAATGACAGCAACATCACAACGTTAATAATAATGATGTTAACGATAATTATGATGATAATTGTAAATGGTACGCTAGATGTAATCCCAACTTGAACCCCAATGCAAGCTACAAACAGGAATCTCACAAACACTGTGATGCAGTTGCTTACCTTTTCCTCTCAGACATCATTGCAGCATATTAATGGATTCCAAAACCAGAATTTGCTGGTTGTTGTGGACGCATTGAAAAACATGCTGTTACCTACCATCTTGTGATCCATATGGTATTTTTTTTAAATTAGTTCACTTTTTTCTCAAAGTGTGCATATGTGTATGCAAATTTTACAAATTACAGTGAACAGAGAAAAGTAGTTCAAACAAAATTCACCGACTTTATCTATCAAAGGTCTTTGCATTATAGAATCAGTAATTCTTTACTGGGGAAATTTACTTAAAGCCGCACTTTTTAATCTCAGGTTCTCGCATTGGTGGAGTTCTCCTCCTGGTCAAACATTTGGCCAATACGATGTTTGATTTCTATAACATTAATTTAACAAACTGACCTCGACCTTTTGTCACCTTTTGCTAATCCTTCAAACAGAGTTTATACAAGCGTTTGATTGACGGTACATTCAAATCGCCAACTGTCATTGATTCCCCATCACAAACGCTCAAAATTCTTAAAAAATTGTCTTCAGTGGTGTTAGACTTCGAATATAACCACAGAGTTCGATCGGCAGCAACTTCGCGCTAACCACTTGGCAGTCTGTCTTCGTTTTTGCAGCGGGGGAAAACTAAAAAGTGGTATTTTCTGGAGCGTGTGCCCGCGTGTTGCCTGTTTGGTGTCCACTTAGACAATGAACGGCATTGAACGCCGCCATAGCTTCGCGTCCTTTTAAAGGGAGGCTCCGCCTTTAACCTTTCGAGTGCTGTAATTTTCACCCACCAAAATTTAGTGCAAATTTTACGAATTTTATGAATTTTTTATAATTTTTTGATAATTTTGGACCAAATGGACACCACATTTCATTTGCTACAGTTTTATCTCAAAATTTTGGCAAAAATCTGAGAAAAATTGACTGGGGTTTATTTTATAAAGGGGATGAAAATAGACTTTGGCGCTCAAAGGGTGAAGGCCAATTTGAAAAATGTTGTGTTTCCAGCAACCCAACCAGGGGCCAACTATGTAAAATAGCCTGACCCCAAAATTTTTTTTGTATTTTCAAAAATCACACATAATTTTGCCAAACTTTGCTGCTTCTTAGCGGGTCACGCCTAAAGAAAACAAACAAGTTCCTGACCAACCCACCCTATTTCCTGAGGGCGTACTAACGGAAACGCACAATATTTTTTAGGTGCTGACTGACCTGTATGCATAATATATGTACAGTACATGCATGTATGTGGCATGTGTTGCCATATTGTCATTCTCCAGATCCCAGTACTGCCATTGACTGAACAGTGTGTGCTACGATCTATGGATATTGTATTAACTGTCCATCAATAGCTTGTTATGGTAGAGTCAGATTTTTCATTCACCAATATTATTAAAGGGACAGTACCTCTTAAATTTGGATGACTTTTTCATTATTTTTATTGTATATGTCAAATGCAAGTTCTTGTCCTCCCCCTCCCCCCCCAAAAAAAAAACACTTGTCGAAACACCCACTATTCAGCTTGTCAACACACTGTCTATTGTGTAAAAATCTAAATGCACTTATTGAATTCTAGTCTAAACCAGAAGTCATATGTCAACTATAACAATGCAGTCTACACATAATAGGCTGAGTTGACAAGCTGAATATCAACATGCTTTGGGGAGTAAAACAAGAAATATTGTCGACATTTAAAAAAAAAATAGTGGGAAAAAACATCAAAAGTTAGCATTACTGGCCCTTTAAGCTCCTTCATCTGTAACTTTTGATCTTTTATTTTTTTGTTCTGTTTTAAAATCCTTTTTCTTGACCTACTTCCAAAGTCATGTTGATATGCTTGAGTGTTCAACGAGGCGACGGAGCCTGATAGTGTGTAGTGTGTGATGTTATTGTCATGCCGCAGTGAATTCGTGTTCGGACTAGAATTTATTTGTCAGGGATAATATTGTACACAGTGTGTTGCATTATACAGTAAAACATCAGGGAGATGGATAAGAAAGGTTGTTACTTAATAATACTAAGAAAATACAATCAATAGTTATAGCAACATGTAGTGTCCCTGTAAATTAGATTAGAAAGTGATGTCCGTAGTATCAGTGTATTTTCACAGAACCAAAGTGTATACTTACAGACTGATTATTACTCCATGTCCAAGCAAGCTGAAACTTGACTGTACAGTGGAGTGATAATATGTTGTATGCTGCTAATATCAATGTCATTATTTTAAACTCCATGACTGGTGTAAATGGTATTTTATCTGTCTTTGATGAAAAACAGCCAAAAAAATGACAACTGTCCCTGTACCTAAATCCAGATAATACCATTGTTTGAGATCAAAGAATTTTTTAAAAAGTTTCCTGCTGAAGGTCGTGACAGATGAGTTTGTAGACACGCTGTGATATGGCTCAATGCACCATTTGTAAATTATAAAGAAATTCATAAACATAACGTTCGTTAAAGATGTTCACACTATGTCGTGCTTCATTATTTGTCATAGCACGACTCACCATTGTCTGAAAATAGCAAATATAAACACTGGTACCAGCGTTATTCCAGATTTCTATGTGTCTTTTTTGTGTGACTGTACATCTTTTTTTCATATAATTACACAGGCTGGTAGAGCATTAACCCTTTTCCTGCCAGACATTATCACTTCCCCATCTGCCAAGTCAGTAAAAAGCAGTATTGAGCCAAAACCACATGTATTTTCACCCACTTGGCTTGGTATGCTATGGCAGCTTTAGCCAGTAAAAATCATGTTTACAGTATCTCTGTCTTCAGGGACCTTCAAATCTTAAAGTCTTTGTTAAAATGCACCTTATGAGACATGTTTTGCATCACTAGTTTTGATGTTGAAATATGAACTTGTCGGGAACATAAACATATGCACACACAGATACACTCACACAGACATACATGTACATACATACATACTACATACATACATACATACATACATACATACATACATACATACATACATACATACATACATACATAAAAAATATACTCACTAAGTCTCCAATTTTACAAGTAGTTTTCCTTTGATCATAATGTAACATTGTTGAATTTGTTTTTAAATTCAAAGACTTTATTATCAGTATACATATTGATTTCCAGATTTTAAACAACTTGTTGCATTGTGAAAAGCCTTTGCCCTGATTCACACAGGCATTCACAAAATCTTATAAGTTACATATTCAGATACTGTTTAATGTTGATAACCCTATCGTGGCTTTCACATATATCATACTTAACTCCTGCCATGCTACATGTATGAAGGCTATAGGTTTACAGATATAATTGAAGGGACAATACACCACAGGAAATCGCCGAGCAAGTCTCGATATGAGATGACAAGGCAGCAAAATTAGGTTGCATCATTCAATTTCAATAAATGCTATGTACAGAGAAAATGATTATCTTATAACCTTTTTCAATTTCGAATGCCCTACATGTTTTATAAATATGCGTGACAGCTATATCTCTGTACTGTTAGTAGTGTTGGTTTTTCAATTCCTGTAAGATTTTAAGGCCAATCGACAAATTTACACAATAATAAAATGGCGTTTCAAAATAATGTACCGTTAGAA
This sequence comes from Ptychodera flava, assembly GCF_041260155.1. NCBI lineage: Eukaryota > Metazoa > Hemichordata > Enteropneusta > Ptychoderidae > Ptychodera > Ptychodera flava. Next base: position 19,731,841 of record NW_027248277.1, on the reverse strand, counting down.
ATACATGCCATGGAAAGTTGCAGGCTTTCTGTATTACTGATATTCCTAATTACAGAGCAAATTTGTACTGAGTATAATTATTCTTGTCGTGTCTGTTGTTAATACTGGCAAACAACAATGGCTGTGGCAAATTATATTTGTTTTATATGTTAGTGTGTGTTTTCTTATGTCAAGCTTGACCTATCATAGCATGAAGGAAAGCAGTCATTCGATTGTTATCTACAGAAATGCTTGGAAGTCTTGTACATTTTGATGCTGATTTCCGTGGTCATGGCGACATCAAGTAGCTGTTGACTGGCATGTGTGTGACAAACAAATTCATGAACATTTTAATTTGTATATTTGCAGAGTATGGCACAGTGATATGGCTGTAATTTGTCATCCGCATATCTGTGAAAGTCACATGATTTTTTGCATGCTTATTTGTGTATCATGTCATATAAGTGTTCAAATTCATATAAATGTTGATTTGTGTATTTTAAATAAGTCCTATGCATTTCTGTTCACATATTTTCGACAAGTATACACTTGTGGTATATCATCACTGTCAGCAAGCACATCACAAAACAATGTCTGACACACTTTAGTGTGACACTGTCCATTCAAACTTGTGTTAAGTGATAATTTTGCTCGAAGATTTCAGTCTCGGAGTGACGAAAGTCATTGTTGGCAACCAAGAAGTCAATAAGTCGTCTTGCCTTGCACAGTGCTGGAGCTATCCCATGATCCGTTCTGATTTGTAACATTGGAGATACCCCAGACAAGTGTAGCTTTCTCCAATCTGCACTCAAAAATTCACTGATTGGTCCCGCAAGGAATTGAAACAAAAATGAACCAATCACAAACAGCCATGACAGACAGCTTTATGATGTTGACCCTCCCTGAATAAGCCAATGTTCACGAATTAAGTGAACAAGTACAAACTGTGAGCATAAAATTTTACAGGAAATATAACTCTTATCCCAGCAGATTTATCTATTCATATAAGGTCACTTGTCAACACCAATAAAATATGATAAAACACATCCCCTGGTAACAAACTTGACCTTGTGAAGACCATTACGGACATGTATAAACATGCTTTTCACTAAGTCTCATGCTATAGTAAGACATATTACACCAACATGATATCCTCATTGAAACATGTATCCCTTTTCATGCCAAGTTCATATTTCACCATCAGGTCAAGTTGGTTAAAACTAGCAAATCAAAATATATCCCATATATAGTGCATTCAATAAAGCCTTGAAGATTTGAAGGTCCCTGCAGACATATATGAACATGACTTTGACAGACTAAAGTTGCTATGACATGGGAAGTGATACTGTCTGGCAGGTAAAGGGGTATACTTGTACATGAGTGTAGAGAAATACAGACCCAAAACTTGTAGTTTTGGGAAAGCCTGTAGGCTATTTCACTGCAACTAGTGTACTGGTATCGTGTGAAGTAATCATGCATTGTTGGTTGGTAATTGCATCAACACCGGTCAAAGAATATCCCTACCAGTGTAACCTCAGAGGGAATTTGAAACAAAAACCCTCAAAAGGTATTTCTTGTCATAGAAAACTGTACCCCTCTTCCTGCAAGACAGTATCAATTTCCCATCGCCAGTTGGTAAAAAGCAGTATTGAACCTAAACCATACAGATTTTCACCCACTTGGCTTGGCCAGCTACAGCAGCTGTAGTTCTTCAAAATCATATTTAACCCTTTAGCACCAAAGTCAATTTTGTCATCTTTATTAAATGTACCCTGGTCAATTTTTTTCAGATTTTCCCCAAATTTGATAAAACAAACTGTAGGCAATAACAATTGATGCCCATTGGGTCTAAAATTATCCATAAAATTACAGAAAAATTCATTAAAACTGAAAAAAATTTTGCACTAAAATTTTGGTTGGAAAAATTACAGCACTCAAAGGGTTAACAATATCTCTGTTTTCAGGGGCCTTCTTGTAATCAATATTTTGTTAAAATGCACCTAAATTGGTATAAGGGATTACTTAAAGAAATTTTCAGAAATTCTAAGTAGTTAAGAAATGTTAAAAGTTATAGGACACATGGATCCCTATAGATCTTATTTTTCAAGACACATATTCTACATTTACTTCACTAAATCCTGTGAAATTTCATTGTATGAGCTAAGTAGCAATAACTTTTATGATATCACCACTGTTACATCAGCAAACCTTGCAATTTTATAAGTTAGGATATGATTATTCTTGTTATAACTAAATCATTTTCACTGTCATTATCTTTGGCCTTTAAAGTTTCCAGAGAAGTGTTTAACCCTGTCAAATTAAGTGTATGTGTTTGGAAAGTACAGATATTGGCAAATGCTGTTATTTGTACCGATGTAACCATAGTACAATATTTATAAGAGTCATGTGCAGCAATGTTTGAATAACCTAAAAGAAAATTGTTTTTCACTACCCTGTTCAAATCAAAGGTTGATCTGATTCCAATCAAAATTTGCACCAATGTTTTACTCAGAAGGTACTGAACTCAAAAACTGTTTCTCATAGTGAAAAGAATATCACTTCAGAGAAAACAGAAAACAATCTAGAACCTCAAAATTGTAGACACACTTTCAAAAATTTATGCAACAGATTTTAAACACAGAAGTTTCGATCAGAAGACTGCCACAATATCTGAAGGCCCCATTAGCTGTGTTTCTTTGCATATTGCTTACCTAAACAATATCATCCAATCTTTAGGGAGGTGGCTTGGATTCCCATTATTAAGCCGTATTGTCTTTGGAAATGTCACTATATGTATTTCAATCCTTTGTGATGGATGTACGGTAGTCCGTCAATTAAATTCAGAGTATATTTGCAGTGGCCATATTTGGGTTGCAACTCAAAAGTTATTCTCCAGATAAAATCTAAGTTGTTCACCCAATAAAATCTAAGTTGTAAGCAAATACCGTATTTGAACAACGTTCTGTGGTCAAACTTTGGTAAGCACTTGTACATAAGTTACATTTGATTTCAAACAATCTTGTCAAAAAAAAATACGAAAAGATTGTGCAAATGGGTCTTTAATACATCCTGTGTGCTAACCGTAGAATGCTGTTTGTTGAAAAATCATTGAGGATTGAATTGAATTCATTTGTCAACAAAACCGTCACAATTTTACCCAGTGCGTGTGTCAGCATGTTTAAAGTTAATACTGTGGATTTCAACAATCTTTTGGGGAAACAAGCAGAAAATATTTTTATATGGAGAATAAATAATGCCAAACATATGGCTATTTTCCCAGCAATGCTCACATACAAATGAAATTGAAACTATTTTTACTTAATAAAAATAATATTAGCAAGCATTACAGCTATTGTTCCAGTATTAATACAGATTTCAATGAGATTGAAAACTACATTGAATTAGGATAAAAGTCTGATATGTCATTAAATGAATTTAATATACCATTACGGAAATTAATTTACTATTAACCCTTTGAGCGCTGTAATTTTTCCCGCCAAAAATTTTGATGTAACATTTTATGAATTTTTATGTAATTCTTTCATAATTTTGGACCAAATGGACATTATATTTCATTGGCTACAGATTTTTATCAAAATTTTAGCAAAAAATTTGGAAAATATTGACTGGTATACATATGATAAAATAAGGTGACAAAATTTGACTTTGGCACCCAAAGAGTTAATAATTCTTGAAAGCATTTGTGTGCAAATGTAAACATAAGACATGTACCTGTATGAATGCATTTAATGAACATGTATATTTGTAAAATCCTGTCATAAGTACATAATTGAAAATCTAAGAGCAATTTTCATGTATATGATCTAATATCGTCAGTTCAGAAGAACCTGATTTTATCAGTCAAAGATGATGTAATCCTTGAAAATTGAAAAGACAGTCTGACCTAGGCTGGGCATAAGTGGTTGTCAGTTGCAGTAAGTGATGAATTTGTTCTTTCCATGAACAGAAGTAGATATATGCTATGATTCATTGATTTGTACTAGCTACACGTTTAACACTCTTAACACTAGAAAACTGTTGACAATGGATGCTTGCTATATTGAAATTAACCAGATTGGAATTGGCATAGCAGTAGGTTTTGGCGCCCCAGGTATGTGTGAAAGCCACAGGAATGGCCATTTTATGTGTGCCTGCACAGAGACAACTGATAAAATAAACAATAGTTATGCAAACAAGCACAGCCTGGTGTGAAAGTGAATGACAATGCCATACCCTTCGGGAAATGGTTTCTGCCATATCACATGATGAAAGCACTATGCTTGGCACTTTTCCCTATGATTCAAAATACATTAAGTTGATGAAGCCCTAAACTGCAACTTCAGCCACTATTTTATCCGTTTTGTTAAAAAATCATGGTAGTTATAGATGACGAAAATGGCTTTTCATGATCAAGTGACCCCAAAGCTAGCACATATGTAAAAATTGGCCTCGGTGAACTTCCCCTTTAATTTTTCCCAAGAATTCACACAGGGTGTCATGGCCATGTATTTTGTAAGCCATGATTAATATCCATCCCACACCAATAATAATACATTCTGTAAAATCAATTTGACATTGTCTGCATTAATTACAACGTGACTCTAGAGGCAAAGTGAAATATTTGAGAATAAAATAGTATTAGTACCAACAAAACTGATTACATTCATTCAGTCCCTTCCAATATTTAACCTGTAGAGTGGCAAAGTCAAGTCTTGTTGTCTTTATACAACATGATCATGATTCACACAATTTTTTCAGATTGAGACAGTATTTTCCATATTTTTACCAAAGTTTTGATAAAAATCTGTTATCAATGAAAAGTTACGTCCAGTTGGTCCAAAATTATTGAAAGGTTGCAGAAAAATTTTTTGAAAATTTGTAAAATGTATTTTGGTTGGGAAAAATTACAGCACTCAAAAATTACAGAAAAATTCATACAATTATGTGAAATGGTCCATCGAAATTTTGCGGGAAAAATTATAGCACTAAAAGGCTGTGACCCTGAGATAAAATTCTGTTTTATGCTTGTTGAAGACTTCTTGTCAACAGTAACAGTCGTACAGGTTGGATAGTGGACTGATTAATCATATCGATGCAGTAATCTCATTTATGATATTACTTTTATTACACATTTATTGCTGTAATATGATGTCATAATGAATATGCATGTTCTGTTTATCAGTTGAAATGGCATAGATGAACAAACTGTACAGCCAGTTCATGAGCCAGTTCAGTTGCTATTTTGCCCAGTCCTCTTTGCTTTCGTTCATCCAACAGACAAATGAATTATTCAGATAGAAACTATGAAATCTTGACAGATGGGCAAGTGAAAAATGAAGCTAATTTTATGGTTTAGCCTCAGGGCTACTCCAGTGTTCTCCACATCTTTTAAAAAACACAGGGATTCCAATTTTATGGAACAGCCTTCCGATTGAGGTTTGTCTCTCTCAAGCCTGCCAAGTTTTAAATCAAGTCTTAAAACACTTCTTTTTAGTTCTGCTTTTAATTGAACTTGTCCTTTGTATCGATGTTTTTGTTTTGTTTTAAAATCCTGTAACCTTATGTAATATTGAATTTAATTTACCCAGTGTCTCTGATCACACTTTTTGTGTGGATTTAGTTGCTTTGTAAATAAATAAATAAATTATTATTATTATTATAATTTGCATAACAATATATAATTTGCACTTTCTCTTGTTGTGAAAATGTATTCTTTTGGTACAGTTAATAACACATGTACAGACTGCTCCAAAATCAGAGGGGTGGCCCACCCATGAAAATCCCCTTGTGGAAAACCTTGTGAAGCTGTGGAAACCACTGATGATGTGTCAGTACTCAATATATCACAAACGACCTCAAAAGAGGGATAAAACTGCAGCAAGTGAAAATGAATACAGTAAAAAATTGGCCTTTATGAATGCATATACAAGACACTGATATCTGTAGTGTTGAATTAGTGAAGAAATATTTTCACAACTGGTGCATGCATATCTAGAATGCGTACATGTATGAAATCGTATGTTTACATAGTTTGACAGATGTCAGATAATGGTATATAACCTACATATAATTATGTATAAATAATGTTGAGTTACTTGCATGATGTAAAACAGCTGTCATATATTGAGTACCCTAAAAAAATTGGCCGACCAGCGAAAGATAAAGTACTTGTTAAAAGGCGGAGGATAAAAACTGCAACAAGTTAAAACAAATACAGTAAAATACTGACTGACCAGTTGTGAAAATATTTCTTCACTAATTCAACACTACAGATATCAGTGCTCTTCTTGTATAATATGCATTCATAAAGCCCAGTGGTTGCATTTTTATGCTCTTGTCCTAGGGATACAGTCATCGGAATTACACTCAAGGTCATATGGGACCCATACGACCAATGTAAACACTGTATCCAAGGTACGATGGTGATTAATGACAGTTAAAACATGTCTGTCATAATCTACATTGTATAATTGAAATGTTGCAGCTATGATGATTAGGTACATCTAGATATCATGCACGAAATACATTGTAAACGAGAAACTCCCACAGGTGCAGTTCCAGTGACTGTTCCTTTTAAATCATCCAATGTCTCTCTCAGTGTTTCTAAATTACATCTTTCACAATAAGCGGTGCCTCTGATGATATGTACACAGTGAGGTGGTCCATTGATGTGGAAAACATTGTATAAATTTAAGCTTATTTTGTACAGCGCCCTCGTCGCTGCAGAACAGCATTGTTACCAGCAATGTTGTGCTCCTTTGAAGTTATATCTGATTTGTAGATTGTCATTGATTACAGCAACTTAAGGAGTAAGAAACAGTGTCTATACTCTACCTGATTGGCTATTTGAAATAATTGTCATTGATTACAGCAACTTAATGATCAGAAACTGTGTCTAAATTCTACCAGATTGGCTATTTTGAAATAATAGTCATTGATTACAGCAACTTAAGGAGTCTGAGACAGTGTCTATACTCTACCTGATTGGCTATTTGAAATAATTGTCATTGATTACAGCAACTTAATGAGTCAGAAACTGTGTCTAAACTCTACCTGATTGGCTATTTGAAATAATTGTCATTGATTACAGCAACTTAAGGAGTCTGAGACAGTGTCTATACTCTACCAGATTGGCTATTTTGAAATAATTATCATTGATTACAGCAACTTAATGAGTCAGAAACTGTGTCTAAATTCTACCAGATTGGCTATTTTGAAATAATAATCATTGATAACAGCAACTTAGGGAGTCAGAAACAGTGTCTATACTCTACCTGATTGGCTATTTTGAAATAATTATCATTGATTACAGCAACTTAATGAGTCAGAAACTGTCTAAATTCTACCAGATTGGCTATTTTGAAATAATAATCATTGATAACAGCAACTTAATGAGTCAGAAACTGTGTCTAAATTCTACCTGATTGGCTATTTTGAAATAATTATCATTGATAACAGCAACTTAGGGAGTCAGAAACAGTGTCTATACTCTACCTGATTGGCTATTTTGAAATAATTATCATTGATAACAGCAACTTAGGGAGTCAGAAACAGTGTCTAAACTCTACCAGATTGGCTATTTTGAAATAATTATCATTGATAACAGCAACTTAGGGAGTCAGAAACAGTGTCTATACTCTACCTGATTGGCTATTTTTAAATAATTGTCATTGATTACAGCAACTTAAGGAGTAAGAAACAGTGTCTATACTCTACCTGATTGGCTATTTGAAATAATTGTCATTGATTACAGCAACTTAAGGAGTCTGAGACAGTGTCTATACTCTACCTGATTGGCTATTTGAAATAATTATCATTGATTACAGCAACTTAAGGAGACAGAGACAGTGTCTATACTCTACCTACCTAATTGGCTACTTTAAAATAATTCAATATTGAACTGCAGCGTGCTCTGAAGGTTATATCTGATTGGTCGATTGTCACTATTCACAGCAACTTAGGTGGTCTATTTGTATTATTCAATTATAACGGTAAGATTCAACCAACCAATTGGATAACAGCTTCCGAGATGCTGCAAATTAGCCCAAAAGTTACAATGACTGTTAGCCAATCAGTTGGCTAACAGCTGTTGAGATGCTGCACACCAGCCTAACTCGTAGGCTGTTGTTACAAAAGGGACTCCTGAAAGCAATCCGGGTCAGCATGAAAACCCCACAATGGCAGATATATTCTTGGATGCATCCCAAAATATTTGTACATTTGAATTATACATTTAGTGTACACTATTTGCATTGCAAACGACAGACCCACACAGACTCTCAGTAAATCCATATGAAGTAGCTGACTGCTCTAGTTTCAAATTAAACAATCTGAAAAGGTGTATTCGTACATGCTTTCAGGTTGCTATTATGCCATATCAATCGAAATTGTTATTTTTGAGATGCAATTTATTTGTTTTTCTTGTTTTATATAATGTTTAGTTGTATGTTCATTGTGTCACAGTCAAGTTTTTGAAATTTAGCAGTTGTTATCTCAGCAGAGACAGTGTTTGTCAAAAGAAACAATGACTGATAATATTTGTTTTTGTTGTTCCATGAAAGAAACACATTTTCTTTGTCTTTTCCCTAAAGTGTATTGACATAATACATAGGTATTGTCAACGCAAAATACAGAGTACAATATGCATTGTTTTTCTTGACAAAGAAACTTTTGTCCCGACTGAAAATCAAATGCTAGAAGTAACACCAAACATTACTCACATACACAATGTGTTGATAAGTCCCAGATGTACAGTGGCTGTTTCTAGGTGACTGTTAGAGTAGAGCAGGAAGATGCGTGTCACAGACATAAACAAAACAATGGGAAATTTATGAGCAGTTACTTTCATGCAACACTGACACTACTCATAGTTGTGATTGCTGTAACCAGATATAGAAACCATTTTGTGAGATACTTCACCCTATATAGCACTTCCAGGCAAAGAACACTTTATGTCACAATATTTTTCATGCTACATGTATCGTGACGGATATTTCTTTCAAGCTAGCTATGTCACCATCCTCTACACATTCTACCAGTAATTGGTATTCCCCAGACACAAAATTCCTTACAGAGATTGATGTTTGTCCTTTCTTACTGTTGTTTTTTTTCTCTCAATATTTTTCTGACTTCCTCAAGTAATAACCTACCCTCCCGACATCTCTGTCCCCATGATTCTCCACAAATTTACAGGGTTTTTTTTATCTGCAAGGCTAACCGGTTCACATCAGCAACCGATATACTGGTACATCCTCTTATTGCAACCTGCTCAAGGCAAACAGTGCACGTTTGTTTACATAGGCATCACTATTTATTTAAATTTTGTTGTATTGATTGTAGAGAAATCCTCTGTCAAATGTTGTCAGGTTTTATTTACTGAGAACTGCGTTGTTACCCATGAAACTATGTCAAAGCAGAACAGTGCTGAGCTCTTAATACTTTTGATATGTATAGTGATGTTTGCTTTGCTGGAGCTTTGATATGAAATATTTTGCAATTAGATTATTGTTTGTTAATGTTTGTTTGTTTAATGTAAACTGTAGTGAATGATGGCTGTACATAGCATTCAATGGTAATGTAAGGAGTTATGAGGTCTATAGACTAATGCTCCAAGTCTGTAGGCAGATAAGTATTAAAACATAATAAATTGAAGGAGGAAACATCAGCAGACTGTTGCTCTATAAATTGTAGGTTGTTTGTAGATTGTGTGGTGAACGCCTTGACCCACCTTGGCCAGCCAGTAACTCAGCTGCCGAGATATGCCAGGCAACTTGGGGCCAGTCTATGAGGTGTACTGAAATCAAAGGAATGGGCCCATACTTTTCAAAAAACACCACTGAGGGCGCTATTTTTATCACCAGCTGAATATTTCAATGGACTTGACCACATGAAACTTTAATCAATACACGGCTAGTTACTGTGACAAGTACTTCAGCTAACATTAATCTAACACCTGTCAAAAATTGCGATTGAATGTTTTAAAGAAGGTATTGTATAGATAGCTCAATGAAACGTCTTTGCTGATGGCAATTAATTATAAATCTGGAAGGCTCATCACATTTTTTCTGCACACAGTTGCTTTTAAAGATTAACTTTTCTCTCATTTTCATTTGTTTCTCGTTGTTGTTCTCACCTTAAATTTTAAAAATACATTTGTGATTCCCCCTACATACATAGAAATAACCGTACCTTTCCCATGTCTCTGTCCTTATAGCTCCCTGAAGTCTACATTACAACTGTTCTTTCCGTCAGTCCAGACACAGCAACCTCCACTCCAGTTGCTGTTCTTACAGTCTGCTTTAGGCAGATAAAAACATCTGTATTTATAAGCGTAATTATTTATGGAATCATTGTTGTGTCGTTGAATCATTGTTCTAAATATCTCTCAAATTTACTTCTGTTGATGGTACAAAAGATGATAGTTGTGTGTACTTGGTAATTATTAAAATTACATAGATATATAATATACACTCAAAATACAGTTTACAGTATTTACTACTATGTACAAATATATATTTATCATACCGAGTGCATCCTAGTCCTAGTGTTGTCTTTGTTGACGAAACAGAAACAGGTTTGACAGATGTTAAGGCTTTCTTTAATAAATGGCCTAATTGCTTTATCACTTTCTCAGAAACTTGTCCCATGGTAGCTTTAATTTCAAAGTTGGTTTGTGGGTTACTGCTATGGTGAAATATTCAATCATACATAAAATTGTGTGTGTCAATATTTTTAATTTGGTTCATCAAATTACCTCATATTCCAAGCAAATTGGAGTAGTGCAATTGATGCTATTTTTTGGCATTATTGTTATTCAGGGTGAATTATCGGTATTGGAAGCCAAACTGCAGAACCTGGAAGAGAGCCTGGCCAAGAACAGAGACACCATCAATCAGATCAGAGACACAGTCAATCTCCTAGCTGAAGGGAAAAACCAGCCAGTAGTACAGATGAACCAGCAGCCAAACCAGGTCAACATCCATGTACCGAGAACACAGAGACACGGCCATGGATTATGGAGATGCCGTGAAGTATAATGGAGTGGCAGCAAGTGTGGATAAGGACGAATGCACGTTTGGTGATACGCCGAGTGGAACTTCAGCTGATGTCAAGGTAAGAATTATGTATGTCTCAGGGTATGTACCGCATTGTGTAGTCAGCCTTGTGTTACAATAATAATTTCTACAAAAATATTATGAATAATCTCAACACACTCACTACGTATCGAAACTGACAGACATTTACACAATGAATGTTCAGACAGAATTTGTACTTTTGTGATGGAAAGAATGTAGAGGATGAATTTCACTTTTGTCTAGTATGTCCATTTTACAAAGAGCTTAGAGAAAAATACCTACCTGGTAATATTTATCAATTTCCTTTGAAAAATTTGTAATGTTATTGCAATCTAACAATGCTGCATTGTTGCGAAATTTATCAAAATATATTTTCTATACAATGAAGAAACGTGTAAATGCATCTTCACAGTGATGTCAATTTAAAGTCGTGTAATATTCAATGGCTGATTTCAAGATTTTCTAATACAGCTGCCTTCTTAAGAGAATTTTCACTTATTTTTGCGTACATCATGGCTGGTGGCCTACTGTATGTGAATAAATAATAATAATAATAATAATAATAATAATAATGATAATAATTATAATAATAATAATAATAATATTATTCCATTTTAAGAGGGCAATTCTGTATGATTACCGGTACTCATTATCACTTGTGAATATTCATGTCTCCTGGTGTCTAAGGTCTTGTAGTCTTGCCTTACACTCTTACAGCATCAAGTGTAATTTCTTGCTGTGGTCTTTACCCTTAATTACCCTTCCTGGCTTTGCCATTTCCTCATCTTCCATGTCAGTAAAAAGAAGTATTGAAAATGTATTTTCAGTTTCACCAACTAAGCCTGTATATAATAGCAGGTCAAGACAGCAAATTGTCCTGGTATCTATGTTTTCTAAATATTCAAGTTTGTGTTAAAGGGATACTGTCGCGTGTTCCAATTTTGCCACAGTTACCATGGAAAGAGAAAATCTAACTAATCACAGATTTTAAGTGGATGGCCGCATTTTAAAAACAGCGCCCTCACATGGGCATTTTGAATACCAAGGAACTCCCCTTTGACCATATATGAGCATATTTAGATTACAGGTGACTGTATACCTTTAAAATGCAATAAGCCGGGCAGGTTATCCCTCACTGGTTTAAACCAACTTGACCATCTATCCAAGTGACATTTGGTGAAAACATGAAGTTTGACTTAGAGATGATTCTTATTGATCTTTTACAGATGTTGGATGTTTTTGATCTGGTGAAGTTTGACAATCCTGATGGTGGGTCGTGGAAACAAGGTTTTGAGATTACTTACAACACACAGCAGTGGGAAAGAGAACCATTGCAAGTATTTTTGGTACCTCACTCACATAATGATCCAGGTGAGAAAACCCTATAGTAAAGCATTTCTACACTGAATGTGAAATGCTACATTCAAACAGAATATGCCTCAGGGACAAATATTCAGACTCAAAATTTTTACAATTCAGATCTAATGTGCATCTTGTAGGGGCTCTTTTTAAAGCCCTTTCACCACCATGGTTTGTCCCAAATCCATTGTTTTCTTGGTAAAGTTGGACCTTTATACAGGGAACTGGGGGTGAAAGGGTTAAAGCCCTGGGAGTAAGAAAAACTGTCTCAGTTTTTTTGAAGATCAAAAATTTTATTTTCCTTCATTGAGTTAACACAGGCATCTTGAAATTCAAATTATTGGGAAAAGTTAGATACATGTAATTTATTTCTCTAGTACCAAAATTTGCATGTTGACCCCTGATTTTTATACTTGATTTGGTTCGAAAATGGTTGAAAGTTTCATTCAGGAAAGTTTAAGCGAAAGTTTGAGTCTTTCACTTTTGTGGCACAAACTATTTTAGAGTAGAACATGCCTCGGTGTCAAACTACAATGCATATTTGGCCTACCACTCGTGTGGGGGCTCATTTTGAAGTTCTTGGAGTAAATAGTTTTTACGGGCTTGTTTTTGTGAAAATTGAAAATTTTAATGGTAGACCAGCTGTTGTGTTTTTATTTTACCATAGCATAACAAGCACTCACTTGATTACACATTCCACAACCACAGCTTCTGGCCAGATTTCCAGTGATGTACAGTAACATTGCTAATTGTTTTTATCCCTCTAGGATGGATCAAAACTTTTGAAGTTTATTTCCGAGATCAAACACAACATATCTTAAACAATGCAGTTGTGAAATTACTAGAAGATAGGAAAAGAAGATTTATCTGGGCAGAGATTTCATATTTTTCAAGATGGTGGGAGGCCATTGATATGGCTAAAAAGAAACAAGTTATAGAGTGAGTATTACCATGGTATTAGGCAAATGCTACAAAGGATGCATCAGCATAGTGTATTGCATGATGAGAAGTGGAGGACGATGTGTGGCATTTATGTCGGAGTGCATCCTTTGCAGTATTTTTGCAATAACATTATCGTTATACATCTTACATTCATCACTGGAACATAAATAGGCTGAATTTTGAGCTCTGCATTCAGGTATGGCTTTTTATGGGCTCTCAAAATTCTATTGTGCCCGAAGGTAAATATAATGTACCTTACACTGTGCAGTTGATATAACATGAACATGGTTAGAAGGGGTCAGGACAAGTACTTTTCAAAAATTAGATGCACACAATTCCTTTGGGAGAATTTTTCAATTTCTTCCTTCTCAATCAGTAATATGCATCATCGTAAACAAATGAATTCTATGTTGGACAAACATTCAGTGCACAAATCAGATATTTATCATGTAAAATTTTATTGAAGTGCCGCAAAGTGACCTCTATAAGAGGTGATTGCTCTATAAGGTTGACTGCTACTGGTTTGGCTGTGTTATTGTTAGCTATAAATTGGACTTACAGACACTATATGCAAGTTGAATACTGGACATTTCAATATTACCTTGCAAGCATTACAAGAAAACATGACAATAAATTTATAAAATGAAGATTTTTAACATGCCAATATCTCAAAAACAAATTTACTCATTGGCGCTTTACAAACTTAAAAATTAAAGTAAAAAGTGCAAAAAATCATCTCAAAAATAAAAGTACAATCAAGCAACCGTAAAATTAAAAAGTTGAGGTAAAAATACTAATAAAGTTCTCAACGGATGATTTCAGTATATCACATACGGAACTGAATACTGAAAACTTCAAGAAAAGTTTACAGCTAACGTAGCTTTCATTGTATTTTTGAACCCAAGATTAATATCGAGAGGACAGCTTGAAATAGTGTCCGGTGGTTGGGTAATGCCAGATGAAGCCAACACACACTACTATGCTATGCTGGATCAAATGATTGAAGGCCATACATGGCTGGATGCTCATCTAGGTAAGTAGATACTGTACAGTTGATGTGTCAAGTGATAAGAAGTTTCAAGCTTAGCCATGACTGCCTGAATTAAAGGGGCAGTCTTCAATCCCTGGGTCTCACATTAGTGGCTGTTGACAGTCTTCTTTGCTCTCCTTTAAAATTGTGTACAGTTAATCAATTTGCCGATAAAGCTGATTTCCCCTTTAACCCTGTGAGCTCCAAAGTCAATTTTTGTCACCTTGATAAAATGTACCTCAGTCAATTTTTTTCAGATTTTTGCCAAAATTTTGAAAAAAAAATTGTAGCCAATGAAATGTGATATCCATTTGGTCCAAAATTATGTTAAAAATTACAGAAAAGTTCATAAAAACTGGTAAAATGATGCACTAAAATTTGGTGGGAAAAATTATAGCACTCAAAGGTTAAACATTTCAGTTGCTTTGCCTAGCCATAACTAAGTTTCTAGCCCAGCAGTCTGTGTGTAAAAGTCTATTGGGATTACATATAGTTGCCAAAACGCCAGCCCACTGTGTGCCTTTGTATGCTTCTGGGCAAGTTGGTTCAGTAGACTGGTAGACTTTGTGAGCTTTTGCACCAATCTTCAATACCATAGGGAGTAATTAGAGACCCCTAAGAAAATCCTTTTAGTTCCTGTCCAAATATATGTGTCCATAATCAGTAACCTAGGGAGTCATCAAGATCAGGGTCAGGGACAGAGTATTTTGCTAGAGACCCCAAGGAAAACCCATTTAGTTCCTATGAAAAGATCTATTTCCAGTAACACTCACTTATGCTACTCTCTTGACAGGAGTCAAGCCAAGAAGTGGTTGGGCAATAGATCCATTTGGCCACTCACCAACTATGGCATATCTGTCAGAAAGGGCTGGCATCAATGCCATACTGATACAGAGAGTCCATTATTCCATTAAAAAATACCTGGCAAGTGTAAAGAAGTTGGAATTCATGTGGAGACAAAACTGGGGTAAGTCAGTTACTGGTATCTTAGTTGAATTACGTACTGTGTTGTGCCGATATCAAACTGATATTGGGTAGAGTCTGCAGTGTATTTATAACTTTGTTTGATTGGAATATATCTGTATTGTGTGTTTATCACGTTTATCAGTCGGATTTGGTCAGATTATTGTGTATTTATCAAGAAATGTTGTTGAACACTATGTGCATTGTATGTGTTTATCAATGACATAATTTTGAATAGATTATATCTGCAGTGTATGTTTATCATGTTTATCAGTGATATTTGATTTGATTATATCTTCATTGTGTTTACCAAGAAACTTTTATTGAACACTATGTGAAGTATGTATTTATCAACAAACTTTTGAACAATATCTTCAGCGTGTGTTTATCAAGAAACTTTTGTTGAACAATATCTGCAGTATGTGTTTGTCACTGATAATGAATAGGACAAAAATGGAACAGTGAATTTATCTCTCACTTTGTCATGAACTATATTTTTATAGCTTGAATGTATATAATCTTATGTTCCTTGAACAACACAACAGAAAAAATACATAAATGGTTTGTTCGTCTGCAATTATCATATTTTCTCCAAGTTTACTATTTCATATAATGTCCTGTTTCCTTGTCCATCAGATCATGGATCAAGCACAGATATGTTTTGTCATATGATGCCATTCTATAGTTATGACGTACCCCACACATGTGGACCTGATCCAAGAGTGTGCTGTCAGTTTGATTTCAAACGTTTACCCGGAGGGAGGGTGTCCTGTCCTTGGAAGCTCCCACCTGTACCTATTACAGATACTAATGTAGCCAGCAAGTAAGTATCTCTTCAGTTGTAACATACATGAACTGCTCTAGGCCCAAGTCTTTGTGGGATAACATCAAGTTCTACCATGGGTGATTCTATGGTAAGTGCAATTGACTCTCCTTGACCACCAAATTTTAGCTTTGAGCTTAAATGGTAAAGTTTTATAGTATGCACATTGAAAATGAAAGTTTTTAACATCTTTGCATCTTGAAAATGAAACTTCTTCTCATACTTTGCTCTACGAATCTTTGACATGTTCTTTGGAAGGGAGAGTGAAAAACAGATTACTTACAAATCGTTATATTAGAGCCCCAAATTTTCTCAAAGTGACTGGCATGTGAAATTCAAAATGGCCACCATTCTATGTGTTACCTCAGTGCGAAAATAATTACGCTTTCAATTGTTATAAAAAAAGTCATAATTATACCGTGTTAACCACTGCTATCCTGTATGTACTAAACGTGCCACCACCATGCTACGATGGAAATGCACTGACAAGAGACAAAAGCAGGAAAATTCAGAGATACTGCCAATTTAGCACACAATCTATCTGGAGAAGTGATGAAAATCAGAATTGAAATTAGACAAATACAATAGAGCAGATCCGTTGCCATGATACCACTAAAACAGCGCCCCTTGTGCTGAAATTGAAAGATTGAAGCTTTGAAATGTGTTAAATTTATAAAATGTCATTACTGCATGTTACTTTTATCCTTGATAATTTGATTTATTTTATTTCTACAGGGCTGAAATTTTACTTGATCAGTACAGAAAGAAATCACAACTTTACAAAACTAATGTGCTACTAATTCCCCTGGGAGATGATTTCAGATACGACAAAATTATAGAATGGGATCAGCAATTTTCAAATTATGGCAAATTATTTGACTACATGAATTCAAACCCTAGGATGAATGTCAAGGTAAGAAAAATACACTTTCCCGTTTATTACAGAATGGAACATTTCCGACGTGCAACGCTGTGTTTTACTGTTACTTACACATCTTGTAGCAACTTCTGTAATCTTCGTAGTGTTACTGTAGTATTCATGTACAATGCTGGTAACCTGTACTACCACATAAATCAACATGTTCTATGACACAGTTAATATGACATTTATTTTCTTTCTCTCTTCTCTGTCCCCCCCTCCTCTCCCTCTACCCCCTCTCTCCTTGCACTCCCCCTTTCCCTCTTTCTCTATCCCCTCTGTTTCTCTCTCCTTTCACCCTCCCTCTCTCTCTCTCTCTCTCTCTCTCTCTCATCACCACTTTATACCCTCTGTCTCTCAGGCCCAATTTGGAACATTATCAGAGTATTTTGATGCAGTTTGGAGGAGTACCGGATCAGAGCCTGGCAGTAAACCAAACGGCTTTCCCACACTTGGTGGTGACTTCTTTACCTATTCAGACAGAGAAGACCACTATTGGAGTGGATACTACACATCACGCCCATTTTATAAAAATTTGGACAGAGTTCTGGAATCAAATCTCAGGTAAGAAACTATTATTTTCACCAACAAATCAGATAATACTGCATATTCCCCTGTGAAAGGTATTTATTTTGACGTGGACCCTTCCATGAAAACAAGCATTCGTGGAACAGAAAATTTAAATCATATGATTGTAATGTAAAGGCCATCACATACTTGTAAATGGGCAATGAGTAACCATTCCATGTAATTCCTCAGTGCTATACTAAAGTTCAAGATGGGAATATCTTGAAGCAGGGCTTAGGAACCACCTTAAAGCCAGTATTTTCCATCTGACAGTCAAAGGAAGGCAGTGTATAAAATTTTAAATGCCAGCTATGCATGCTTTCTCACATGCAGAATTGGAAATGGCAATCCTTTTGCGTTGCCAAACCCACCAAGACAATGCTTGTTGCATGGCAACATCTCATTGGTCTGCACAATTTTGGCAAAAAGTTTCCCAATAAACTTTATAGGGTGTTCAGGCAGAGCTTGATTAGGGAGAGAATCTGTGGTCAGGAGACAATATTACGATGACATCATGACTGACAATGGACTGGACCATGAACGCCGACTATTAGATAAAGCACCATCAGAGATAATGTATTTATTCTTCACTACAGGGCTGCTGAGATTGTTTATTCCCTTGCCATGGCAACAGCCAAAAGGCATACTATCCCAGGATTCAATGGGCTGACAGAAATGGAGAGATTGGTGAAAGCAAGGAGACAGATGGGATTGTTTCAACACCATGATGGCATCACTGGTACTGGCAAGGATGTCGTGGTCATTGACTATGGACAGAGGTCAGGTTTGGCTTCAGAATTTGTATCAACTTTATTTTCTCTGTATGTTTATCAAAATTCTTCTCCCTGTTTGAAGCTTGTTGACCACATTTTAAAAGTCGTAAGTGGATACTGACTTGTCGGTAAAATATCAATCCTTGTTGTAACAAATGAAATCTCAATGCATGACTTTTGGTGTCCCAGTTACCTTCAAAAGAGAAATGACTTTGAAAACTCTAGCACAATCCAATTGAGGACAGACTAAACGAGATGTGTTGATAATGAGTTGATATTTCAAAACAACCACGCATATTTTTACATTCCTGATGGTCATTGAATAGACTTCTTGGACCACTTGTCATATTTAAAATGGAACTTGTTGGAGTTAGCTTGAATTAAAAGTTCATCAAATATTGGTATCACTAACAGCGCTTGTGAATTTTCATCAAGTTTTACGGATGAGCAATAATTTCTTTTATCCTCTGTCATCTGTGGTATCACTGAAAATATTTTGCCTGGTACTTGCGCATGGTATAGATGTGAAACCTTGCCTTAGAAAGTTGTTGACTGTCAACTATAACTTGACAAATTTATTGATTTAATAGGATGCTGGAAGGTATCAATGAAGCTAAGAGGGTGATCAGAAATTCAGCTCAGTTCTTAATGATGACACAGAAAGACAATTATAAGGAAGAGGTTGTGTTCTTTGACCTGGTAAGAATAATAATTATCAAAAATATCTGCCGCTTTATTTCTCAAAACATTACATAAATATTCTCCGGATCAAGATTTTCCCTGTGTAGGTGCTATGATACTTTGATCTCCTTTTATTTGTCATTTTGATCTAACAATCTAAAAAAGTAGTTTCCTGATTAAACATAAATAATATTTGTCCATTCCTGCTGTTGTTCTAATTGTCAATGAAATGTTTTCTGAATGATGGGAAAATGTTTGTTTTGCAACTTGTTGGAAGCCATGGTTCTTTTGGAAGTGACAAATATTACAGCAAGTATACTGAGCATACTTCTAGTATGTATTTCACTCGCAATCAAATACTGAGCATATTGTCACTGGTGCAGTTACATATGTCAGTATGTCCTTTGTTTTTATCTGACAGGATGAAAAGAGGGCAAGCCATGATGCCATGTCTGAGAAAACTGTCATTTCTCTCAGTGATCAACCAACGTAAGTCATATCACATATTGTCATACTACAACAAAGTTCATAAAGTCATTTTCTGCTTCTGGCGATACCAATTCATTGCTGTTACTGTGAGAAATTCATTGATCAAGTTAGTTCACAGTGTTTGTACAGTATTTGCCTTGTAGGAAAGTTGCTTTAAAGAGAGGCGAGATGATAATATGTCCCTTTACCCTTTGAGCGCCAAAGTCAACTTCAGTTACCTGTATAGAATATAACTGCAATAACTTTTTTCAGATCTAGAAAATTTCTTATCAGATTTTCCCCGTAATTTTGTTAAAAACTTTAGCCAATGCAAAGTTATTTCCATTTGGCCTAAAAACTATCAAAAAAATTGCAGAAAAATTCATAAAAATTGGTAAAGTGTTACACAGAAATTTTAGTGGCAAAATTTACAGCACTTAAAGGGTTATAGTATCTGCATGCTATACAAGTTTATTGTTGTTACTGTGAGATATCCATCTTTCAAGCTTGTTCACAATGTATGTATGGTCTTTGCCCTGCAGGAAAGTTGTGATCATTAATTCCTTGGCACAAGAGCGACAAGAGATGGTGTTACTGTTGGTTTCGTCTTCCAATGTTGAAGTCATGGACTGGCAAGGCAATATAGTGACAAGTCAGTCCAATTTAGTCTGGACAGGAACTGACTCATCACTTGAGACATTCTTTGAGGTAAGCATTTTACTCACACATCTTTCTAGGAGGAAAACATATCTGAAGAACAGGAGAAAGCAATATGAACGGTGACCCTTACCTTTCGTTTTGCTTTCTCCTGTTATTTTTATGTATTTCTGAAATAAAACACAGACTGATTAACCTTTTGAGGGCCAAAGTCAATCTTAATCTATACCCAGACAATTTTTTCAAATTTTTGCCAAAATTTTGATGAAAAACCGTTGCCAATGAAATGTGATGTCTGTTTGGTCCAAAATTATCAAAAAATTACTGAAAAATTCATAAAATTGGTAAAATGTTGCATTAAAATTTTAGTGGGAAAAATTATAGCACTCAAAAGGTTAATACAGTCTGATCTAAGCTGAGAAGGGTAAGTTGAGCAAGCTAGGATTGATCTGTGTTCAGAATGTCAAATTTGTGAACATAAACGAACTTAACAGTTCAGTTTCACTTACGTAGACGTTATTGATTTGGTGAATTTGATGAGTACCATGGAACATCGAAGATATTTAGTTTACATATTGTGACAATGATTATTTTTCTCTGTGTGAACACCTTAGAGCAAATTGAATCAGCTATGTACAGGGTATAGAGGTAAACCAAAGCAGGTATGGAGAACAGGGAACCATAAAGGAAGTACTTGAGAAATGTCTTGAACTTAGGGAGCCTTGGATAGGGACAGTAGTAAGGTTAGGCCCTTGGGGAACAAGGCAGTTCTCTTCACTAGGCCAAGTGAATCCATAATATCATTATAGGTAAAGAGTCTGGGAAAGGGATAGGATAAGTTTAGGCCCTTCAGGAACAGATTATTTCAGTTAACAGGGCTTGTACTAGTGAATTCATAATGTCATTAACTTAGGGAGTCTAGGATAGGTATTTGAGTAAAGTTAGGCCCTTCAGGAACAAAGTATTTTATGTCATCACCTGGTCTAAAGAATCCGAAAATATCACAAGCTTAGGGAGTCTAGGGTAAGATTTGGGAGTTCAGGGATATATAATATTCAGTTGACCTGGCCTAGTTCATTTATACTTTGCCGTTTTGCTTTTCTTTCTCTGCAGCTTGTATTTGTGGCTGAACTGCCGGGACTTGGTATGAGGACGTACTCCATCAGAGACTTAGGGACACATGAATCACCAGAACATTCACAATCCAGAGTTACTATACTGAACGCTGGTGAACAGGACACACTTGTCAGGTACCATACAAATATTAAGGTAGAATGCCCATTTGTGACAGATATTTAGATTTTCAAACTTGCACAATAGTGTTTTGATCTACCACTTGTGGTGGCTCATTTTGAAGCTTACGGAGTAGAAAAAGTTTTAACCAGCTTATATTTGCGAAAATCAAAAATTTAAGTGTTCCCCATAAAGTAAATACAGAGATGGGTGCCATTTTGAAATTCAAGTGTTTGTGAAAATTGAGTAATTTGTATCTCTAGTACCAAAATTTGCATGTTGATTGATTTCAAAAGTGAATGGTTTTACATTTACATTTCTGTTACTGCCAGGTAGCAATGTTTTGAAAGTGTTCTGTACTGGCAGTTACTTGTATCATAAAAATATTTCTTGCTGATAAACATTTCTTGTATTTTATTCACAGAGGCTCTTTCCACGTGTTCAAAGAATCAAATGCGTACGGTGACTTCTCAATAGAAAATGCATTTATAAGTGCTGAATTCACAGGCACCAATGGATTACTAAAGGTAAGTTGATGCAACCTTCCTAGGTCAGTAACTCCCTTGATGTTTAGTCACCAGCCATTTACCCAAGCCCTTTCCTAAAGTTTATCTCCAACCGTGTTTGGGGGTAAATATCTGGGGCCAACTGTCCTCTTGTTGTACAAGCTGCCTGAGTAAGCTAATAGTGTTCTAAGACGGTTTCAAGTCAAAAGTTGCTGCTGCTGGATTTGTACAGGTCAAAATAATGTGCCTCACTTTGATGAAGGGTCACAAATTACCTTTTGTGGACACTCAGAAAGCATCGTTACACAGACTTGTTCTGTTCAGGAATACAAGTGAATTCATTCTGTGTGGTTTATTTCTGTCTCTTTGCAGTCAATCACAACAAAAGCTGATAGCAAACGCACATCCATATCATTAGACTTTGTCATGTACGGAACAAGAAACACCAAGGATAAAAGTGGAGCATATTTATTCCTGCCGGATGGAGAAGCAAAAGTAAGTGTTTTAAACTTCTAGGAATGAAAATCAGTGTCTCACTGTACAAATTTTGGTATTAGAGAAATAAATTACATAGAATTTACCAATAAAATTATTCAAAATTATAGCATACTCTGTGGTAACTCTTGGGGAAAAATTAAATTTTTCATTTTCAAAAAAAGAAAGTGACAACTTTATTTGCTCTTCAGATATATAAGAAAATTATTTCATAACTTTTAGGACAATTACTCATTCAAGAAGTGCTCTCAGGGATAGTTATGGTACAATTAAATGATGACAACATTTTGTTTCTTCATTTCAGACGATCACAGAGGGTCTTAAACCAGTCATAAGGCTTATAAGAGGCCGGTTACTATCAGAAGTCCATGTTACATTTGACCATGTTTTCCATTGTGTTAGATTAGCAAAATCACCAGGTATGTATGCATGTTTATGCTAAGTGATAACCAATCATCACCGTCCACAGTGATTTGGTAATGGTGGTACCTCAAAAATTGTGTTTGGGTTGCCCAGTCTTGTTGCTCGGGTTTGACATAGTACTATATTAATGCAATGCTATTATGGGCCTACAGAAATGGCACAGAATTTCTCAAACCATATATCTATTTACCAAAACCATAGCAAAAAACACATTCCATGTTTACCAAAGGCTACCATCATAAGTACAATATACATAAATCTATACAGCTGTTAAGTGTTCTTACATAGACAGAGCAATTGTACTTGGATTTAGGGAATCTCCCAGCCATTTGCAATTTGAACAGATATCATTCCGTGTTTGATACCATTGTAGGGAGTCCAAAAGAGTTTTTCAGTATGGCTGCCAAGCATCAACCTCTGTGATAGCATTTCAAGCCATAGGCTCCAATTTATTTAGCCATTCGTAAAGTGACCTTATTCAAATTCAGTATGATTACAACACTGGGGAATAACAGTGACTGGAGTATAACTAATTGTCTGTTGATGTTGTCAGCCGTTTTCTGTCGTCAACCAATGTATTTTTCAAAATTTTACAAATAAGAAATCAGATTCCATGACCATGACCTTATACAGATTTGTTCTAATTCTGATGAAATCATCAGTGTTAAACTATTTTGTATTTATCCAGGAGCTGATGGGACTGCACTAGAAATCTCCAACATTGTGGACATCAGAAGTCAGAAAAATAAAGAGATAGTAATGAGGATAAAACAGACATTCAAAACATTGATAAATCATTTTACACAGATCTCAATGGATTCCAGGTAAACATGTCATAATATATTGTTGCTGTCTTTCTTATTAAACAATGAGAATATGTTTAATGAATGTCTCTTATACAGTGAGGAGGTGATTTTCAAAGCTGTTGAAATGTGATGTCAATAATACCGGTGTTTTTGTGTGTGATATTGTTTTACAGAACTTCATGAAAGCATGTACTACACTTCATTGTCTTATGTGGTGTGTCTCTTGTATGAAAGGCCTTTATGTATGCTTTTTGTACGAAACTGTAAATGCAGGCTGAATAACGCATGTTCATACATGATTTTATGAATGAGTATTTGACAGTGTACTATTTCTAATCTTTTCATTTCATTGAAAAGCTGTGTTCCTTATCATGTATTTACACTTTTCACTGGTCTTTTTATTTTGGCCCTACCATTTGCCCATACCAAAACAACAGGTCCTGGTGCATTAAAATGTCTTGTGATGTTTGCATTTCAGATTCAGAGAAGAAAAACTTTATCCAAATTACCACTACAAGCTAACGTATATCCCATGCCAGCAATGTCATATATAGAAGACGGCATGTCTAGACTAACTCTTCATACAGCACAGGCCTTAGGTGTTGCCAGCTTACAAACTGGTGAGTAGACTTTGTTCTTAAGGGAGCCGTCATTATTTATGGCCTGGGGGGGGGGGGTCGGAGGAATCTGAGGGGGGGTCACTCAAAAAATCGAAAGCTACAAGGGGGGTTGCTCAAAAGTGGAGAACAAGAAAGGGGGGGGGGCTACTCAATTTTGTTGACATATATTGAAGCATTTAGTGGAGTTACGAATTAATACAACAATAATAGTAAAGATATGTATATTCATACACGGTATTTGTGTACACACACAATATATATATATATATATATATATATATATATATATATATATATATATATAAATCTAAATCATAATACAGGTGGTTTCAAGTAGAAACTAAAATCTCATTACACTATGTGTTTCACGTTATTGTGATCTTCAGACGAGAATGATCAGCTATTCGACGTGGCAAGCCTTATGTTAGAGGCTAGTACTGTACATTTTCCTGATTAAAGATTGATATACTTGCCTGATCATTAATGAGAAATGTCTGCTTTCTAAATTCTACATTGTATAGGTTACCAATAGGGGAAAATGTGTAAAGCAAGCTTATTCTGATGCTATAAAGTTTAAAACCAGTTGAATGCCTTGACATCAAACCCATCTTTATTGCAGGAAAATAATAGTAAATAATAAATGTGAATAAATGTATGTCTGTCGCTATTTTTCGGTTTCAAAAAATATAGTTGAAATCAGTGAACTGAAATATAAGTTTTGGAATACTGTCTCAGATTTATTTTCCTTTGAGTTTTTATACGAAAAAAATACTCCCCAAGTGCCACCAAATAACACCATTTTAATCTCTATTTTTCAAAAGCTCCAATGGCAGGAGGGGGGACACCCCCCTCCTGACCTCCCCCCCGTGACCGCTTATGCGGTCTCTTGTGGTGCTTTCGCACCACATCTTCCCCCTCTTGAAAAAAAATCCTACAGAATAACTGCATGTCACCAGAGCACTGGATACAGACCTGTACATCATAGTCCGGGGTCACTTGTCGTGATTTTGGCTTCCGTGTGCATTTCGTGAAGACTCTTGTCAACATATATCATTTTGTTCCTTAATACCTGGACAGTCCAAAAAACATTGTTGGCATTTTTTCTTTCCACTTTGTCAAGGTCAAATTCAAGGTCATTCGTTACTCTGCAAATTCCATTGATTAAGCAGCATACAAATTGGCTATAATCATTGACCAAACTACCGTCAGTGGTGTAGGGGAACTAAACAGCTCATGATATATTTAAAAAACCTTGTCTGAGGAATTATTGGATCTTTTTTTACCGTTTTATATGGATTTATATGCAATTACAAGGATTGTGTGTGTTGCAGTTGTCCATCATTTCCCATGCACTGTGTTAAAGAATGACACGGATTGGTTTCTGACATGCACTGCGCTTGACAACTACATCATAGAGGTTATTTTATCAATTTCTGTGCATTTCAGCGTAAGCCGTTCGCAGTATTACCAGCTCTGCAAGGTTGTAAATCCAGACCTCTGCGCAGAATTTAACTAGTGTAGACTGGATTACTGTGCAGCTAGCAGTGTACTCTTTGATTGTAGTAAGATTAAGTCATCTCTTTTCCTCGCATTTCTCTCCAAGCCATGTAAAACGATTTGGATGTTTCCTTAGTAACAATAGCTGGGATTAGAGACTTGTTGCTAAACATAGGCTACATGTAGAAGCCGTTTATCAAAACTAAGCCTCTTGACTGAGAAATATAGGCTATTACCTGTGTCTTTTGGAATCAACTCCAGTACACACAATGCTGTACTAACCAAGACACCCATTGGTAGAACATTGATATAGAATACGAAAAGTGATACATTAACAATAGGTTGATTCTTATTGAGACACAGGTTTAGTCCATAGGTTATTTAGGGTTAAAGATGACAAGAGAAGTCAAGAACAGTGTTAGTAGTTTCTCAGAAACCGTTATCCAAAGGCTATTTACTCGATATTGTAATGTCACGGAATAGTAAACATTTAGTGGTTGCGTTTCACATATAAATATTTCACATAACTGACATTGCATGCAAATAACTTTGTCAAAATTTTCAGTATGGAAAAACGTATCATTCCTCTGAAAAGATTCCTGAAACAGACTTAAAGTCTGTTTCAGAACGTTCTCTTTATGCCTGATACGTCAGGAAGCAAGTGGTGAGCTTGTGTCAAATCCCACTGCATATGACACAGTGCGGAGTTTGTTCACCAGAGAGGTGTATTTGGTGATGGTGTCTTTCCAGAAATAAATTCAAGACTCAGGGATGATGATTCTTTTCTCCCTTCGAGCTTGTGGTGCTAGCTGGTATAGGGAATGCTATTAAAGCAAATACTTGCCACAGAGGTCAACTCCAGAGAGCAAAATTGCGCTATGAAAAAGCATTAGAGCAAGGTGATAGCTCTGTAATATTAGGTAAAGCAACTTTAAACCTCATCTACTACGGAATGTGTTGTTTCATCTGAACATAAAGTTGCTTTCACTAGACCATCAGCTAGTACATACGACAAAAGCATGTGTTTTTTCTGTCAACAATATAGGTTTTCTTTGGGTCCTCTCCATGAGGTTTCTTCACTCAATACTGGGGAAAACCACAAAGGGCAGTAAACCAAGGAAAATCAAACTTGTTAAAAGTCAGACTCAGTGGTGCAATAGATCCAAAGGATGCTAGAGCCATTGGTATTAAATATCACAAAAGATGTTGGACCGAGAACGTTGAAAATGTCTTGCGAAATTTAAACACAAATGCAGACTTACACCCATTGTGTGAGACTGGATCTGCAAATGTCGGTAATGACAATACCACCATGCTTGCTGCAGATATCGAATTTTTTCCTTGTTGGACTTGCTGAAAGAGCGTTTTTTAACCTTGGAGAAGTACATGACTCATATTTGGCAATACGTAAGGAACATGGAATTGTGTGATGGTATTACTTTTATAGCTAAACTTTCTTCAGATTAGAGTTATGGCATTAAAAGTCATTGACCTTTGACAGGAAATGTTAGGGACCGGTCAGTTTCTTCGGCCAGGGGGTGGATTATTTTTTGCCGGTGTCAAAAAGTGGCTGACCTCCCTTTTCCAACTTTTGAAAACAGGGTGACCCCCTGTGCACGACAAAGGTAAAATAAAAGGTGGTTGTCATGTCAGTTGTAAGATAGGACCTTAAAAGTGTCAATTCTAAAGTTTGAATACAGTATTTTGAATGAGCTGTGAATGTATTCCACTCTTTTTATGCATAACCAGATCTTCAGAACTGTTATAAGACAAAATGTAAAATTTGTGAAATTTGAGTGCATGTACACTTTGCAAACTTACTTTCAATTTACAGACATCAAGATATTTCTGACATATATCTGATACATTAAAATACTGCACCCTAAGGGCGCGCCGAAAAATATTAAACATCCAGATATCTCTGATATATGTGATATATGAAAGTCATACGGATGAAGGGCGTGCTGAAAAATATGTTTGAAATTTAAAGTAACTGGGCGCGCCGAAAATCAGTAAACATAAGATATCTCTGATATATATATCTGATATATGCAAGTTTCGCGCTTGTTGGGGGGGGAGGGGGAGCTCTCAAAAATATGTCTTATTATTATTAAAGTTACGCGCCCAAAATGCACTCGGAAAATGCAACTCAATGATGAAATTTGTTGCTGGCAAGATGCATTTTAGGCAAGTATGAGCCCGTGTCGACCCCCCTATTCGGCATTTCAATAACATGGTAACCCCCTTTATCACCAAAGTCAAAAACAGGGTGACCCCCTGAATCCACCGCCCCCAAGGCCAAAGAATCTGACCAGTCCCTTAGACATCTGATTTCCTGAGACTATTGTATAAGTTTTATGAATCTGAAATTGTAGACAAGATAATCAATGTGATGTTTAAGATATGGAAAATCAATGTGATATTTAAAATATGGAAAAATTCGAAAGAAATTTCATACTGACCTTTAATTGACCTTTGGTAAAGTAGTTCTATATATTCTTAATGCAATAGCCGTTTTTTCAACAAACCTAAATTTTAATGATTATAAGGAATAATCCATAACAAAATGCATGTTTCCAAAAATAATTTTGTTGCAAACTGGGCATAAAAATCCTTTTATAGCTAAGAATAGCTGATTTTGTTGATTTTAAGAAATGACCTTGAAATGACCTTCAGAGTTGTCAGAAAAAATGCCAACAATGTTTTTTGAAAATCTTGGCCATTAAGTAAATCGATGAGCTAGGTTGGCAAAAATCTTCACTCAAAACACACGGAATGACAATTGACCCCGGACTATCAGCCCCCTCCACAGCAATTGGAACCTCCTTCCGACAAAGACCTATACCACAGGGTTTAATCAGGGTCTGTACAGGGCCTGTGCAGCAGCAATCCATTTTAGTGTGTAGATATTTAACTTCTCCAATTTTTTTTTTGGGGGGGGGGGGGGGTCACTCAAATTTTCTGTAGCAGAGAGGGGGGGTTACTCAAACACGTCATGGTTGGCAGGGGGGGTTACTCGAAATTTTGGAGTTTCGAAAGCAATTCCTCCGACCCCCCCAGGCCGTAAATAATGACGGCTCCCTAAAGATGCTAACTAGTCATCCGGGGGGACTTACAGATTTGATCATGTCTGTACGTCCATGCATCCGTTCACGCAAATTTCTCAGAGATGCCTGGAGCGATTTCATTCAATCTTGGTACAAGGATTACTCCCTATGTCATACATATGCACATTAATTTGTTTTGTGATACGATCCAATATGACCATCATTTCCGTCGGTGGATTTTAAATTCATCGACCAAGTGGGGACTGTGTCGTTGACAGTGACTTGTTCTTAAAGCTGCTAATTTGATGATATTTTCACAATGTTGATCCATAAACAAGAGTTACACCTGTTGTATTTAGGACAGAGAGTGATACATGTATGTTATCTGAAGGAATGAATATTAATTTTAAATGTATTCTACCATAGGTTGGTTGGATGTATTCCTGGACAGAAAACTAGAACAAGACGACAACAGGGGATTGCAACAGGGAGTCAAAGATAATAAAAGAACACCAAATTTATTTAAGTTATTACTTGAAAGAAGAGGTGCAGATGCAACACAAACAGTGAGTCCTATTTGCATTTCACATTCAGGATTACATTGTAAAGTTATACACAAAATGCTTGAGTTAATATCCGATGATATAGTACAGCAGTGGTATTGTCCTTGACACGATGTGTCTTTGATAACCCCTCTGTATGATGAACTTGGAAATAAATTAAGGAGTTTTGTGAATAACCTTATTGTGAAATAATTATTTTTATTAGTCAAAGTTCTAAAAAAATCAGAAGTATAGTGGTTTTTTTGTATTTAAGTTGTTTTATTGGTAACATTTTCTTTAGTAACAGTAACTTAAATTAAAATGAAGTACAGTGCTTAGTTATCTACAATTTTGTGTAAAATTGAAATCCATTTGCTGCAATGTCTCTCTAATTTGTCTTTTTCCAGAGCTATTTCGTACTCTAGATGGTAGTTGAATTTCACTTGCAACATAAAAGCTGCAAAGTGTGGTTTATTCTGTTTCATTTTCATGGCATAGATGTATCTTTTGGCTAACAGTAGCAAGTGATTATTGAATGCCTTGTCGTACACTGCATCGTACACTACATCACCCAATTGCAATGATTTTCACAAAAATAAGTCTGTGGAAAGTAAAGTTACTACATGAGCTTCAAAATGAACCCTAACAAGTGGTAGACAAGAAAAGCATCATAAAATTTTGAGACTTTAAATATCTGTCCCTGAGGCACATTCTACCTTGATATAAAAATTATAACACTTCACGCAAACTACAACTGTGGTGTTATTGTATCAGGGCATTGAGTGATTATTATGAATTGTCAATACCAACCATGTACGAATATGATCTTATCATATCACTGTGAAAATGTACACCCTCAATTCCCTGTAAACAGGTCCACACTCACCATTGATAACCATGGGTTAAGGCCAAACCATTGTGCTGAAAGGGTCAAACCTGTGACAGTATTATGAAAGGAGGTGAGTATCTAATCTTTATTTGTATCTTGTTTTTGCAGACGTCAACAGTTCCTACAGGGTACCCATCTCTTCTTAGTCATACAGTCAGTCAAACTCTCAACAATCCACTGATAACATTACCTACCTTAATGGATGCTGACATCGTCACCGAGTTCGCACCATTGACGCAGCAGCTATCATGTGACGTACATCTTCTAAATCTACGCCATCTCCACGATATGAGGGAGGGTGAATCGGTACCTGGCGATGGTGCTCTTCTACTGTTACATCGACTTGGTTTTGATTGTAAATATCCAGCTACAACTCTTACATGTTCAACAAATCAGGGTCAAGTAAGTCATTTTCAGATACTGCTTTCATTCAAAAGTTGATGCAGACTTAACTCTTTTAGTGGCAAAGTCAATTTTTGTTGCCTTATTAAAATACACCCCAGGCGATAGTACATGCTAATAATAAGTTGTCTTGCCATTTTATCGATGGGAGAGGGTGCAGTCAGTGTTGTTTTCATTGCTTCTTGCTGACTCAGGCCAGAGTTTGAGGAATCAAGAAAAGCATATGATGATAGAGGGCGCTATGCTTACAACTACTGACTTGCTTGTATTGTTTGCACCACACATGCCAGTGATTCACAGCAAGTCAAGTTTTCTTGAATTTGACTCAAAAAAAAAATCTTTCACCTACCTGCAGTGGGTACACTGGTGAATACATTATCTTGAAACAATATGTGCTGTTTGTGTCAATCTCCAGGCGTTCCACGGTATTATTATCAATATTCTAAGATTTTCTTAAGAATAATTTCTTAATGATAGAAAACAAATATCTGAAAACAAAAAGTAAAATTTTTTGTCTGCCTATCCCTCCTGACACAATCTTGACTACTAGTATGTGACATGTACTCACATACAGTCACATGTTCTCTCTGGACGGATGAGACAAAGTCAGAAAGTCGTTGCAATTGGCAATTTTTGAAACACGGGGGTATTATCCTAATAATTTGCATGGTATGTTAATAAAATAACCAAGAATGATTCAAGTGAAAAAATTATTCAACAATTCTTGCTGTGGAAAAGTTGCAGTAGCTTTTTCTGTGAGTTCTTACACAATCTTTTCTGTGATGATGAGTGTTGCATCAAAAATTTCTGTTTACATTTCAGGTGACACTGGGAGATTTATTTACAGAAGACAATGTGCAAATAGAGGAGGCGACAGCAACATCGTTAACTATGATGTATGAAAAAGGCCAAGTTCAACTGTCAGAAGCTCTTTATATAGAACCAATGGAAATCAAAGCATATAGACTTAAATTCCATTAGCAAAGTTGTGAGTGGCAGTCACATTTGATCAAGCCACTTGGACATTTTAATTTCAGAATGTGAGAGAACATATCATTAACTTTAATGTACTGAATCAGAGAAACTTTGAAAGAAAATGATAAATACTTCCAGTGGGTGTCTTGAGGGCTCCCTTTGGAAATCTTGATTCTTGCTGTATTCTTTGCTTTACTGTGGAATATGTCGCCGTTGATAACTCTGGACAAATGGAAACTTGTGACTGTGATGCACGGACTTGACAGGATGTGCAAGAAGATATCCAGTTGGATGTTACACGATTTTGATAGTCACAGAATGTCAGTGATGAAAAACTGTGGAAATACCATGACCAAACACTTTTTTTTTAAATTCTTAAGATCGTTTTGAATTGTTTACATGGAGATATTTGCTGATAAGTGTATGTGATTTTAATGATTTATCGTCGTTTGACCAGCCAACATCTCACAGTGCTTTTAGTAACAGTGCATTCCTAATGTCATGTGTGTCACACATTGAAATGTCAATTATTGTATTTGCATATTTGTTGATCACGTGACCTGTTTCAGCCAATCCTTGTCATCTGTATGGTGGCAGTCAGAACACTTTCCTAATACCATTGGTCTCACACATGGCAAGGTCAACATTGTATTTGCATATTTGTTGATCATGTGACCATTTTCAGCCAATCCTTGTCATCTGTATGCTTAAAGAAAGAGCAATTTCCTATTTTCATGCGTCTTACATATGGCAATGCTATGTGCACTGTATTTGTATATTTGTTGATCATGTGACCTTTCATAGCCAATCAGTGCCATCTGAACAATGGCAGAAATGCACAGTATCTTTTCGTTCTCCTGCTAGTGGAGATAAAACTCATGCTGCTTTGAGGTTTGTACTTGTTTAAATATTTTTAACTTGTAAAATTTCGCTGGACTTTGCATTTTCAGCAGCCATCACAGGCTGAAATCAATGAAAGCACAACATATCCATCATTGTGAAGTCAAACTTCTGAGTCACGTGTCCATGTAACCATTTCACTGTCATTGCCATGCACATACTTGTGGATTCCCAGCAGAAACTCAACAACTATTTCAATCTCTTCACAAATGTCTATGTTTTACTGAAGTTCTGTTCACAAATGTCTATGTTTTACTGAAGTTTTGTTCAACAACGATATTCAATATCTTCACACTCTTGTCCATGTTTTACTGAAGTACCGACAAAAACATTTTGAATTTCTGTGACTTTGTCAATGTAATGTACTATCATCGCAATAATGAATTCAAATACACTTGTTTTTACACTAAGTTTATTGTATGTGTTTCATCCATCCACATCGCTACAGTTCACCAGTTTTATTATCTGCTCCTTGCCTTATAGCCAGTTGAGGTCTAAGTTAACCGTGGAATTCTTTTCACATCAGTGTTAAGGTTTTGCAAGATCCTTGTGTTTAACTGCAGGGGTTGGAAATCTTCATTACATCTTTCCCAACCAATTTCATACTTGGCATCATTTTACAAGTGTTATAGCCACAAACTGATGACGTCAAATCGCTGTACACAATACACAGTGCCATAATTACAAGGCGGCTGTATTTTGTGTACGGCGATTTGATGTCATCAGTTTGTGGCTATACCACTTTTAAAATGATGCCTCATAATCATGTGGGGTCTTTTAGTTTCAAAATGATATCAAGGTCTGTTATCATACACATACCTTCCTGTTATTACACTCATGATAGAAATGTATGAAGTAGTTGGAGGGACAAAAAATACTTTTTGAGTTGCAACTACAATATATGACCACCAAAGTGGTTTCATAGAAACCAAGACAGAGAGAAATGGTCAGCATAAAGTGAAAGAAATTTGGCCACTAACCCTTTTTAGTTCACTGTCAATCTGTACAGTCTTTAACTTCATTGCATTCAGGTAGAGTTGCCTCAAGGACAGATATTCATGCCCACAAAACCTTTCACTATATATACTGGTCTGCTGCTTGTGTGAAGTGACGTTGACATCCATGGAGTGAATGATCTTTTTGCAGTCTCAAGTAATGTCAAATATGATGCCAAAGTTTTCAAAGTGACCCCCAATTTATTTTCTTGATTATTCAAGATCATGATTAAGTGTTTCTTTACATAAAGTCTGCATTTTAAGTTTTCAGTCTCAAGGCTCACTCTGCTCTGAACAGCCACTATATGACAATTGTATGGTCACCATGGTGATGGCCAACAGTGCGAAAATGGTGATTCAAATCTGAGATGGTTCAATGTTTCTGTTGTCTACAGTAATTGATAGATTACCCTGACCATATATGTGAACACTGACAAGGGTGTAACTGCTGCAATACAACCCGTCCAATCTTGTCCCCTTGTGTACATGGCCAACAACACTGGAGGAAAATAGTTCAACAAAGCACTGGTGTAACAGGGTTGTCAGAGCAACAGTGAATGATAAATCATTAACACAGGAGAAGATGTGAAATGGACAATATTTTTTTATCTTGGAATTCCCCGTTTGCTGACCAACGTAAACATGCAAACAAATCTCACTTTGATGTAATAATCTGGTCAGTCTATCATGAACTAAAATGAATGGAGTAATTCACAGTTAGTGTTTATCTGGAAAGTAATTCACAATTTTGAAGTATGGGTGATCAATATTCATACACATATCATATACTTGTAAAACCAGCATCAACTCGTACACTTGTACCTCATTTTATCTAGGCTTATTTCTGACAAGCTGAAGAAAATTTACGAATTTGCAGGAAGAGAGTAATCACTAACCTTTATGTTTCCTTTTTGTATTTCAACATTCACGGACATTGATGTTGTGAAATTGACATCTACTGAAAATTCTGTCATTCTGACACCGTGTTGATCCTTATACGTCGTTAGTTTTGAAACCACCAGAACAATATAATGATAAAACAGTTTGCATATTTGGCATTGAGTTAGACTCCCCAGGCACTTGTAGAATCTGTTATTGCTTTGAATGGCCAGTGGCTGTAACTTTTTGGCGATTTTTTTTACTACTTTTATTTTGTATTTTAATTGCACATTCTTGTTCTACTCCCCAAAGCATATTGAAACACCAACTACTTAGCCTGTCAACCCTGTGCCTATACATATAAAAGGAACTGTTACTGTTTTGAGTATCAAGTCTGGTCCAGATCAGAATTCACATGTATCTCAACATGCTTTGGGGAACATAACAAGAAACTGTAATTTCCATTAAAACGAAAATGGTGAAAAAAAATTATCAAAAGTTCAGTTATTGACCCTTTTAAAAGGAATTTGAGTCTTTATATAAATCAATGCATTGTTTCCATAGTACATTGTATGTGCTATGTCATTATTTTCTTCATTTTGATAAAACCATGTTAACTTACCAAAGTGACAGAACCTTGTTCAATGTAGATACAGAAAATTATGTTATTGTATGATTCTGATTTTTGATTTTAGCTCATATTTGGTATGTTTATAAATACCAAAAGAGCTTATATGGTGAGTCGGTGACGTCTGTATGTCTGTATGTATGTGGGTATGTATGTGCGGATGTATGTCCATCACACACAAAAGCTTCCATACCACCAAAGCTACCATCTCATTATTTGGTGTACAGGTAGATGCAGGGGTTGAGATGTGACGTTGTCAAATGAACATATCAGTGTCAAAAATGTTGCAAATGAGTGTTTAAAACCTGTCCATCCCCATTTCCCTGTAAAAAGGTCCACACTCAACATTGATAACAATGGATATGAGCTAAACCATGGTTGTGTGAAAGGGTTAACATGCATTGAGGTGTCGAGCAAGTACTTGAAATTGACATGGGTCACAGTAGACATTCAGAGGAACTATGTTGTTTTGCATATTCTATGTTTATTGTGGCAGGTAGTGGTTAGAGCCCTGGACATTAGTGATATTTGTTACTTTTTATCTTGCCCTTACGGAAAACCTATGTCCACAGTAGATGAGAGTAGATCTACGGACCGTCTGCAGTAGACTTTATGTAGATCTACATGAGGGTTTTGTAGATGAACAGCCACAGCAGTTTGTCTACATGAAGCTTTGTCTACAGATATTGTCCACACCAGACATGACTATGTCTACATTTTGCACTAACTTCGTCTACGCTTGATCTACACTGATCTACCATATAATCTAAGGGAGTTTCATCTACAAAATTCACTTAGGCAAACAAAGACTCATCTACTTCTAATTCAAAAATCACCATCTTGTCTACATTTAATCTAATGTATTGTTTCTTGCTGTATACTATGTCCAACAATCCAATCTCTTCAAATTCTATGATTGGCAAACTGCAGGCTCCATGCGAGAAGGCACGAGTAAAAGACAAGACATTTTACCTTACATTTGAATATATACTGTACAACAATAGAGAGAAGAAATTAGTGAATTAATTTTCATTTCATCCTAAGGCACTCCTGTTTAACTCGAGAAACACAAATGCAAAATATCACAGGGATCAAACTACA
Organism: Ptychodera flava; assembly: GCF_041260155.1. NCBI lineage: Eukaryota > Metazoa > Hemichordata > Enteropneusta > Ptychoderidae > Ptychodera > Ptychodera flava. Next base: position 19,695,667 of record NW_027248277.1, on the reverse strand, counting down.
ATTTTGTGGTAAAGTTAAAATGCAAAGATTATCCAGTAATTAATTTTGAAAAAGTGACTTTAAGTGAATCACAATAAAAAGAATAAAAAAAATCAATGTTTTCATTGATACTTTCTTCAGATTGGTCAATACAGTAGCATCTAACCACGGGCCGGACACTGATCTAATTCATAAGTTGTTTTTTTTTAGTTATGTGACTATTACAAAACTTCATAAATATGCAAGTGAGCTATTTGTTAACTGCAACTTTATTTCCTCGGCTTCATATCCAACAAACAATCAAACGAACCTGTTTGATATCCCAGCTGCTTTTAATTGTAAAAAATAAAATCAAAACTATCCTCGTATAAAACTTTCTGAGTATCATTAAGTCACTGCTGAATCGTGTGAAAATCAGCAGCCACGGCCCTATCTCTCGGTCAACTTACAAATAATTGTATTGACATTGTTATCATTGCCACGTAACAGATAAGACTACGTTACAGTGTTATTTTGGCAATGGCATTCCAGTACACATGCATAACACGAGTCAGCTTTAAAATTACCAGTACTGCTTTAAGTAATTTCTTCACCTGAGCGACGTATTTTCTTGCATTTTCATGAAGAGTTCGCGCATGGACTGATCTCCCCACCACCTTTCAGCCTCCACCTCTTGCTCTTTTAGAGCAAATGACCTTGTGACTGGCTTCGATTTCCGGGTCAACTGTGAGAGTTGACCTTATGCGCATGCGCAATCAGAAGGCGCCATGTTTTCAACGGTTCATCATATCAATGCATATCGGGGAGAGAAGCCAGCCTGCTCACCATTCGTACTTCAACAAATCTTATTTTTCAAGCACATTTTCGTCATCTGCACACCTTGGAAACAATGTGACATCAATTCTGATATGCATAGAAAGTGTTCCGATCGAGAATTACATCGGGTTGAGACATCGATAACTTGACAATGGCAGTGCCTCTACACTGCAAGTACTGGTACTGCGGTAATCGTAATGCAACTTGTAAGGTAGGCCCGTGAGCTTGAGGTAGGCAAGGTTTGTTGATCGCCTGTTTTAATACCACGACCATATGAATTTTGATTGTGTAACATGTAGAATATTTCAGTTCTAAATTTTTTAATAAAGCGTCGTTGAATGTACTGAAATGCTTTGTATGCAGTTTATTCTGTTAATCATGTAATGATGTATGTACAGTTGAGAAAGATTTTGAAAAATTTGAGTAGGCCTAAGCATGCACAATGTTCTACTCTCTATTTCGACCTGAATACCACTCATGATCGGTCATTGAATGATTGATTTTTCCAGCGTGAGATATCTTATGCAAAGGTCCATCGATACCATGGTGCTCAGTGAAGTTGCCACCAAATTACATCAAGAGGATGTTGTTGTGATATGCAATATTGTGATACTCATCATGAACTACAGCTCTAGCCCATGCTACACCATGGCCATCGGTCAATTTTTAAAGTCTAAAAATTGATTGACATGTTAACATACTTACATTTTCATTTTTAACACTTTTGCAAGATCTCCATGCCTCACTAATTTCTAGTTCTTTGTCTTAGCTACATGCATCTTATACGTAATTTATTCCATCTACATCGTGTCTGCCTTTCATCTACATTTTATCTACTCTCTAAACTATGACCTGATGATTAATATGCACAAAAGTAGACGAAGCAATAGATCTACATCTTGTCTACATGTCATCTACCTGAGATCTACATTTCATCTAATTTTTCATCCACATTTTGTCTACATTTCATCTACTCTCTGAACTATGACCTCATTAGTATGCACAAAAGTAGATGAAGCAGTTCATCTACTGCCCAATTAAAATAAAGTCTACTGTAGATCTAATGTGGACTAGATGTAGATCTCAATTTTCCGTAAGGGTTTACAACAGTCGTCAGCGTTTGTTGGAACATACCACTATGAAAACATTAATTATTCACTGGGATTTCACTATTTTCAGAGATAGACGAAATTTTCTAATTGAAAATCCCATGAAAATTTCAAATTGCAATAGATTCTATTTTTTCACTGGCAAATGAATCAAGTGTCAGTGACACAATCCCAAGCACCAAATTCCCAGTGAAAATTATGATAGCGTGTTCATTCATACACATTTATTTAATGTTACATATAAGTTTGTTTCATATTTTGGCGTTATTTCAAGTTGAAATGTATTTTTAATATGAGTACAGTTGACCTCGCAATTTTGTGCAGAAGTAGAAAAATAGTGCAAGGATGTTGGTAATTTCTGTGCACTTCACTCAGAATGTAATATGCTATAGCTGCATTGGATATTTTAGTTTGGTGCACTCACAAAGTTAAAGGTATACTGGCACCTTTTCCAATTTTGCCACAGTTACCATGGAAACAGAAAATCTAACCAATCACAGATTTTAAGCGGGTGGCCGCTTTTTAAAAATGGCGCCCTCACAGAGCATTTTGAATACCAAGGAACGCCCCTTTGACCAGATATGGGCATATTTAGATTAGAGGTGACTGTATACTTTTAAGAAAATTCAATTGAGTTGAAAAAAAGTAGGGTGCATGCTCTCCTTACTGTACCACACTGTGCTAAATTTGTTTGAATACATCTGAAGTTGTTTGCTCAGCCTCAGATCAGAATTCTCTTTATGAATCTTTAGTCTTTGTAACTTTTACTTTCAGTAGGTCACCAAATGTCAAATGTCTCCAAAAAATGCATCATTTCTCACAGATTTCAATCCAGATATAATTGCAAGATGAAATTTTTACCATATTGTATTTAAATGGCATGGTCAAAAGATGTTACGAAAAGGCTATCTGTAATGATATGTTATGGATGCCATTTGCAAGCAGCCTCATTATCTGGTGTGCATAGAGTATTTGTAGTAAAAGCACTGTTGAAGGACAAGAGGCTGTAACTTTTAGAGATTTTTTCACTCTTTGTTTTTTAATGCCAACTACAGCTTCTTGTGCCAATTCCCAGAGCATGTCAAGATATACAGTATTCAGCTTGTCAACTCAGCCTATACATGTGTAGACCGCATTGTTATTGTTGATGAGCGAATTCTTGTCCAGACCAGAATTCAAATGTAAACAAGAACAGCGCATGCTATATATATAGATGCTGGGTTGGCAAGTTGAATAAAGCACACCAGCGATGGCATACCACGAGATTTTGACCAGTTCACGACATATATGCACAAGCGATAGTGAGTGCATATATAGAGTGAGCTGGTCAAAATCGAGTGGTATACCTCCGCTGGGTGTGATTTATTGCTATTATATCATAGCAGTATATTGGCATTCAGGCATGGAAAGTCAAAAAGGGATTTTGGAGAGCTTGAGTGTGTGCCACCCATAGTATATTGCCGATATAGGCTACCACGGTTCTTTTCATGTCTCGACCAATCTAGATCGCTCTATTTACGCTATCAATGTACTGGTATAATAGATGTTTTAACATGCACTGAGGTGGAACAAGATGTAGAAATTGCCATACTAAACAAAAATATTGAAACAATCATCGAAAGTTACGGCTATATTGGCCCTTTAAACGGTACGCCATGTCAGTGTACCGGTAGCTACTTGACCTGATGTCAGTATCATTTCCATGCAGGAGGGTTACATGGTGATATTCCCTGGTAGTAACAATTGATTTCTGTCACATCATGCTTCATCAGGCAAACCTGCTAAGTGTCATTTCCAATACGTCTCAGTTTTTGTGCAGAAATTCATGAAATTCAAGGCATTACTTGTAAATACAAAATTCAAATGTACGTCTAAAATATATGAAAGTGTGAGAGAGCAATTGTCAAAGCAACATTTCAGCAATATCATTCCTTGAATAAATTGAATGTTTCTGTCAAAAGATTGCCACCATAGTAATTGTTATTTCAATTAGATGTTCAACTATTCAAGTGAGCTAGGGTTTTTTCAGACTTCATATGTGATCCTTTTCTCAGTTTCTGAATAATCCTGGGTAAGGATGTGTGAAAAGACAGCCTTCTCTTTAAGTGCTTTTTTACATCTAGAAGCTTACAAAATCACTCTTCATTTGTAAAAACTCAAACACAGTTTTGTAATGTGGAGGCAAAGTCTAGTTTATAGTCTTTTAGCTTTAGCAAATCTTTCTGCAGATAGGTATATGTAGCTAGTTATGTCATGTCATTTACCGTACCAAGGAGGATAGTTGGTTAAATCAACTACAACTGTGATGTTACATCATAGACTCTAATCATGGTGCAGAAGGCCATGATAAGTAGCAATACAGTGTATGTGCATGTATCAATATTTCAAGATCCCACCATAAAAGGGACATGGTGTGCACAAGTTACTTTCAGGGTATTTGTATACGAACACACACTCTAGAGAGAACACTGCCTGACAGAAAATTCTGAATATTACAAATAAAAATGGCATCATTTAATGGTTATTTTGAAGTGTTTAAACATGCAGTCAAAATTGCGTTTGATAGGATTATTGCTCAGAATTATGTTGTTAAAAGAAACACGTGAACATACTACTGGAAAAATTCCTGTTACAAGCTACTGCTTGATTTCCTTTTATACCTCATTTGCATATTTTTGACACTGACATGGTGCACCTGTAATACTAAGATGGCAGGTGCTGTGGTCTTTGAGTTGATGTGAACGGATGGATCGACTGACGTACACCTGCACATACATACATACATACATAAGTACATATATCACCGACTTACCATATAAGCTCTGTAAGGACATTTGAGTAGGTTTGTCTGAAGGCAAAGGCTTGTGCCCTTGTCTAGTATTTGTCAAATTGCATCATGTTTTGCTTAAGTTTTCTTAATATCAAAAAAGAAAAGTTCCTGAGACATTCAATATTAAGTGGATGCGGGAACCCTGTATACAAAATATAACTAATGGCAGTGCCCATCAGTAGAACGATGTGTGGAAATACAGCAAATACTCGGGAGAATTCCGTAATTATTCGCCTTTTACTGCATTTAGAAAGCTTTGCACGTAGAAAATTATGTCAGTGATTGTGATAAGTTCAGTAATTAGCTTATGAGATTGTACTGTTTGACAATCTGTTTTGCGCATTTGCATATGTGATTCCCTCAACTTTGCTGCAAAAAACTTGTAGACTGTGGACATCGTTGGCAAATACTGAAGACAAAAAGTGAGTACTAGCTGTCTCAGTGCCTTTTATGACAAGTTTGACCCTTTTCATAATGAAGTTTGCTCACTTGCATATTACTCATCTTATTAATTTTATTTGAACAATCTTAAATTTGCACAGAAACTGGAATATTGAATCAAGTTGAAAATATAAAACTTTCAGCCAATTAAGTAGTATGAAGGTTTAATTTTGGATATTTTTTCGTATTTCTGTAACCATTTAGGTATTAGTCATTTATTCAAGTTTTAAATGAACAGCATGCATCTTACTGCAAACGTTTAAGGTCATAAAAATGGAGTGTAGAATTTTTAACTAGTTTTGAGATTTGTTTTGCTCATTTGCATGGTAGTCATATGTTTAAGTTTGCATCAAAATAGAATGTTGCCTTCAAATTTTCAAGCCCCAGGGCCAGTAGTTTTAGTCCCTGTGTACTAAGTCCGCTGAACTTATGGATTTGGGTCTGTCAGTGTGTCTGTCCACACAGGTATCTCAGACATGTCTGAGCCAATTCCTTTCAAACTTGTGGCAACATATGGATGATATCTGTTTTTAAAGTGGCATTCATAATTTAATCTAATTTGTATAATCAGTGATCTTTGAAAAAAGACATGTCTAGAGAGACTGTACTAAATTTGATGAAACTTTGTACAGATGTTCCCAAAGAACTGTAATAGTCCACAAAGACATATGACAGTATTGTGTCAATCAATTTCTTATTTTCGGTATGATTTTGTAATAAGGTCAAAAGATACTGCATCAACTTTGATAAATTCCTCCTGTTTTAACCATGGAATTGGAATAAATGGACAACTGAATATTTCAAGTGTGGAGTGTTCAAAACGTGGCAGTCCAAGATGAGCTAAATTAACAATAGGGGAGGAAAACAACATTGTGCAGTTTCACAGTCAGCAAGAAATTCTTTGTACAAAGGATACAGCCAATTCAGACATGTTTTGACAGCTAACATGGTTACTTTGTTTGCTCACCAGACTGCTCACCTCCACAACCTATCATCCCCCTAACTTTGTCCGCTGACGATGAAAAAATTTAAACCTTTCCACAACAAAGTATGTAACCAAAGACCGTAACCTGGAGGTTAAATTTGACAGCAAATTGATAACTTTCGATATATATGTGATAAGTTTTCAATTTTTGAAAACATGGAATAGGACAATACTGTCAAAAAGTCATAATCTACTGCACTCCCTGCTTCAAATCTTAGTTTGCTTTCTTTCTGTATTGATGCACATGTTGACTTTTTGAATGTTTTGTCAAATCTGGCTGCTTTGGACAAAACATATCGTGAGAATATAATGAAATGCCTTCCTGAATGAATGAATGAATGAATGAATGAATAGTGTAAACTTCACTGACCTTGATTTTCAAATCTGATTCAAATATTTTCATTATTCAATGACCATAATAAGTTTGGGATGTTTTTTGGCACCTTGTATATTTACATCATATTCAATTGTACAACTACAGAGTACTTGTGGTGGTTCTCACTCTATCAAATGTTTCGATTATTCTGCATTCATACATTATTTATTAACAATTTGCAAATAAATTGACAGATTTTGAAAGAATTAAGTTGCAAATTGTCATCCCCTGACAGACATCACCGACCTCATGTATCTTAAGCTTAGTATGACACCCCATGTGAGATGAAGTGATACTGTATCCAGTCACAGCCTCTCCACCCAACTAAGCCAATCAATGAGCAAGTTTTGCATGATTCGTAAAGTAAGGCAAAACGTTTTAAATGTCTACCAATGGGATCGAATATGTCAACTTGAGTAAAACGTCCACACATAAAGACACACAACATTGCCGTGATGAACTTTAACATAGATACTTGAGATTATACTATTTACGTTCTCTCACAAAATATGAATATCTGTTCGATCACTAAGTGCACTTTTGCAGTTTTGTTCATGATAATCACTACATATACGCTAAACGCCGTACGCTCATTGACAGATCTTTCCAACAAAGTTGTAATATATACCACAAACACACACAAGTACCCTCCTTGAGAAAAGTGATGCGTTCGGAGCAAGTTTCCAGTGTTCGTTAACACATAGCAGGTAGCGCCTATGATTAAAACAAGTCATTGACAATGACATATCCCACTTGTAATAGAGTATTAGTCTTGATGGGGCAGGGAATGTGGTCATTAAGAAGTATCACTGGAGTGTATATGTTGAGATCTATGGGCACATAGGTCTATGTCGTTGTTCCCAATTTGAAACACATGAGGCATGTCTAAGTTATGGTTCTAAATGGGGAAAAAAGATCAGACCTCTAGCTGTATTGGCCAGCCAAGAAATACATATGCGCATAATAATGTGGTACAAGATGTGACATCTTAAGGTCTAATATCCTATCAGAATTGGAGGGTATAGAACTTGTGGTTACTGAGTTATGCATATATATATATATATATGTATAATCAAGGTCAAAGGTCATAAGGTCACGTGACATTTTGAAAAAAATTGTATTGCTAATTAATCCCTATATGCCAAAAATCAGACCTCTAGCTCTATTCCCTTGCCCAGAATTAGATGTGTGCATAATTAATGAGGTAAAGCGTGTGTTGTCATAAGGTCTCCCATCCTACTAAATACAAAGGACATAGCACTTGTGGTTACTTATTTATTGACATAAACATATATTTTAGGTTAAAGGTCATCGAGGTCACATGACATTTGGTCAGAAAATTTCTCTCCTATAGTTACCCCTATATACCAAAAATCAGACATCCAGCTCTATTGGCTTGCTCAAAATTAGATATGCGCATAATTAATGAGGTACAATATATGGCGTCATAAAGTATCCCATCATATCATACATGCAGGTGGTAGCACTTGTGGTTACTGAGTTGTGGACAAATATGTATATTTGAGGTCAAAGGTCACCGAGGTCACGTGACATTCTGTCAAAAAAATTGTATTGCTAAGTTATCCCTATATACCAAAAATCAGACCTCTAGCTCTATTGGCTCGCTCAAAATTAGATATTGCATAATTAATGAGGTACAATATGTGGCGTCATGTGTCCCATCCTACCATACATGCAGGAAGTAGCACTTGTGGTTACTGAGTTATGGACAAATATGTATATTTGAGGTCAAAGGTCACCGAGGTCACGTGACATTTTGAAAAAAAAATAGTATTGCTAAGTTATCCCTATATACCAAAAATCAGACCTCTAGCTCTATTGGCTCGCTCAAAATTAGATATGCACATAATTAATGAGGTACAATATGTGGCGTCATAAGCTGTCCCATCATACCATATATGAAGGGTGTAGCACTTGTGGTTACCGAGTTATGGACAATATATATATATTTGAGGTCAAAGGTCACCAAGGTCTCGTGACATTTTGTCAAAATATCTGAGATATCTGCGTGAACGGATGGACTCACGGATGGACTCATGGACGGACATGACCCAATCTATAAGCCCCCTGGACTTCATCCATGGGGACTAAAAACTGTGTCACTGCATCCTTTTTGCAATATGAATACGATGAGAAACTGAATTTTTATTTTTCTTGGCCTTATACATGGGAGTCTATGGACTGCCTTATACATGGGAGTCTATGGACTGCCTTATACATGGGAGTCTATGGAGACTGCCTTATACATGGGAGTCTATGGAGGTGAAAACTAAAAAGTCCTCTAACACGGCCAATTTGATCGCATTGTGAAACAAATCGACGTGCATCTGTATGGGGTAGGTACTATCCTTGTGCAAAGTTTGAAAGAAATTGACCTGGGTATGTCTTAGATATCTGCGTGAATGGACGCACACACGCACGGACGCACACACACGGACGCACGCACGCACGACGCATGCACGGACATGACCAAACCTATAAGTCCCCCCCGGACGGTGTCCGTGGGGACTAATAAGACACAGGCATGTTTTCAATACCCACCTATGCATTGCAAAGATGTCAAAATATAAACATATAAACAAACAAACCATTTACGACAGAGCACCAATAGACCTTTCCCAATTATCCCACAATGCACTGCTGTGGCTACAACAAATACCGTATTTACACTCAAAACAAGGAAAATACTGACTTGTGTTGTACAACGGATTGTTATACAAGAATGACACAAATTTGCAATGCCAAATAATTCCCCGTATAAATTCTATCCAACTGCGACGAAAATACAGGTCAGGGTGTAATCTGCCGTAGAGTTCTATGAGTAACATACCTGCGTGTACCCTAGCGCGCACTGTATCATGGAACTAGTAAAAGAACTACACAACTTTGCCTTCATAAATAAACACGGACCCAGTACAGGTTCTTGTATAGCAGGCTACCATGCATTCTCGGTAGAATTAGAATCCAAACATAAATGCTTGGAAGTCGTTTTCTTCTTCTCTTCTTCGTCCCCCTCTCTCTCTCTCTCTCTCTCTCTCTCTCTCTCTCTCTCTCTCTCTGTCCCTCTCTCTCTCTGTCTCTCTTTCTCACACACACACGTACACAAAGTAAGAATTCAAATTGTTCGCTTTTGCGAAAGTTCTTTGACGGAAAACTACCCGCACAAGCTGCAGCGAGGGTATTTCTTCCGTACTTCACGTTCGTGTCACAGGATAATAAAAATCCTGGACTTGTTTTAAATATTAACTAAAATTAATTTTCGCCCAAATTTCACCTTAAGTTGTCTTTTGAAACAGACCCAAAAACGCCATCGGGGCTGACTCATTCCATTGACATAGCGTGGTCCCTGTTGACAGTATTTACACTGATTCATGTATAAATCTGATTTTTCGTGTCATAATTATCATAGTAATATGCATTTGGAATGGATGAAATAGCTAGGTGCACTGAACCCTCGAAATTAAAGGCCATTTGTAATTCTCATTTCGCCAAATTTGCTTGAGTACGGACGTGTTTGTCTTCAATTACACAAGTAGTACGGTGCCGTGGTACCTCTGATATCTGGTAAGGACTGGACAACGTACGACTACTGTTCGCAACAGAAAGCTTGAAGCTGTTCTCCAGTAAAACCTAGAGTTAAGCTGAACAGAGTTGCTACACTGGTGGAGAATCCGGGTAATTGAAGCGACATGACTTCATGATCTTTAAAGAATAGGTAGAATTGAGATTGATGGCTTATATTTACAGCAGGGAACTCAGCCTGAGTTGCAGCATAAGCTTTCTCATAAGCGTCTCCTGAATGAATCTCATCTCTCATTTATTCCATTTAAAGGTTACTGTTACGTAATCTACCTTTACTCTAAAGGTAATACACATTGAAATCTAATGACACACCATCTCATGATACAACGAATTGCTGACTCTTCATAATATGTTTATTCTGCAAATGATACAAAATATTTCTTTTTACATATATCTTCACATTTCTCTGTACATTTCTCATACAATGTTACAAGGAAATACAAATGTCTCAGTAATTGAAGTGACATAACATAACATAAATGTAACTTCAGTTTGAAAATATAGTCATTGAAACAATGTCAAATTAATTGCTATTAGAAAGCATAAACCCTACATTTTGTCCCTGATAATGGTTTTGTGACATGTCAAAAGTATCATTTTCTACAAGAAATTTTGTGACTACTGCCCTCCTTTTTCATAAATTACAGTTTACATATTATGGTATGTTATAGAACTTTGCAAGCAGGTAACGATCTCTTGTAATATTCTTAGAAAATCTCACACATGTACAAATCTTTCAGGATGAAATTTAAAATATATCTACCTAATAATATTTGGTTTAGTATAATTGTCTTTGGCTTTGAAAATCTCAAACTGTGTTAGAGGAAAAACATGTCTAATTTTCAGCATCAAATGTATTCTACTCCGGTCAAATTCCATTGTTGATAATAACAGAGAAGAGTACATGCTATCAGGCTGTTTTGACAAGATGAACACTGGGCATTTTGACATGGTTTTGGGATGTGGAGAAGATAATTTGCTGAACAAAATGGCACCGATGAACAAACAACAAGAACATCAAGTGTTCATATAAAGACTGAAAACTTTTAGTGAAGTCAAAACGTATTTCAACCAAATAATAAAATGTGAAAAATTGATGGACAGTCCACCATGCAACCTTTCAAAGAAACTGTGAGAAAATATTTTTGTTCAATATAAAATAGTACATGCATTGCCCACAGTTAGAAATATTTGTCGGGCATCATGATTAAAGCTCTAGTTGCTCAGCAACACAAACTTTATATTGAAATACAATATTAGAAGGTAAATAAAAAGTTATAGCTCATGTACTTGAAAAACTATCATGACCTTGAATTTCAAAATTTGAATTAATGAATCATTAATCATTGCAAACTTTCTGACAAGAATACAATAAGGTAAAGGCTCACAGTAATGTAACAAATTGTGTAAACAAGGGCATTGCTTTAAGGTTACACAGAAATTTGACAAACATTGCTTGGAATGTGCTCAGTAATTATATTAATTAAAAGCAAAAGTATATTTGAAGAACATCAATGTAACTGAAGGAAAGTGACCAGGTATTTTGCTAGCTATTAGCTAGAATAATTACATTGTCAATTCTTTTTAAAAATAACAGGCTTCTGTTTCCGAACCGACATAAAGTTATTGTAGTCAATAACATGTTTTCTACTCGCCTACACACTTACAAGTGTACACATTCTGCATTCATTTTCAACATTGACACAAAATATATCCATAGTAAACAAATCTACTCTCAGACTGTAAGAAATCATAAGTAAGGCTTAACATCTCTTCAGGAAGAAATGTTGTAGACTTGCAGTATAACATCCTATCTTTAAAATGTTATAACATAGGGCCACAATCCCTGAAGATAACATGGATACAAAATTAAGTATTTCCTGACTGTATGAAAAAATCTCACTAAGGTTATCCTAGGGACCTGTAAACCAATATTAAAGCTGTCTGACCAGTGGTTTGTAACAAAAACAAGCAACCCAACAGTTGACAGAGCTCTGCTGTGTTATGTAGATAATAACTTTTTGTGACACACGTATTGATGAAGAAGGTGGATATCTTTGATAGCTCATTTCAGGATGGCCGGACAAAAATGGCAAAATTAGCTGCAAAAATACAAAATTGAGAATTTCATCATAATTTCAATATATTACATTAAGATAAAGCCTAGGAAACTGTATACCAAATATCAAAGCTAACTTTTGAGAAACAAATATATTGACCAAAAACGGCAAACATGACCAAAAAAAACAAAAATTGAAGATTTCATCACATTTTAATATATCACACTAAGACAACCCCTAGGAACCTGTAACCAAATACCAAAGGTATCAGACAAGTAGTTTTTGATTAACACATTTTTTGACCAGAAATGGCAAAAATTGCACCAAAAATTCAAAATTGCAGATTTCGTCATATATTCAATATCTCATAGGAACCTCTATATCAAATATCAAAGCTGTCAGATGATTGCTTTTGATGAAATAAAGTTTTGACCAAATTGACAAAAAAAAATCCTTAAAAATACAGATTTGCATAATTTGAACAAATCTAAGGTGGATTATCCCTAGGGACCTGTATACCAAATAACAAAGCTGTCTGATGATTGCTTTAGATGAAATAAAGTTTTGACCAAATTGACAAAAAAAATCCTTAAAAATACAGATTTGCATAATTTGAACAAATCTAAGGTGGGTTATCCCTAGGGACCTGTATACCAAATAACAAAGCTGTCTGACCAGTGGTTATGAGGAAGAAGAAGATTTTTTCAAAAACGCTTTTTTGGCGCTAATTTGCATAGTTTCACCAATATCAAAAAACAAAAAAACTGGTTCCTCAAAATTACACTTTTCATCTACATAACAGATGTCAAATCAGTAAGTACTGCGGTTCTCAAGATATTTGAGTGGACGGACGCCTCACTAACGGACATACATACATACATACATACATACATACATACATACACACACATACATACATACATACATACATACATACATACATACAGAGTGACGACGGACGCCAGGCGGATACCAATCCCAATAGCTTCTATAGACTATAGTCTATAGTAGCTAAAAATACAAGTCACTATATCTTTTACACAATATAAATGTTGCTTTATATCAGGGGCAATTGTTATGATAAACCTTGCAGATCATATTGTTGTTTGCAGAATCACTTTGCAGTGTCCATATTCCATATGTTAACATTCATTTTTGTCATATCATCATGAGACATATAGTTATTATTATAATACAATATCGCTCATACTCGTGAATGGAATATGTTCATCAGTCATACACTTAAAGAACCATAATACAAACAGAAAGAATGGCATATAATAGTTCTCCTATAATTCACATGAAATACAACATGGCTAGTATGAATATTTTACAACAATGAAAAATAAAATTCAATTTGTCAATTTCGACCTAGCATTGGCTGAAGGAATGCCAAAGACATTAGAAAAAACCCTTTACATTGTAATTAAATAATATTACAATTTGAATTTAATGATACATTTTAAATTGCACATTCTGGGACAATGTTGTCAACATCAACATCAATATCAATCATTTTAAATGTTACAATTCTCCTAACAAACACATTAAAAGACCAGAGGCAACTGAATTATTGTGTCAAACTTCATGTCAAGAAAATCATGAAAATTAAAAAGTAGGATCAGTAATGTAGCTAATTATAAATATAGCTACATTAAACATGTAGTCAAATAGCCACAAAAAGAGATTACCTCTTGTTCGAAAAGTACAAGATGTACCAAATACTTACCGATCAAAAACGAAACTAATAGGAAAATGGCAGGCAACAAATGTAGTTTATTACATGCCTCGCATATCGAACGTCGCGCGCTCCATAGGATTCAATGGTAACTCGTCGATGACGTAGCGGGCCGCATAGTCATCATTGGACTGAAAGTGAACCGGAACTATTTTCAACTTGACAACTTTTTGATGTAAAAATGTTGAAATTTCATGTTTTGCATAGGAGATCAGGTTTTGGAAAATTTTGCAGAAAAAATTGTTAAACCGCATAACAGTAGTTTAAATATAGCATTGCGCCATTCGATGATGAAAATCGTTCCATTTTTAACGGATTTTCGTCTAAAATGGAAATAAAGCATTTGATTATGATTTGCCAATAAACCTAAATATTTTGAGTGAACACTCTGTAAGAGAGGCATGTAATAAAAATATTATAGCCCAAACAAGGGACTATGTACCCTCGGGGCAGGAGACAATTTGCCCTCCTTACGTCGGGCAAATGGTCACCTACCCTCGGGCACATAGTCCCATATTTGGGCTATAATATATAATCCTAATAAATAAGCTTGTATACTGGTACGTATTACAATCTATAATATTGCTAATGATACACCAGTGGTATATTTACAGAATGATACACATAGAAAATTCAACACTCTGACTTAATTGTAATGAGGGAAGATAATATTCAGTTCATAGAATTATCAATCAATCTTAGAAGACATAAAATACTAGTCACCAACTTCTTCTTCTCATCATTATTAAAACGTATTCTTACAAGTTTTGACACTTAATTTCAATTAGTCTGCTGCAAATCATGTTCTTGTTTACTACAAATCATGTTTCAGTTTCCAGTGTTTCCGTAGTATTTATGCTAAGTGTGTAGCATTATGGTTTACAGTCTAGGTTTACATGAAGTTATCATGATGGAAAAAATTGAGATAAGCCACAATAATCCCCACGTGATTAATTAAAGCTACCTAGCGGCTGATATACCGGTAGCTTCGCTGTGTTCATGTAGAGAATAACTATTTTTGACCCATGTTGATGAAGAAGGTCGAAATCTTTCATAGCTCAATGCAGTGGCCAGAAAAAAGTGGCTAAAATAAGCTGCAAAAATACACAATTGAAGATTTCATCATACTTTGAATATATCACATCGGATCATCCCTAAGAACATGTCAACCAAAGCTATCTGATGAGTAGTTTTGTGAGAATAAAATTTTCTGACCCAAAATGGCAACAATTGCCCCCAAAAATAAAAATTGCAGATTTCATCATAATTTCAAAAGATCAAATTTAGTTCATCTATAGAAACCTGTATACCAAATTTCAAAGCTGTTAGACCAGTACTTTTTAAGAAACACATTTTTTGACCAAAAATGGAAAAAATTACCCCAAAAATTCAAAATTGCAGATATCATCATTATTTTAATAAATATCATTTAGTTCATCTATAGAAACCTGTATACTAAATTTCAAAGCTATCAGATGACTAGTTTTGAAAATATACATTTTTGGACCAAAAATGGCACAAATTACCCCCAAAATACAAAATTACAGATTTCATCAGAAATTCAATATATGACTTAGCTCATCTGTAGAAATCTGTATACCAAATTTCAAAGCTATCAGACCAGTACTTTTTGAGAAAGACATTTTTTGACCAAAAATGGCAAAAATTGCCCCAAAATTACAAAATTGCCGATTTCATCATAATTTCAATAAATATCATTAAGGTGATCTTTGGGAACCTGTATAATAATTTGCAAAGCTATCAGATGAGTAGTTTTGGAAATACACATTTTTTGACCAAGAATGGAAAAAATTGCCCTGAAAATACAAAATTGCAGAGTTCATCATAATTTGAACAAATATCATTAAGTTCATCTGTAGGAACCTGTATACCAAATTTCAAAGCTATCAGATGAGTAGTTTTGGAAATACACATTTTTTGACCAAAAATGGCAAAAATTGCCCCAAAAATACAAAATTACAGATTTCATCAGAAATTCTATACATCTTTCTTTGTTCATCTATAGAAACCTGTATACCAAATTTCAAAACTATCAGACCAGTACTTTTTAAGAAATACATTTTTGACCAAAAATGGCAAAAAATTGCCTTTAAAATACAAATGTGCATATTTCTGCATAATTTGAACAAATCTGAAATAGATTATCCCTAGGGACATATGTACCAAAATCAAAGCTATTTGACTGGTAGTTTTGAAGAAGAAGATTTTTAAAGATTTTTTTACCAAAAATGACAAAAATTGCCTTAAAAATACAAATATGCAAATTTCACCACGATTTGTACAAATCTGACTGAAGTCACCCTAAGTAAACTGCATATCAAATTTCAAAGCAATCGGACAAGCGGTTTCAGAGGAGAAGATTTTTTTACCAAAAACACCAAAAAACCTCAAAAAATACAAATATGCAAATTTCACCACAATTTGAACAAACTTAAGTGGGGTCACCCCAGTGAACTGCATATAAAATTTCAAAGCAATCGGACTTGTGGTTTCAGAGGAGACGGCAATTGTTGACGGACGACGACATACAGCGACGATGGACGACGACGGAAAATCAATCTATTTGATAAGCTGCACGTCGCTGACAGTGGAGCTAAAAAGTCTATGCACATCTAGGTGTAGAAGACCCCTCTGTTAGTCCTTAGATAGCATAGAGTGGCTCCTTTCTGATGCTTATCAGTCTTTGGCTAAAATTACCAGTTGGGACAGCACTTCCAGTTGTATTCTGCAACTTCTTATTATTACTTTGATTTTGGACATTGAATTTAGCAAACAACAGCAAAAGGTTATTTCATCAAAGCACAATTTGCAATATTTGTCTGATGTTTTATGTAACAAATCAAAAAGTAGCACCTGGATAGGTCACCAACATTTTTCTAATGAATAGAAACAACGACAGCTTGTTTAAGAGGAGGGGCTTAGAGTTACTCCTTTGATTGTAAAATATGTGAACTAAAACAAGATGCCGGATAAAGCCTTTCTTTGACTATTTATCTAACGATAATGGGGTAAACACATGGTAAACAGACCCACAAATATGCTTCAGTTTTCATCATGGACAGAGGGCAAATTAATGAGTTTATTGAGTGTCCTTGGTAAGCCTGTTTTTGGTTGCTACAGTTACAAAATTAATGAATGTTCAGTTTATTCGGTATGCTGTTGTTATGAATACATGAATATAAAGTGTCCACTAGGTTCAAAGACAACATCTGAATATGGGCCAATAGGAGTTTTTGAGTTTCCCATTCCATAAACTACATGTATGCCTGGTGCTGCCTTAATTAACATAATAAATTAACAATGTCAAGGTTTTTTAAAAACGGGCAAACGTTTGGCTTTCAAAGGATAAAAAGGTGACTTATAGCTTACCAAATACTACAGCTGGACCGGCTAGATTGTGACCAGAAAGCTAAAAATAATAAACAGTAAAAGGAGAACAGTGGACATGGCAAGACAGCAAAGTTCAACAAGTGGATCTTGTACAGAACTGTTTTGGTTTAACCCTTTCACCCCCAGTTCCCTGTATACAGGTCCAACTTTACCATAGAAAACAATGGATTTGGGACAAACCATGGTGGTGAAAGGGTTAAAGACTGTCCGTGATTAAATAAGGAGTAAATACTCTGCCATGCACAAATAACTATCAAAAGCACCTGACCAACTCCCATTGGTTTTCCTTGAAATAATTAAATTAAATAATGTCTTAAGAGAGTTCCTTTGTTATTTCGTCTTTAATTTTGCCAATTTGTAAGGGGGGCATTATCGCTTATTCTATGTTAACTGTTGTTAAGCTGATGGTAGGCTACTTGTGATAGATACAGAGTCTTGCCAAGACAAATGAGGAACTCCTGAGCTGGAACCAGTATAGTGCTCACTTTGCCCTCTACCATACCTACTGCTTCTTTCAGATATATCATAACTTAGAGACCTTTGAATTGATGACTTACCAGATGAAGAAATCTGATGTGCACCATGCTCCCATTTAAAACCTCTTTCTTCAACTAACTGAAACTCAACTCATCCTTTGACAGAAAGTCTATGTCATCTAAACACTTGGGAAGACGCTGTGTAGGATTATTAGTGAAGTCTATATATTTTACATTTATCAAATATTTCAGACCTTCATTTAAGTATTCTGCACCCTGGTCTCCTATCTTAGTACAACTAAGGTCAAGGTGTTCTAGTTCAGTCAGGTGTTTTCCATCAAAGATTCCATGAAATGTTTTGCTCCAATATTTTCTATCTTATTATTGCTAAGATTGAGCAACTTCAGATGCCTCAAATGAGTGAACCATCCACTTAAATTGCCTGCTCCAAAGTCACCAATTTCATTCCCACTAAGATCAAGGTGATTTAAGTTGTCAAATATTTTCATATTCTCAGTAACTTGATAAATGCCATCATCTGAAATGCTGATATTGTGAAGATTCAGATGCCTCAAACTTGACATGTCCCCCAATTCTCTACTGAACTTTCTTATTCCATCATCTCCAATTTCATTATCACTGAGATCTAGGTACTCTAGAAATTTCATTGTTTTGATGATACTGCCAAGTTTTTTCATGCCTCCTGCTTTCATTCCATTACAACTCAGATTCAACTGTCGCAGGTGTCTTGATCCTTGCATAGCTTTACATGCCTCCTCTGCTCCTTTGTCTCCACTGTTGTTTTGACTAAGGTCAAGATATTTCAGAACTGTCATATGAATTAATAATTTGCTTAATTCTAAAGCTCCCTTTAGACATAATACATTTCCACTTAGACCAAGGTGCTGCAATCGTTTAGTGACCATATCCTCTTTAAAGTCTTCCAAGGTGAATTCCCTAATACTGCTATATCCAAGTTCGAGGTGGTTCAGTAATTTCCAGTGAGATATGGCTGTAAATAATTTGCCAAGATCAAAATCTTCAAGATTGTTGTGACTCATATCAAGATGTTTTAAAGATTCTATATCATAAAACCAGTGCTCAGTGCAATAGCACCATCTTTACTGATGTTGTTATTGCTGAGAACAAGTTGCTGAAGGCCTCTAATATATGTCAAAGTCTTACTGATATGGTGGGATCCTTTGTCACCAATATTGTTATAACTGAGGTCAAGTAGTCGCAAAGACTGGCAATCTTTCATTCCTTCAGTGATGCATATTATACCATCATCTCCAATATCATTATGACTAAGATTTAGACTCTTTACCCATTGTATTTTCTCAATCTCTTTCCCAATCCTCATTGCCCCATGGTTTCCAATCATATTGCCGCTGAGATTGAGGTTTTCGAGCCAATCAATGTTCCCAAACTCTTTGCACAAAACTTCAACTCCAGAGTCTCCAATTTTGCAGTAACTTTAATCCAGAGAATTTAACACTTTCTTGTTGGTTACCCAGAACATAATTTTGCTATGCCTTGCTCTCCAATGTTATTGTTACTAATATCAAGGATTTTTATGTTATACATGTCATGAAACAGAGAACTAATTGCCCTAATTTCAGTAATATTATTATTACTGAGGTTAATAGACTCAACCAAAAGTGCATTATTTATTCCGTTACAGAAGCGTTGTATGTCCATATCTCCCAAGTTGCTATCTCTCAGGAAATGTGTTTCAAGTTAATCAGGTTAGAGAGACCCTGACAGAAGTTAGCAAAAGTAGTATCACCCCATTGTTTACCCTCCAGGGTGACATCTTCAACTAATGAAAGATAATGGATGAAGTTTATATCATCTAGTGAAATATAATCCCTTTCAAAATCAAGGTCTGGTATATAAATGTCTGGTCTGTCAGAAATATACGGAATAATGTGCGAAGTAGTTGTTAAGTTCTTGGCAATGTTGATGATTTTGGCAGTCTCGCCATTTGAAACCTTGTCCAGTAAATATAAAATACCTTTAATACCCAAATTTGTGTTACTGAAATTTGCCTCCACAAGCGCCTTTAGGAAATGAAGTGAATCTCCTATATACCTTATTCCTTCATCTCCGATATTATTTGAACTAATATCTAATACTTCCAGATGCTTTAAAGTCTCAAAATTATTAGCAAGCTCTCTAGCAGCGTCTTCATTCATGCCACAGTGACTGATATTTAACTCTTTTAAATTAATCAGCATGCCAATATCTTTGCACATCAACAAAATATCCCCCATTTTAAAGTTACAAACAGGTACATTGAGTTTTTCATTCTGTAGCAAGTTTTTAAAACGTTTCCTTACAGCATCCACATCAATGGTAGTGGCATTTAACAATTGCTCCAACGTAATATCAGGACTTTCCATGGAACACTGGGTATTAATGCAACCATCAATAAGAGATAATCCAGGAAAAGTGAAGACATTAAAATTACATTTAATACCAGGTTTTCCTTTCATCTCAAGGAGTTTCCACATCTCCTCTGCGTTGATTTTATTTGATCCAAAGTTCACAAATACCGCTGGCAGTGTAAGCAATGCATTCTGAACATCCTCATATCCAAATCTGTTGCCACTCAAATTAAGGTATGTCAGTGATGATGGGATTGCCTTTGAAAGCTCTTCCTGAAAATGCTGCTACTGATTTTCACTTAAGTTTAATTGCTTGAGCTGATAGCATCTATGAAGATTTTCTGTGACCAGTCTCATCAGAAGATCAGGGTCATTTAGCGTACTTTCACTAATATCTAAATATGTTAGTTGTTCTGTTAGCTTTTTACCCGAAAATAGAGCCTTCAAGGAATTTTCTGTCAAAAAACATTTCCTGAAAGATAACCTGGTGATATTAGGAAGTGTTTTAAGTCCTTTACATACTCTTTGAAACTGCAACTCACACAAGCCTGATAAATCTAATTCACTAATGGACAACATGTGGTCTAACATGCCACTTTTACGAATTTCACTGAACAGAAGCTTTTCGTCAAATTTTGATTCCACTGGAAAGTTACTTCAAGGAATGATAGAAATTCGGCAGTGCATGGTAAGTTACCTTTTATCTTTGAGAGAAGATGATCGCCTTCAACACTGTTAAGCAATGAATTCATATCCCTTGTGTCAAGATCATTTGAACTGACATCAATGCATTCTACATGAGGCACTGAAGGAAGGTATTCAATTATCATACTCAATTCCTTCTTTCGCAGAAAGCAATACCGCACATCAATATATCGAAGAGATGTTGGTATGTTTTCCATGAGAGATACTATGTGTTGCCTCAGATCATGAAAACTGATATTAAGGTACTGTAGTTCATTCAATGAGGAGAGACTCTTAAAAAGAGAACTCATCAATTGATTAGAACAGCTTGCGTTGAGGTCCAACTGCTTCAACTTGGGCAAATGATCAATGCAGCAATCAACCCTGGTGATCCTGCACCTTTCAAACACCAAGTGTTCAAGGTTTGGCAGAATGTTAAGGTTTCCATAAACATCATTAGATTCACAATCAGGTAAATCACTGAAGCTAACACTTTCCATACGCTCAAGGCAGTGAAAAATATCTCTCATCTCATTCAGCAATAACCTGTCTTTATCAACATCTGGTAAAGTTATATTTTGTGGAATTTGTGCTTTGACACATCTCAAAAGTGTGTTCAGACTTGACATATTGTTGCTTATGTCTATTTTACCTTCCAATGAACTGCCTTGTACCTCATGCAAGAGAGCTTTAACTTCTACTGCTGTTAGATCATTGTGCTGGATATTGACATTTTGTAGCTGTTGACGTGACAATAAGAGTTCAGCCAAGGTCTTTAAATCATCCATGCTGCCAGAAAGTTTATTGTGACCAAGATTGAGAATTTTTACACCTTCTGGACAGTTTCTTATGAGTTTTACAACTATTTTACCATCAAGTTGATTATGGCTAAGATCAAGGTAATGTAACTCAGACAAAGAAAGTAGACTATCATTTAACCATGTTACTGCTGTCCATTCTTGAATATAAGAAAGATTTAGCACTGATAAATTCCCAAAAAGTGCAATACTGTTGCAGAGATCATTCAAGAGTGCTTGGGGTAATTTGGACACATTCAAATGTGATACCTGCAGACACTTGTTCCTGAGATCTACAAACTCGCTCAAAGTCTCAATCAATAGGGCAGTCATACTAACGTCACCTATCTGGTTAATTATTTGTTCACACTTCAATAATCTTAGGCTAACACCATCTTCAATGCCATTATTTTCCAATAGCACTTTTACTTTATCCACTAATGGCATTAATGCCATACACCCATGTGTACCAAGATGATTATTTCTGAGATCAAGAGTTTGTATAAACAGGGGAGATATTTTATACATGTAACAATATGGTGAGCAAATGATCTGCCCAATCCATTGCATCTTAAACTAAGCATTTCTACTTTGAGGGTAACATTCTGTTTAACAAGGCTTTGTAGAAGCAAAATGATGAAGTCTTCCTCAAAGTAAGTCAGATATAACTCCTTTAACAACTGCTGTGTACCCAAGGCTTGCACCTACAACCTTGCTGTACGTTTACCATTTTGTCTGTCAGAGGTAAAGCCACCATTGTCAATAGACAGACATGTTAATTTGAAATGGAGTGTATTGGTTCTCAGATTTCTCGACCAAGAATAGAGGGTGTAACATTTTTGCTATAACTGCCAGTCCCACTGGATTGCTCAGATTGCAAATCATAGAACCACTTGGACTTTCAATGTAACTGTTAAGATATCTGTAAAATTCATCTTGCCCATGCATTTTGTCATCTTCAGTTGTTGGCATAATCTTATGAATGTAACAATTATTCTTTCTAATGAAAGATAGTGGCTGAAAGCTATGAAGAGACATGCATTTGATATCCAATGCTGACAGTTTATCTGATGGTGCTTGTTTATACCATCTTCTATAGCTTTTGCATAATTGTCGGGACAACAATTTTCACGCAGACATCCCCCAAGAACTGCAAGTTGCTGAGCTCTACTAAGGAGAGACCCATAAAGGCTATACGGAAGCAAAACAAAGAAAAATGATGCCCTATCTTTAAGCATCGAAGATACATAATACATGACGATAGGCATGGTATTGAGGAAAGTTTTTCGCTGTAGCAACACCCTGGGTGTCTTGGATATATACAGAGCAAGTGAATAAAAGTATACATACTGAGAAGGGAATACATATTTATTCTGATAAACCTTAACTAGGCTAAATAAATCTGTCTCATTAATCAACCCCTTCTTTACTGCATGAAGTTGAAACACTGGTGTTTGTGGAATGTTATAATATTCATGCTTCCCAACTTCATACAGACTCTCCTGCACAGTTTTCCAAATGTTGTCAATCTCATTTGGTTTTACCTTACAATACATTTGTACATGGTTTTTCATTGCAATTTCAGTTGCCTCTGTCAATGTGTTGGCAAAGTGGAATTATCGTCATACCAGTAAGATATTATGTGCTGGAAGAAAAAAATCATCCCAAATTAATTTATCCATCAACGAATTAAACTTTGTCTCAGCTAGCAAACACTTATCTTGGTTCCCTTCTATGTGATCTAGTACATGTTTCTCCAATCTCCCATACCGACTCTTGATGAAATTCTTCTTGGAATGCAGTACACAGCAGACATATCTGTTGTACGAGAAAATAAAATTTCTAATGTAAACATAAGTGAATGCTGACATTGACATAATTTCAGAGAAAATGATAGAAAATGAAGCTAACAAAAAATGTGAAAACTTGGACACCCCCCCCCCCATTACATTTTACAATGTTATCATTTTAAAATCTCTCAATCAGATCATCCCTATAAACTGCATACACAATTTCCAATGTATTGAATTAATGTTTTAAGAAAAAAAATGTATCAATGTCACTGAGCTACCATTTTGATCATAATGTATGATATGTATCTGTATTGAACAAATTATGTCTCATACTGGTAAGTGTTTTTAAAAGAACCAGGTACTTACTATTAGGTAAGCTGTGAATTTAATTTTCAGGAATACTCAAATTACATTGTAACGGTACAAGTACTGTTGTCATAATTTAGAACGAACAACATGAAAACATCCTTTAAAATCTGCATATCAAAGTTTTAAAGCCATAAGTAGGTGATTTCTCAAAACAAATTCCCAATCGAATGAGTAAAATCTTTCAGAAACACAGCGTTGCTAATTTCTGATCTAAAAGAGTATGATGTTGCTAATTTTGTTTTAATCAATATTACGGTGAAAAGCCTCATCTCTGACTGGTAATGTATTGCTGGCAAAATTACGTCAGGACTTGTTATTGAAATGCATTGAGAAAATAATTTATTTGCAAAAAAGCGGCTGATTACTGGTACACATACATGTAGGTTTTTACCTGTAATCACAACATATATTTGAACAAACTGTAATTTACTACCAATAGTGCATGGTGTCCCGACAAAGACATTTGACATATGCAGCAGATTTTAGTTGTTTTAACAAGACAGATATACTTTATATACATAACAACAAATAAGGAAAATATCTTAACTAAGTATTCATACCGGTATGCAAATTTCATGATAATTTTTGGAACTGTTTGAGGTCTGCAGAAATAACTTGCAAATAAAATGTCATTAAAGTCTGGATTGCCATTATCAATAATCACCACTGAGTCGTATTCTGTTGTTACGATTGTGATATCAAACCATACTTCTTACACATTTACTATTGAAGTTACAGTAGCTGTTGGCTGTATTTGATCATTTTGTGATCGGGTATGATACTTGAGTCAAGTCACTGTGAGTATTGGCATATTCTAAGAAGGAGGGCTGCAGTATGAAGCAAAACCGAAGACTAAATGTTAATGATAAAAATCAATGAAAATAAAATCAGCAATTTCTTACTCTGTTGCTTAAATTGTGAAAACAAAAACTGTACTTGAAAGTTATTTACAATCACGGCAACAACTACATTTACATGACCGGGCCATATTTGAAATAGGAGGACAGTGAATAGCTCCCTAAACTGAGCGTACATTGGCAAAATCTTTGTTGCAGTGCGAATGTACTAAAGCGAATCGAAAGCAAACACATTAAAACTAGTGAGTATTACACCAGTAAAGTTTAACTCTAGCTGTTTTGAGGTTGAGATCATCGTATTTGTAAGTAATTTATGATTGCAGCGACTATATAGCTATAGCCTTGTGTCACCCACAGGCGCCATCTTTGAAATTAGGTGGCTAAAAACATAGAGCTCTGGCAAAATTCTATGCCATACTATGATCATAAAATTATTTGAGATAAAATGTCAAAAACCAATGCTTACAACATCCTTATAATCTAACACGCTTGTTCAGTTTTTAGTTACAGTTACGCTTTTGAAAAATTTACGATTGTGTCAACCCGCTATGTAGGGTATGCTTGCATTGATCATGCACACTGCAATTCATATGCCTCCCCACTGCAAGCTGCTGACCGCACTTGCACTCAATCCGACTTATACCTTTATATAAACTGAATACAATTACGATTTTACAAAAAACGAGCTATCATTATAAGGGATTATTTCTGTTAATGGTGTGAGTATGGAGAAATCAATTTTTAAGGACCACAATAAGGTCTACGAAGAAATGTTTCCATCTCACTGGCCACGATTATGCGTAGCCAGGTTCAATGGGAGAAGTGACATAATATGCACCTTCTCGTACGCTGACAGATTTTCCCTTGTCGGCCAAAATTTTTAAAACGTACATTAGTGCGGTTATATGGTCTGTTGTGCAAGAGTACATATTTCTAATGCCATAAAATGATAAATAGTATATTTTCAATAATATATTAACAGTACTTTGCCTTGTCTGACAAAGTTTGATGAGCCTCACGCATTGTCTATGGGCTGAAAAGCAGCCATACGGGTGGGTTTCATTGTTAGTTTGTATTTTGTTTCTTCAATTATGTAACCACTCCGTTACACATGTGTGATGCAAATTTTCTTGACATATCAGCCTTATTACAAAAATTAAATTATTGATATGATATTGCTACGTCGTGAAGTAAAATGATATGCATAAGTATGACATAAGTCAATGTCCTTGTACCAACTTGAATAAATCGGTTGATACTTGTTTGAGTTATGGTTCCGTACACAAAAAAATACCGCAATTATACGGTGTTGCTCAAGTTTGATCAGAATTGGTACATACCAGTATGGGTACCAAAAATCAACAATAAGTGTTGTTTCTATCTGTTCAGTGCAGGAAAATTCTACGTTGATGTTATGACAATTTCTGCACAGTACAACCAGAAAAACAACAAGAAATATTTAAACCAGAAAAACAAGAATGACAAAAGTAAATAACGTCTGAAACTTTAGGTACTGGAGGTCAACTTTAGCAACATGCATAGCAGAGAATGTTTCAACCATGGATGTACAAAAATAGACATCCATGGTTTGAGCAGGTCTGTTAATATGTCACAGTTCATAAACAATGACAGGAAATGACTAATAAGCTGTTTCAGTTACTGCCACCACTCCCACACATAATAGGTACCCTGCATACAAATAGGTTAAAGGTCAAAAACCTCTTACTCAGATGTGTGGGCTGTTTCAGTCACTGCCACCACTCCTGCACATTTGCAGGATTTCCCCCTTTTCTTACCTCATTTGCATATTTTTGACACTGACATGTTCATTTGAACAACGTCACATCTCAACCCCTGCATCTACCTGTACACCAAATACTGAGATGGTAGCTTTGGCGGTATGGGAGCCTTTGCGTGTGACGGACATACATCCGCACATACATACCCACATACATACATACAGACATACAGATAAAGTATCGCTCAAAGCTTCGCTTTTTTAGCCTCATTATCGTTTCCGTATCGTTTCCGTATTGTTTCCGCATCGCCCAACCCCAATCCAACATCGCTCACTCGGTTGTTTCGTATCGTTTCCACATCGTTTCCGTATCGTTTCACTAGCGCATCGCCTCATTCCTGCCCATAAAAGGTGTGTCCTTTCATTTTAAAGTTGCATCGCGTCGAACAATAAAAAGAACGATATGCAAACGATTTAATTTTGCAATATTCGCGATTGCAAAAATCGCGCAAAATTGACGTTGCAACCATGCATAATCCCTCACCATGCTCACTGCTAATTTAAACTACCTTTTGTCATGTCATGACCTCTATCAACAGCTGAGCATGATCGATCGCATGACATGATACTTTGTGTGTGCTTTGTTGTTGTTGCTGTTGATGTAATTTCATTATTTCCACAATTATTACATGGGTATCAAGGAGCAGAATGCTTCCAATGCATAGGGTTATTGTATTCACAGAGAAATTCACATGGAGCTCCCGTGGTTGTAGGAAAGCACAAAAGCATAGTATTGTTATCAGATCAGGTACTGCAATGTTATATCATGTGTAAACGGTCATGCTCTACGCTAAAAAAAATGACTGATTCGTATCTTCAAAGACAGGGAGAAAAAAGTCTGTGGTATTTTGCTATAGTTTTTGGTACACAATTTTCGTAAATTTAGGTAAAAAATCCTTATGTCAGACGAAATTTTTCCCTCACATTTTGCAGCTGGAGAGCAGGCAGTGTAACCACAAGTCACAGGCAGGCCAGTGGAAACTGGCGGGGCTAGCAATTTTTTTGTCTTCTTGCCCGGGGACAAGTGAGTTTATGACTAAAAAATGATTTGCTCATGAATTGTGTTTAGAAATGTTCCATGACGTCCAACATTGTTCACTTTAAATAACACAGTCACATCAGTTGCACATCTTTATGTTTTTAGTAAAATATTGCGTGGCTAATCAATTTTTGCTGTGGCTAATGTTTTTTGCATGAATTAGCCACGCTAGCAGACCGTGGCTAATTTGAAAAAAACCTAGTGCGAACACTGCTGCTGTGTCATGTACTTATCTTAACATCGATATTTAGAAATGCGCAGACATGGCACAGCGCATTTTTGTAAGATGTAATAAATGCAATGATTTTGTTGAAAGTTCTGAAAAAAAATCAGAGCACAGGGGTCGACACGAGGTCGCGGCCATGTCGACCGACTCAATTTCTGCTTGGCTGCACGGAACTCAAAGACATCGGATATGAGCATGAAAAATCGATGTCATTTCGTCAAAAGTCAGCGAAAATTGAGAATATAGACAAGATTTCATCTAGCTGAAGGTAAATGATCGGTTAATAATTATGACTTTGAATGTCTCGGACGATGTGGGTACGTGATTTAGAGTGATCGGCGCGGCGTGACATATGTAGGCCTACTCAGATTTATACCGTATTCACACGGTGCGATAGTTTGCCTAAAATTAATTTTATTTTTGATGGATAATTGGTTGCGGAGTGTAACTCTATAGTATGAATTGCGTAGCAATTATTGAAACACTTGGAAGTTCCCGCTATCAGACTGTTATCAATGTGTTGTGACTAAAGGTCACGGACTTCCTTCTACGTCATAATTTATTCACGTCAATCGAGTTTAAAGGTCACTGTGTAAAGTGTTAGGAGAATTCATGGCGGCATCACTGTATGTGTTAACCTAGTATATGATACACTGCAGTTATTATTTTAGCAATTCTCCTTACTTTGTACGGCCAGGTTTTTCTTGTGCGCTTTCACGGACATACATGTTTTACGCGTAAAAATACTAATTTCAGTCATATGAAATGGTCATCCGCATACAGTACCGCACATTTTTGGGTTTCTAGTCAGCGGAAAAGTTGTCCCACGTCATTTTTGACACTTGTCTCATCGGGCAACCGGTACTGCTGTTTCAGTTGCAGTTGCCTGAACGCGACTTTCACTTGCAACCGTTAATGTCTGTCCCTGGCAGAGTGCTATCTTGTTACAATCAAAGTGAGACTTGAGTGGACACCGTGGGTCATCAGTATGTATTAGGGAGATGGTGCAGTGGCAAAGAATGTGAAATTTTCAGAAGAGTTACTTTCAGAATGTGCTTAGGAATACAATTCAGAATAACATTCAGACACTCACTATGTGAGATAATATTCTGTATATTCCAGAAGAGTCCTTTCAGAATGTGCTTTGGAATACAATTCAGAATAATATTCAGACACTCACTATGTGAGATAATATTCTGTATAGAAGTAACAAGTCATTGACATTGACATAGTTCCCACTTGTAATAGGAGTATTAGTCTTGATGGGGCAGGGAAATGAGGTCATTAAGAAGTATCACTGGAGTGTATATGTTCAGATCTATGGACACATAGGTTGATGTCATTGTTCCCATTTTGAAACAAGAGGCATGTCTAAGTTATGGTTCTAAATCGGGAAAAAAGATCAGACCTCTAGCTGTATTGGCCAGCCAAGAAATACATATGTGCATAATAAATGAGGTACAAGATGTGACATCTTAAGGTCTACTATCCTATCAAAATTGAAGCGTAAAGAACTTGTGGTTACTGAGTTATGCATATATATGCATATTCAAGGTCAAAGGTCATCAAGGTCACGTGACATTTTGAAAAAAAAACCCATTGTATTGCTAATTAATCCATATATGCAAAATTCAGACCTCTAGCTCTATTGGCTTGCCCACAATTATATATGGGCATAATTAACGAGGTAAAGCATGTGTTGTCATAAGGTCTCCCATCCTACTAAATATAAAGGACATAGCACTTGTGGTTACTTATTTATTGACATAATCGTGTATTTTACGTAAAAGGTTATCGAGGTCACATGACATTTTGTCAAAAAATTTCTATCCTATAGTCTGTCCCTATATACTAAAAATCATACATTTACCTCTATTGGCTTGCTCAAAATTAGATATGCACATAATTAATGAGGTAAATATGTGGCGTCATAAGGTGTCCCATCATACCAAATATGAAGGGTGTAGCACTTGTGGTTACTGAGTTATGGACAAATATGTATATTTGAGGTCAAAGGTCATTGAGTTCACGTGACATTTTGTCAAAAAAATTGTATTGCTAAGTTATCCCTATATACCAAAAATCAGACCTCTAGCTCTATTGGCTCGCTCAAAATTAGATATGTGCATAATTAATGAGGTACAATATGTGGCGTCATAAGGTGTCCCATCATACCAAATATGAAGGGTGTAGCACTTGTGGTTACTGAGTTGTGGACAAATATGTATATTTGAGGTCAAAGGTCACCGAGGTCAATGACATTTTTTCAAAGTGTCTGAGATATCTGCGTGAACGGATGGACTCACGTGGATGGACTCACGGACTGACATGACCCAATCTATGAGCCCCCTGGACTTTATCTGTGGGGACTAAAAACTGTGTCACTGCATCCTTTTTGCAATATGAATACGATGAGAAACTAAATTTTTATTTTTCTTGGCCTTATACATGGGAGTCTATGGAGAGCTGCCTTATACATGGGAGTCTATGGATTGCCTTATACATGGGAGTCTATGTACTGCCTTATACATGGGAGTCTATGGACTGCCTTATACATGGGAGTCTATGGACTGCCTTATACATGGGAGTCTATGGACTGCCTTATACATGGGAGTCCTGGGCAAAGGTTTGGGTTGCAAAGTTGTGTTTGCAGACCTTTGGAAAGCCGAAAGTGAAAGTGGTTCCACCAGGCCGCTGGAGATCACCTTCTTGAGTGGGGGTACATGCAATGGACGGCCCAAGCGGAGGACAGTCAAACAGACTGGACGGAGAGACCCCCATGAAAGTGTATGTATGAGTGTATGTTTGTAGGAAGTATGGGTTGGTGACTCTGTAAAACCAAGTTGACTCGCTTAGTTGCAAAGTATGGGACTCGCGGCCCAAGGGGCAACAGCACGGCTCTGGGGGGAGTTGTGGGCTCATGGCCCGAGGGGCTGCAGCACGGCTCGGGGGGAGTTGTGATCTGGGGGGACAGGTGCCCCTGTGCGGCCCCAGCATGAGGGTGCAATGATGTTTGGTGCTTGTGCAATGGGGGGGTGACGCTTGAGACCAAGTTGACTTGCTGGTTCGAGATGAGAGTATGGGATAAGAGCCCCGAGGGGCGGCAGCACGGATCGGGGGGGAGCTATGGGCTCCCGGCCCGAGGAGCTGTAGCTGGGGGGACAGGTGCCCCTGTGCGGGCCCCAGCATGAGGGGTGCAATGGCGGCTGGTGCGTGTGTAATGAAAGTATGGGATACGAGCCCAGAGGGGCGGCAGCACAGATCGGGGGGAGCTATGGGCTCCCGGCCCGAGGAGCTGCAGCTGGGGGGACAGGTGCCCCTGTGCGGCCCCAGCATGACTGCCTTATACATGGGAGTCTATGGACTGCCTTATACATGGGAGTCTATGGTCTGCCTTATACATGGGAGTCTATGGTCTGCCTTATACATGGGAGTCTATGGTCTGCCTTATACATGGGAGTCTATGGACTGCCTTATACATGGGAGTCTATGGATTGCCTTATACATGGGAGTCTATGGTCTGCCTTATACATGGGAGTCTATGGTCTGCCTTATACATGGGAGTCTATGGTCTGCCTTATACATGGGAGTCTATGGAGGTGAAAACTAAAAAGTCCTCTACCACGGCCAAATTTGATCGCATTGTGAAACAAATCGACGTGCATCTGTATGAGGTATGGTACTATCCTTGTACCAAGTTTGAACGAATCGCTCCAGGGTCTCTGAGATATCTGCGTGAACGGACGGACGCACGGACGGACGGACGGACGGACGGACGGACGCACGGACGGACGCAAGGACATGACCAAACCTATAAGTCCCCCCGGACGGTGTCCGTTGGGACTAATAAAAGACCATGTTGTCATAAAATTTGCATATCGATAAGTGCATAAGGCCTCACAATAAATACCAGTTTGTCAATCCAATAAATTACAGTTTGATCATTTTGTACAGTGGCTGCCTAATGGCGCTGTTGATGAGCAAATAAAATAAAATGAAATAAAATAAAATAAAATAAAAAAATAAACTTGCAATGAATTTGATGTCAGAAAGATCTCTTTACTGTTATATTTGTACAATGGGGAAATAAAGTTTTTGTGAATAAAGATCATGGGATGCTTGCCTGTAATCCAAACTTCTACAAAATTACTCTGGGTCTGTACTGAACTGTTTGGAAGGCTGTGCTTGCAATAGGGTTGTTGTCTCACAACCGGCGAATACAACATTGATTATGCAACTAGTAGTCACAACTAAAACAAAATCCTTAGGGGCCGTCGATAATAAAAGCTGACGCACAAGAAACGTAATTCCTTCGTTTTACTTGAAACCCCCTCCCTTCCCCCTCAAAACGAAAGTTCTTATGCGAAATCAATTTCGTATTATGATGCCGTTTCTGACAAACCCACACGCACCTCTCCGATCCGCACGCCCATGAAAAAATACCGGAAGGGCACAGTAATTAATAAATCTCCACTTTACGCGTTTCACTTTTTAAGACAGAACAGTTTAATGTATTTCGCACGTAGGAAAATGTTTCACATACATGTTTCACGTTGAAAAAGCATACAAGTTTTTATTTCACATTCATGTCTTTTCGTTGTCTTTTCTGTCTCCGTATTTTGTGGTCATTCTGTTCTCGATGAACGCGAAGGTAGTTTTGCATTCTCGCTGCAAAGTCGCACTTCGAAAACAATAGAAAATCCTTATGCGATTTTGACGCACACAAAACGAAATGAGCTTTTACCCCCTCCCCCCTAAACGAAAGAATTACGTTTGTCGTGCGTCAGCTTTTATTATCGACAGCCCCTTAATTCACTAATGAGACAGGTTACATGTGAGACTGCAATCTCTACAGTATACACTATCTATTTGGTCATTAAGGAAATTGTCAGTAATTACTCAACGCTGTCATACTGTACCATAGTTGCGTCAAGCAGCCAACCATCAAATACACTTCCCTCGCTGTCTCTACGTCTATACACATACCGGTACACTCACCATCAAGTGTCCCACTAGAAGGACTCGTTGACTAGACTAACTCAAAAGACTAACCTGTGACTACATTCTGTCCTTCAGGATATTTAGACTACACTATGCTGCATACCCCTTAACAGGATATTAGCAAGTAAATTTCCTGGCAAGACAAACTGACGCCTGAACAACGCCTTTAACTCTTTCATTTGTAAGCACACACCGCTACACAGGATAAGGTGTTAAAAGAATTTAATAAGCGACAGTGGACAAATACAGAGCAGTGATAACCTAATTAACGGAAAATACAATGTCAAGCAAAACTACGAAAGTAAAAATCTAGGCAAAAACCATTTCAAAACTAAGCACAAAATAACTCAAAGATTGGGTGAGGGGTCTCCGCCAGTCTGCTTCCTGGGCAAAGGTTTGGGTTGCAAAGTTGTGTTTGCAGACCTTTGGAAAGCCGAAAGTGAAAGTGGTTCCACCGGGCCGGTGGAGATCACCTTCTTGAGTGGGGGTACATGCAATGGACGGCCCATGGTGGGAAGCAGACTAGTGGAACCAAGGAGATGGGGTTGGTGGCGGGATAGCTTGGCAGACAGCCTGATGGCCTAGAATGAATGAACTTGGACAAGAAGCTTGCAGCAAGGATTAGGTCAAGTGCCGTGCGCAAGAAAGATGGTAGCTAGATAGCAGATGCTAAGTGTCTACGTCAGCAGATGAGTAGATAGATAACCAGTATAAGATGTCTATGTCAGCAATGCAAAGTGACTTCAGGACATGTTGTTCTGCAGGCAGCCTAGCTCTGTGGACTTACAAACTGGATTTGTGTTAACACACAATTCCTTATTTTGTAAGCACACACCGCTACACGGGATATGGTGTTAAAAGAATTTAATAAGCGACGGTGGAAAAATACAGAGCAGTGATAACCTAACTACGGAAAAATACAATGTCAAGCAAAACTACGAAAGTAAAAATCTAGGCAAAAACCATTTCAAAACTAAGCACAAAATAACTCAAAGATTGGGTGAGGGGTCTCCGCCAGTCTGCTTCCTGGGCAAAGGTTTGGGTTGCAAAGTTGTGTTTGCAGACCTTTGGAAAGCCGAAAGTGAAAGTGGTTCCACCGGGCCGGTGGAGATCACCTTCTTGAGTGGGGGTACATGCAATGGACGGCCCAAGCGGAGGACAGTCAAACAGACTGGACGGAGAGACCCCCATGAAAGTGTATGTATGAGTGTATGTTTGTAGGAAGTATGGGTTGGTGACGCTCGAAACCAAGTTGACTCTCTTAGTTGCAAAGTATGGGACTCGCGGCCCAAGGGGCAACAGCACGGCTCTGGGGGAGTTGTGGGCTCACGGCCCGAGGGCTGCAGCACGGCTAGGGGGGAGTTGTGATCTGGGGGACAGGTGCCCCTGTGCGGCCCCAGCATGAGGGTGCAATGATGTTTGGTGCTTGTGCAATGGGGGGTGACGCTTGAGACCAAGTTGACTTGCTGGTTCGAGATGAGAGTATGGGATAAGAGCCCCGAGGGGCGGCAGCACGGATCGGGGGGGGGAGCTATGGGCTCCCGGCCCGAGGAGCTGCAGCTGGGGGGACAGGTGCCCCTGTGCGGGCCCCAGCATGAGGGGTGCAATGGCGGCTGGTGCGTGTATAATGAAAGTATGGGATACGAGCCCAGAGGGGCGGCAGCACAGATCGGGGGGAGCTATGGGCTCCCGGCCCGAGGAGCTGCAGCTGGGGGGACAGGTGCCCCTGTGCGGCCCCAGCATGAGGGGTGAAATGTGGGTGAAGCTCAATGGACTCCGGTCCCGAGGGGCTGGCAGCACGGCTCGGGGGGAGCAATGATCTGGGGGGACAGGTGCCCCTGTGCGGCCCCAGCATGAAGTGGTGATGTGGGTGGCAGGTGGCCCTGCATGGGGTGAAGGTTGCACGTGGCCCTGCGCGCGGTCCCGACAGGTCCGAAATGTGGTGTACGTGCGAAACCAAAAAAAGAAAGTTGCCACCGAGTGGCTAGTGTCTCTACAAAAGGCCCTATGGCATAGTCATTGAGTGAGATGCGTGACGCAGAAGGCTTTCTGGTGTCCGAATATAAGTACGGTAACAGTCACTGGACCACCTGCCGAGAGTTTGAATAAGGTGGTCTGGAAGGTGGGCGTGTGCGGCCGTGGTGGCTGCCCCAATGCGAAATGAATGTCCAGCGTACAGGTGGGGCTGGAAGCCAAGGCGCGAAAGTAAGGAACTGAGCAGCGCAGTGAATGTCTCGCGGTTTAGCGGTATTCTTTCTGGAAGGATGAAGAGGGTTCCTGAGGCGAAGAACAAATTTGTCGGCGGACTCTGAGGAAACGCTGGATTGTTGTGACTGGGCATATCGTTGACTT
This sequence comes from Ptychodera flava, assembly GCF_041260155.1. Taxonomy (NCBI): domain Eukaryota; kingdom Metazoa; phylum Hemichordata; class Enteropneusta; family Ptychoderidae; genus Ptychodera; species Ptychodera flava. The sequence goes on along the minus strand of NW_027248277.1, from coordinate 19,660,537 downwards.
GGTGGCAAAAAGACGAAGCTTAAAGCCACGGCGCATTTGATCTGTTTTGGATGCCTTAATGTTCACGGAAAGAGCATCCGGATAGCCCTGAGTGTCGGTTTGGACGTTGAGGTCGCGAACACACAGGTTATATGCAGGGTTAAAGGAGCGTCCGGAGCAGGTGATTCGCTACAGCGGAGAAAACCAAAGAAGGCTAAGACGAACGCAGATTCCAGCAGGAGGTCTAGATATGGTCCATACACAGTCGAGCGGAGCAGCGAGCACAGTTGTCGCAGGATATCAAATGTTATGGGTAGCCGGGGCGGGAAGATGGTCCTTGCAGCCGTTGAATTCCCCGTAAGGTGTACTGGAGACGAAGGTGTGGTTGGTTGTTAGTTGAGGTGAGTGGGTTTGGCAGACCCGCCATTATGTAGTGATGACGGATGCCGGCGAGATAAACCTTGATGGTGGAGTACTTGAGGTGAAGGTGGGTTGCACAGTGGACGATGAAGTAGATTAGCAGGTCTTCGGAGATGGGTGGATAGTGAGACGTCTGTACATGAGTGCCGTACCTTGCGGAGAATTGTACCCACGAGCGAACTCCGGTTGCATAAGATTCAATTGTCCGGGTGCCCAGTGCAGCTTGCTTGAAGGTGGCGGCCGCCCTATTCAGTTGAACATTATGTTGGAGGGTAGTTGGCAGGGTGTCGCATTGGCCAAGGGAGCTGCTTGGCGGAAGCGTGTCATCTGGAAACGAGAAAGAGAATCAGCAATTAAGTTATGTTTGCCTGGTATGTGGTCGGCATGGAACATGAATTATGGGAGTCAGCGCAAAGCACGAGGGTGCGCATCAGTTTCATGATTGATGGTGACTTGGAACGGCCTTTATTGAGAATATGGACCGTGGCCATGTTGTCGCAGTTGAACACCAAGCGTTTGCGGGTCCATGATTGGCCCCAAAGTAGAGCTGCGATGATGATTGGGTAGAGTTCCTGAAAAGCAATGGAGAGCTCACGGTTGGCGTCAAGCTTGAGATGGGGGGGGGGGGGCAGCGTGCATTAAACCATTGCCCTTGGAAATACCTGCCAAAACCAATACCACTGGCATCTGTAAAAAGCTGTATTGCTGAGGCCCTTGTAGCGTGGGAGTCGAGGAACATTGATACTCCGTTCCAGCTGGAGAGAAAGCGGTGCCACATCCGAAGGTCAAGTCTGCTCTCGGCGGTCAAATGGATGCGGTAGTGGAGTTTCCGTGCTCCATTGGAGATTTCGATTAGGAGTGATATGAAAGTTCGCCCAGGTATAATGACACGGCATGCAAAGTTGAGGTGCCCTAGGAGGCTTAGCAGTTCTCGTTTTGTACACGTGGGGCGAGATAAGAAGGACTGGATGAGGGCGGCTATTCTAGACAGTTTATCGTGAGGGAGCCGCGCTTCCATCTTCACTGTGTCAAGCTCTATTCCAAGGTATTCTAGTATAGTAACGGGGCCGACGGTCTTGTGTGGCGCGATGGGTACAGAGAGTCTCCTGAAGATGTGGGTAATTAAGGCCATAGTGCGGTCCGCATCGAATGATGGTTTGTCAACTGTTAGGAAATCATCTAGCAGGTGGAAATTATCTCGATACCGTAATTTTCTTGAGCAATCCAGCAGATGGCCTTGGAAAGCTGATCGAAGATCTTAGGGCTGGAGCGTGACCCGAAGGGCAGTCGGGTGAAGAAATAGAAATGTTTTTTCCAGTGGATGCCATAAAAGTGCCATAGCGAGGGGTGAATAGGGATGAGCTTGAAAGCATCGACAATGCTCAGTCTTGCACCCAGCCATGCTCCTCGGCCCGCCCTTTGGATGGCTGCAATGGCGTCGTCTATCTTTACGTAGGAGAGCGAAAATTCCTGTTTGTCGATGAAGTCATTGACGCTGGGTGTGTCGTCATTGTTATGAGGAGATGACAGATCGACGATTAGGCGTTTTTTTTTGGATGAGTAGTTCTTTTCTGCGATACCTAGCGGGCTACAGCGATAAATGGCGTATGGTGGTGTGGTGAAAGGGCCGATAAGATAGCCCTTTTGCAGTTCGGAGTTAATTTGGTGCAACACAAAATCCGGATCTTGTCGGGCTGAGAGAAGGTTACGACAGATGAGCGATGAGGAAAGTTGACAGCGTAGGCCTGTGTTAAATCCTTCAGAAAGTCCTGTAAGCAGGTACTGACGAATCCTTTGTCGGGGTGATTTGAAAGTTCGAGGCAAGGGTGCCAATATTAATTGGTGTTGATGGTGCACAAGTGTCAGCGTTAAATGTGGATGGCGTATCGTGCAGTCAGGCTCTGTTAGCTTGGTCTTTAGGTCGACATTTTCCTTGAGCTGATGAGTGATCGGATGAGTGGCATACCAAACACACGTGGGAAAAACCACAGTTACTTCGTTTGCAACCTGGCTGGGAGTTGAAGTTATTGCAGATTTCCTTACCCTGGTAGGTGACGCGTCTTCTTCCGCTTCTATCGACGGTCGATGAAGGCGATTGGAACCTTATGGGATTGCTGTTTGGTCTCTTACTCTCGAGGTACGGGCAGACTTCGGTGGTATGCACTGCGCTATTGCAGACGTTGCAAAGGTTGGCCTTGAGACCGGAGAATGTCGAGGTGTAGATGAGCGAATCGCGAACTCCCCAGTCTACTTTGATGCCATGATTTAACAGGAGTGCGGCCGCCTTGGCGGAAAAGTCGCGGTGGTATTCGTAGAAGGCGAAACCACTGAAACGTTTTGACATGCCAACGATGTCCGTGACGTATGCATCAAGTTCTGTTCGACGATTAGGGAATGCCTCACACTATGACGTTTTTATAGATGGTGAAAGCTTGAATGAATTCAGTAATGGTGAGAGGTCTATTTACTCTGCCGTCCTGGAGAGGTTTCAGAGACAGGGCTTCGTTGCCGATGATGATATGTCGTTCGCCATCGTGGTAATTGTAGCCGGGTATGAGTAAGCAGGCAAGATTGATATCCTTACCTGAAAGAATATCGCGGCGAATAGCAGGTGAAACCAGTTCGACGTTTGGCAGTCTTTCGGATGGTATACCGCGGCCCTGGAGGAGGTGTTGGGAGAAAAGTTCGAGACAAGCGCGACCGCGTGTTTACCCCTGGGTTGGTCGCTTGAACGGGCTGATCATGAGCTGCCTGGGCGCCGCCATCTTGGTTCTGCTGGGGGCTGTTGTTGTTGCCGGAAGTGAAGGCTTCTCCCCGCAGGTCGGTGAGAGGGCGTTGTTGCAGTAGATTTGCTATGTTGGCCATATTGGCGGCCATGTTGGCCATCGAAGTCTGTAGGGCGGAAAACATTTCCATCGTCACGACTCCCGATTGAGGTGGTACTTGATTTGTTGATACTGGAGTTTCGCTTTGCGGTATGGTAACGGCAGCTGATTGAGGTTGTGGGAGACCGTGGGCAGCTGTCGCTACGGTGGCTGGAGCAGTTGGAGCGGTCTGACCTTGTTCGGCAGTGGGGAGGTCAGGAGTGGACGACGCCCCTCGCGTCCCTGATCGTGCACGGGTCACTGGACGAACGTACGGCGTAGACTTCTTGGTTCGTTTTCGAGGAGGCATTGTCGACGCTGTGGTCCGGTAGATACGGGAATGAAAGGAGACGGGAGTGACTATAGAAACGAGCAGCAGGGAGTGTTGTAATAGCTTGGCAGACAGCCTGATGGCCTAGAATGAATGAACTTGGACAAGAAGCTTGCAGCAAGGATTAGGTCAAGTGCCGTGCGCAAGAAGATGGTAGCTAGATAGCAGATGCTAAGTTGTCTACGTCAGCAGATGAGTAGATAGATAACCAGTATAAGATGTCTATGTCAGCATGCAAAGTGACTTCAGGACATGTTGTTCTGCAGGCAGCCTAGCTCCGTGGACTTACAAACTGGATTTGTGTTAACACACAATTCCTTATTTAAAATTACTGAGGTGGGAGGACTTCTGCCAAATAAAATAGATGAAAAGGTTGAACAAAGTGTCAATGTATTGCTACCTTTGGATTCTCTATAAAAAAAAGCTCAAATAATGGTGTCTTACGGAAACTATATAAATATAGCTTACTTGGCAAATATGGTCGTTTTCTTTCTATTACTTATGGTCTCTGGACTTGACTTGTTGATGCCTCATGTGACCTTGGACTCACTGTATTAAAAATAATCAAGTTAACAAAATTATATTAACTAACAAGAATAAAAACAAGCCATTGTCAATGACATAGTCCCCACTTGTAATAGGAGTATTAGTCTTGATGGGGCAGGGAAATGTGGTCATTAAGAAGTATCACTGGAGTGGGTCAAGATATATGGGCACATAGGTCTATGTCGTTGTTCCTAATTTGAAACACATGAGGCATGTCTAAGTTATGGTTCTAAATCGGGAAAAAAGATCAGACCTCTAGCTGTATTGGCCAGCCAAGAAATACATATGCGCATAATAATGAGGTACAAGATGTGACATCTTAAGGTCTAATATCCTATCAGAATTGGAGGGTATAGAACTTGTGGTTACTGAGTTATGCATATATATATATATATATATAAGGTCAAATGGTCATAAGGTCGCGTGACATTTTGAAAAAAAATTCTATTGCTAATTAATCCCTATATGCCAAAAATCAGACCTCTAGCTCTATTCCCTTGCCCAGAATTAGATGTGTGCATAATTAATGAGGTAAAGCCTGTGTTGTCATAAGGTCTCCCACCCTACTAAATATAAAGGACATAGCACTTGTGGTTACGCATTTATCGACATAAACGTATATTTCAGGTCAAAGGTCATCGAGGTCACATGACATTTGGTCAAAAAATTTCTATCCTATAGTTATCCCTATATACCAAAAATCAGACATCCAGCTCTATAGGTTTGCTCAGAATTAGATATATGCATAATTAATGAGGTACAATATGAGGCATCATAAGGTGTCCCATCATACCATATATGAAGGGTGTACCACTTGTGGTTACTGAGTTATGGACAAATATGTATATTTGAGGTCAAACGTCACCGAGGTCACGTGACATTTTGTCAAAAAAATTGTATTGCTAAGTTATCCCTATATACCAAAAATCAGACCTCTAGCTCTATTGGCTCGCTCAAAATTAGATATGCACATAATTGATGAGGTACAATATGTGGCATCATAAGCTGTCCCATCATACCATATATGAATGGTGTACCACTTGTGGTTACTGAGTTATGGACAAATATGTATATTTGAGGTCAAAGGTCACCAGATCACATGACATTTTGTCAAAAAAATTGTATTGCTAAGTTATCCCTATATACCACAAGTCATTGTTGATGACACAGTCCCCGCTTATCCATTTTGTTATAATCTTTGGTGTATAGGTAGCTGTGGTCTAGGTCGCTGTGGAATGACATTGATGCAACGGGTGCATCAGGCCTGTAACTTGCATAATAAAGTAATCTGAGGAACGTTCAATAAATGACTCATCTCTGCCGGTAATGACCACTGAAGGAACTTTTGATTACATCACACATAACGATGCCCTCACTGCCTCTAGTGTCATGACGGCACATACTATACACATGGTTTGGTGGAATTTTCGAAATGGTATGGGATCGGGTATGTTGTTGTAATCAGCCATCAGCCATTTCGGATCATATAATGAAACAAATTAATGTGCACAAGAATGCAGCCATAGCATTTTATCTTCGTATCACGTTTGAACAAAATCAGTCCATCGAGGGACAGTGACCTATGTTTATGTTTCAAAGACATAAAAAAATCACATCACACCAAAATTGAAATCAATGGCTGTCTATTGACCATATGGATCATAGCACAAAATTAGTAGACATGCATATGTATGCCATAGTACTTTATCTTTGTACCAAGTCTCAACAACATTGGTTAAGGAATATTTGCATATGATTAAGCCTCAGAAACATGAAAAAATCCAAAAATGACTATCGGGCAGCGATATTGGACAAAAAAATGACAATCTGGCAGCCATATTGGAACATGTCACAAAGTAAATTGACATGTATGCCATAGTGCTTGATCTTTGTGCCAAGTTTGGACAAAATGGGTGTAATGACCTTTGAATTACGCTCCAAAGACATGCAAAATTCCAACAAAATGACAGTTCTGCAGCCATATTGGATCCTATCGCAAGGTCAATTGAGTATGCATATGCATGCCATAGTACGTGCTTTGCCTTTATGCAAGTTTGAACAAAATCGGTTCAAGGATGTTTGAGTTAAGGTTCAAAGACATGAAAAAATCGCAAAAAATGGCCGCCTGTCAGCCATATTGGATCATATCACAAAATAAATCGGTGTTCATATGAAGGGCATAATGTTTTGCTTTGGTGCCAAATTTGAACAGAATCGGTGCCAAATTTGAACAGAATCGGTTCAAGGATGTCTGAGTTATGGTCCAAAGACATGAAAAATCGCAACAAAATGGCCGCCTCACGCCCATATTGATTGTATCGCAATATAATTTGACATGCGTTTGTAGGCCATAGTGTTATGCCTTTGTGCCAAGTTTGAACAAAATCGGTTCAAGGATGTTTGAGTAAGGTTCAAAGACATGAAAAAATCGCAAAAAATGGCCACCTGTCAGCCATATTGGATCATATCACAAAATAAATCGGTGTTCATATGAAGGGCATAATGTTTTGCTTTTGTACCAAATTAAACAGAATCGGTTCAAGCATGTCTGAGTTATGGTCCAAAGACATGAAAAATTGCAACAAAATGGCCGCCTCACGCCCATATTTGATCGTATCCCAATATAATTTGACATGCATATGTAGGCCATAGTGTTATGCCTTTGTGCCAAGTTTGAACAGAATCGGTTCAAGGATGTTTGAGTTATGGTTCAAAGTCACGAAAAATCGTAAACAAAATGGCCGCCTCGCCATATTGGATCATATTGCAAACTATTTGACATGCACATGTAGGCCATAGTGTTATGCCTTTGTGCCAAGTTTGAACAGAATCTGTTCAAGGATGTCTGAGTTATAGTCCAAAGACATGAAAAATTGCAACAAAATGGCCGCCTCGCGCCCATATTGGATCGTATCGCAAAATTATTTGACATGGATATGAAAGCCATAATGTTATGCCTTTGTGCCAAGTTTGAACAGAATCTGCTCAAGGATGTTTGAGTTATGGTCTAAAGACATGGAAAATCGCAACAAAATGGCTGCCTCGCGGCCAAATTTGATCGCATCACAAAATAAATTGACGTGCATCTGTAGGTCATAGTGCTATGCCTTTGTGCCAAGTTTGAACGAAATTGGTTCAGCAGTGTCTGAGAAACTGTTGATGACGGACGGACGGACGCACAGACGGGACCCAATCTATAAGTCCCCGCCGGACTTCGTCCGCGGGGACTAAAAAGTCAGACCTCTAGCTCTATTGGCTCGCTCAAAATTAGATATGTGCATAATTAATGAGGTACAATATGTGGCGTCATAAGCTGTCCCAACATACCATATATGGTGTAGCACTTGTGGTTACTGAGTTATGGACAAATATATATATTTGAGGTCAAAGGTCACCAAGGTCACGTGACATTTTGTCAAAATATCTGAGATATCTGCGTGAACAGATGGACTAACGGAGTGATCACGGATGGACATGACCCAATGTATAAGCCCCCTGGACTTTATCCGTGGGGACTAAAAACTGTGTCACTGCATCCTTTTTGCAATTTGAATACGATAAGAAACTAAATTTTTATACATGGGAGTCTATGACTGCCTTATACATGGGAGTCTATGGACTGCCTTATACATGGGGAGTCCATGGAGACTGCCTTATACATGGGAGTCTATGGAGGTGACAACTAAAAAGTCCCTAACACGGCCAAATTTGATCGCATTGTGAAACAAATCGACGTGCATCTGTATGGGGTAGGGTACTATCCTTGTGCAAAGTTTGAAAGAAATTGACCTGGGCATGTCTGAGATATCTGCGTGAATGGACGGACGCACGGACGGACGCACGGACGGACGCACGGACATGACCAAACCTATAAGTCCCCCCAGACAGTGTCCGTGGGGACTAATAATGTCACAGCTGTAAATACAATTAGAGAATATGACATTAATCCAGTCCAATAATTTCCATTCAAGGTATTACATTACCAGGTCCATGGGACGTTTGAAAGTAGGATCATTCTGAGAAAAATAGGCAGATTCTTTTCCTGCAAATAATAATTAATTTCAATCTGTGTTTTACTAGGGTACATAGATGTCACCATAGTCAAAGGTACAGTAGCTGTAAATTTTCTCTTATTCCACTGTCTAACTTGTGTTGAAATGTCCAAATTTCAGCTTTTAAACACACCCTATCTTTGGATATATGCACTGTATTGTTTTCATTGCATTAAGTATGGACTTACAAGGCTATCAAGTTCAGTTATCACCACCACCACCACCACCACACCACCACCATCATCATCTGCATCATCATCATCATCATCATCATCATCATCATCATCAGACTAGGGTACATAGATGTCACCATAGTCAAAGGTACAGTAGCTGTAAATTGTCTGTTATTCCACTATCTAACTTGTGTTGAAATGTCCAAATTTCAGCTTTTAAACACACCCTATCTTTTGATAATATGCACTGTATTGTTTTCAATTGCATTAAAGTATGGACTTTAATTCAATTTCTCAACAATATCATTTCTGACCATGCATAAAGAGACTCTGTTCACCTAATGACATTTTGACACTGCAATATATTCTGGGAAATACAACAAGCATCCTGAGTTGATACACAGAACAAAGGCACTGACAAATTATCCCCATTTACAGCTACTGTCCCTGTAATGAAGGTATATTACAGCTACTTGTCTTTTGAGCCACAATTACACCAAAGCACACACCTGAAAGCCTTGGTAACACTGTCAGCACCGACTGCATCTCTTCTGTTGATAGCATTTCTCAGTTGGAATAAGGAACCCCTTTCGTTTCCACTGCCTGGTTTGTAGAATAACTAGTATATAAGCTGAAAAGACAAACATGTAAATACTTTGATAAGTCACATGATTGTAACACTACATGTGTATGTCTTACTATACTTAACAGCTATAGCAAGCATGAGGTCTTAAAAACATTTTCTTCAGGCACAGGTCATGCTCTTATTTCTTCATGCAACATGCACTGCAATGTATGCAAATTAACATGGGCAGCTTGTACAGCAACTTATAGGCCAAAGTTAGTAAAATATGCCTTTTGTTTAGATACAAAGACTTTGACAGTCATAGAACACAATATTTTCCATGAAATATCAGAGTGAAACTTTTTAAGGGAATGCAAACACAGAATATCCTTACTTATGGCCTGTAATGCTGATATTGTAGAGTAGCAAATTTCTGCTGCCTGGACATGCCATGCATTACATAACAGCATGCTGAAGTGCAGAGAAAACAAAACTCTTTTTTCTTGTTTCTGTCACTGTCAGTTTGTGTATGTATTGTAATTTAGGAAATTTCTTGTAAAACACAGAAGGCCCTTGCTTATTTTGCAAACTGCAAATTGCAAATTGTGTACAAAGGCAAACTTATTTTGAAACAAGACATTGAGGTTTGCTTTCCTCTGCAAAGTAATGTGAAGCCAAGGCATACCCGTATGGAGTTCATCACCCTGTGTAAACCTTCAGGTCTGTGAATTATTCCTGCAAGTGTCTCATAATCTGTCTCTCCATTAAACATTGACATCTGTGCTGTGTACGCCCTTTCAATTGTCAAAACATCACCACCAAACACAACTTTGCTAAGAACTCTGGGCTTATCCCCCTTTGTATGAGGTACATATTTTTCATGTATTTGTTGAACGATATGTATTATCCCTTCACTATCATTTTCACTCTTATCTATTAAGTCACAGATGACAAAGTCAGACTTCTTTGATGTCTCCTTCATGTATGGATGTGTTATACACCTTGGAACACACTCACTATATGGTTGTAAAAATGTAAGATATTTGACCATACTTTTAACAGTATGGAAGATAAAGTCCCTATTTAATTCATTGATTTCCTCAACAGTAGGCAAGAAATATATGCTAGGTACTTTAAGAATATCATCCTTGGGTTTGCCATCTGGCAAGTGATCACCTAACACTCGTTTCTGTATTCCAACATTCAAAAACCAATGGAGACTTTTTTCGCTGTTTGTCTGAGGTCATATATGTTGGGGTTATAGTCAAATCTAAATTGTCCCCAATGATTTCAAAGGAATATCTTTTCCAGCTGCAGGGGAATTTTTTGCAAACGATGTCAAATAATCAAAAGTTTGGCATTGAGAAGCAGATGTATACAAGGCACCACATGGAGAAAAACTGACAGAATTGACCTGTTGTTTGATGAAATAGGAAGACTGAGCTCTGACGTTCGTGACTGATTCTTTAAAATCACATGCTGCAATGTGACTCAAAACTGCCACTTACCCTTGCTGTCTGTGGTGGTTGTTGAGCCGCACTTATTTGAAGAAACAGAAGCTGCAATTGGATTGCAATTAGCAAAAGTGTATGCACTAGGTGCTTGACAGTAAGTAGCAAAGCTGTTAAGGAGAAGTATTCATCGACAGCACCATTATTACAAAAGGGTAGAACATCTAATGCAGCAGCAGGCTGGATTATAGCGTTATCATTACTTGCACAGCACACTGATACAGGGAAAGAAGGCATTCTATTGATGCTACCATTTGCTAACTGTGATGAACAAGATGAAACCATGTCATTCATTGCACTTTCATAATCAGCTGACACAAATGATGGAGGACGTTGTGTTTCACTGGTACCACCATCACTGTTAGCTGATTGTGATGTGTGAGAATTGCATATTGTGTCAGTGGTATCATCACAGTCACTGACATAGGTGTTTGAAGGCATGGCACCTCAACAATACCACTTGTGACACAATTAATGTCACAATCTCTAAGTTCTGCATCACTTTGGTGTATCAAGTCCAGTGTTTCTTTATCAAGAAATGATACTGGTGATTTGTTCACAGTTTCAGTTGTACAAAGTTCTGATGGCAAATTGGACAAAACTGCCTCAGCCCCTTTTATATTTTCAATGTTGATGACTGGTTTGGTAAACCCCTCCTCAATCAACTGTGCATGTTTCATCGAAACTTGCCTTTTTTTCTTGTAGCTGCTACTTGCTGAGACACAGCAACCAATTTCATTCATGATAGTCACAGTCTGCAAAAAAGGAATTAAAGATCAGTATTGCCTTACTTCACAAATTCTGTTGTGGCCGTTAAAGTCACACACATCATAACAATGGAAAGAAGACAATGAATGTTGGTATAATCACGGAGGTGGTATAATGCTCCCAGAACAAAGAAATGTACCATAAAGATGCATGTGATAAAAAAAACTGATTGTTTTTTTTCAAAAAATAACAGTATTTGTATTATTAAACTGTGTGACTTGATTACATGATAAAAATTAATATTGAAAGTATTGAAAGTATATTCAACCTAAAATTTGTCTTGCATTTTACTTGTGTGAAAACTTACTTCATTGGTTGCCCCTCCATGATCTAAAACCATGCCAATGGCATGCTGTACCAAAGACATGTTTTGGTTTCTCTCAAAGAGCAGAGAACTTCCATGATAGGCAATGCCGGTTATTGGGATCTGCATGTTTGGGTTCTTAGCTGCTATGGCCACTAGAGTTTTATATAGCAGCGGTGCTCTACAGAAAAAAATAATTTATAACATTACTCATAAGAAAAAGTTTCTTTCATTATGTTTACAGGAAAAAACTTTACATTGAAATTAGGACAAATGCAAAATTATAATTATTCATGAATAAATATTTTGAAAATTTTGAACAGAAAGATATATATATATAAATATTTTACCTTTCTTTCCATTCATTTGTAATTTTTTCCCAGTTGACACTAAGGAGATCATCTGGTGATGTAGATCTGAGATAAGATGGGTTTTTTTTGCTTACAAGTTGTTGACACTGTGTGGATAACCTTGATAGAAACTCCTTCTGAATAGGTTCCCTTAAACAGCTGCTTTGGTATAGCATCTTTGCAAAACCTCTTCCATTGACTATAGATTTGCAGATTTTCTGTATGTCCTTGTCTGTGATGATTTTTGTTTTAACCTGGGTATTGTATTTCACCATTATCTTCAAAAAATAAAAGAGAACATCCTTTATTTATCATCATAATCATCATCATCATCATCATCATCATGACTTTTTGTTGTTTGGGACAAACTGCGGCTCCATGTTTATCATAGATTGTATATGAGTAAAAACCATAATTATTGCTGATAAATGGCCAAGTGTGCCATAATGCATGGGGAAATCATACATGAAATTGCAGTTGCTACCATCATGAACGAAACTAATGGAAATATCCAAGATTCCACTGCGATTTTATGTGTCACTGACCAAAAATCATACTGTAATGAACAACGTTATTATGTGGTCCACCTTTTTTCCTACATTTCGATCTTTTTCTTTATCTTGTCGCTCTTGAGCAAACTGAGAAGTCGGATTATTGCCCCAGGGTGTTATTTTCAATCGTGTTAAGATTGAAATCGTTATAACTTATAGATAGTTATAGGGCTTTAAAAGACTTGAAAACACACTGACCAAGCTAAACTAAACGTACCTTAACGTGATAATCCTTCTCATCTTTGGTTTTAATCGTTTGCGTCCCAACAGTCACACAATTTTTATCACCTTGCTGGGGCACAAATAGACGAGTCAAAACAGCTGGTGATCGCCAGCGCTCCGGTACCGGTGCTCTCGTCCAGCGCGAGCGTTTGGTGAGCGATCTTCGTTAGGTTTTTTGCTGAACCGTTTCGGCGTTGGTGTGAACGCAACTTCTCTTTTCCTCTTTTTCTCTGGAGTCTTCGCCGGCAGTGATGACTTGTGAATGTCACTGATCTGATTCGAGAGATTACGTTCCTCTTCCCGCATTCGTGCACCCATCGTTGCGATCGTTTCTCGAACCTTAGCGAGTCTTCTGACTTTGTTCAGGCACAGCATGCATATACGTGATGACAACCCATCACCTTGCGAGTAATCGCCTATTATTGATTCTAATGTATGTTGTAGCACAGCGACGCAGTCGTTAAAGAGACTACGGTAGTTCTTTTTAACCGCCCCGCCACACACACGACACACGATCAAACACTTGTTGTTACTTGACGCCATTTTGTTGTTCCCGCTTGATACTACATGACTTTATAAAACGATTCGTGATTGGCTAATTCTGACGACATCTTCTCATGAATAATTAATTAGCCCCCATTCTCACTTCCGCGGTTTCACAGCGTAATCTGCCAGAGCTTGATTTTTGCGCAGGTCAGCGGAGCGGAAATCATTGCTCTGGCAAGCGAGAATGCCACATCTGGAGCAACTTACAAACTTAACCAATTATACAAGGATGATGACACAAGAGATAAAGTTAAGAAATTTAACTGTGGTGAACTTGACTTTTCCTTACAAATCCTTACCTAACTTGATCTACATCTTAAACTAAAATACACTGCATGGTTAGTTGCACACAAAAATACATCAGGGGTGTACCATTTGATAAAAGGGGCTGTCTGGAAGATTGATGAGGAACATTATCTTTTTTGTCCGATACATTGTACATTCTTTTTTTCCCACTATACCACCTTTTCTTTTGACAAACCTTCTGTGGCTGATTTTTTTATTGACATTTGGATTTTTTTTTCAAAATCTGCCAGGACTCCCCCCCCCCTCCATCACTCTTTAACATTGAAAAAAACTTTGAATATATTTGTTGGAAACCAAACCTGCTGAAATCACCTCAGCTATGTTTTCTCATTATTTTTTACCGCATTTCAACACCAAATACAGTTTACCATTTCAAATGCTTACTGAATACACCGCATTATCTTAAACATAGGGCCAATGTCCCTGAAGCTACTATAGACATGGATACAAAATTAAGTATTTCCTCATTGTTTGAAATCATCTCACTAAGGTCATCCTAGGGACCTGTTAGCCAAATATTAAAGCTGTCTGACCAGCGGTTTTGAAAAAAACAAGCGACCCAATAGTCAACAGAGCTCTGCTGTGTTATGTAGAGAGCAACTTTTCGTGACATATGTATTGATGAAGAAGGTTGAGATCTTTGATAGCTCATTTCAGGATGGCCTGACCTAAAATGGCAAAATTAGCTGCAAAAATACAAAATTGATGATTTCATCATAATTATGTATAAAAATGTATACCAAATATCAAAGCTATCACATGACTAACTTTTGAGAAACATTTTGACCAAAAACGGCAAAAATTGACCCAAAAATACAAAAATTGAAGATTTCATCAAATTTCACTATATCACACTAAGAGAACCCCCAGGAACCTGTATACCAAATATCAAAGGCATCAGACAAGTAGTTTTTGAGAAACACATTTTTTGACCAAAAATGGCAAAAATTGCACCAAAAATACAAAATTGCAGATTTCATCATATATTCTATATATCATATTTAGTTTATCTGTAGGAACCTATATACCAAATATCAAAGCTGTCAGACGGGCGGTTTTGATGAAATAAATTTTTTACCAAAATGACAAAAAAATTCCTTAAAAATACAGATTTGCATATTTCATCACAATTTGAACAAATCCAAGTTGGGTTTATCCCTAGGGACCTGTATACCAATATCAAAGCTGTCTGACCAGCGGTTATGAAGAAGATTATTTTTTTACCAAAAACGCCTTTTTTGGCACTAATTTGCATATTTTCAACAATATCAAAAAATCAAAAAAAGCACAATCATTTCAGGTCAGCCCAAAGTACTTACATGCAAATTTTTCATGTAATCTGCTCAGTGGTTATTGAGTTTTTCAATTTTGACTGTTTTTTTTTACATTTTTTCATTAAATTTGCATATTTTTGGCAATGACAACTTCATTTGAACAAAATCTCATCTACAGCCCATCATCCATGTACAAACCAAATATCAAGATAAAATGTGCAGCGGTTTTGGAGTTTTTGATGTTGACAGACAGACATACAGACATACAGATATAAATACATACAGACATTTACCTAGCCTATAAGAATAGCTTCCATTGCCATATATACATATGGCTATGGGAGCTAAAATGGAATCAGATCTCATTTCCACAAATATTGAATGCCGATTGTAAAACATCTCTGAATGAGGTGAAAGAAAGATTTGTACTCACTCCGTAAAAGGCATTAGAGAGACTCACTTTCACCAGACTTAGATTGGGTAACCTGCACAAAAATTTAGGTGAAAACGAATATAGCAGTTGGAGAAAAAAAACAAAAAAAAAACAAAAAAAGGAAACAAAAATATTTCCTTTAAAGGCTGCTGAAGCATAAAGTGTTAGAATCAGGGGCTAGGAACAGTGTTACCGCAGGCAACCATGCAGCAGTGGTGAAACAAACAAACAAACACTGACTTTACATTCAGTTGAAAATACATGCAGCCATCATAAGGCTTATGTACCCAGTATCATGCTGTGCAAATAAACACCAACATTCAATGAAAATGATTTATTTGTTTAACTATTTGCTTGAGTTTTTTTTCCTTTGTTGCATTGTTTATGAGATGAGTATTACTTTTCCCTGGCCTTAAAAATAATGTAAATTATTTTATGGAATGTATGAATGATATCAGAATGGGTCAGTGTGCTCGGATTAAAAATAAATCGAGGGAGGGGTAGAAAAAGAATCACAAACAGAATTATTTCGTTTGATTTGGCCCACTGTTGCATAGTGTTGCTGACATACAAACAAACTGCAGAAAGTTGACCTTTGACATCATGCAAGTATTGCCATATTTGGAATGACCTTTGACATTTTACAAAAGAAAGTAACACTTTGTAAGATTGGTGCCTTCAAAAATTTAGTTGCATTCACCTTTGGAGTGAATTCAAGTTCATATATTATGAAGCAAGCTTCTGGTTTTACAACTATTTGATGAGTAAATGTACAATGAATAAAATTTCAATGAAATTTTTTTAACTTAAGGCTAGTTGCATATCAATTCTTAAGTCACATTTAGTTTATTTAAAATTTACCTCTTCAAATCTTATTTGTCACAGTTTTGACTGAATATTTATATGACATTGTCTAATGCTGGTTCAAAAACTGCTTGTTAGAATTTTTCAAGACACATATAAATGAATTTCACTTCCATTATTGTCAATTTTTCACAAAATCAAACTGCTGACAGGTAAATTCCCCGTCGATCATGTTTCCAAGGTATGATTACTGATGTTTGTTCGACACTATGCTAAACATGGCAGCACCAAACCCATCCTGTTGTGTGAATGTAAAAAACTCCTTACAGACTTAGTGTGTTATGGTGAAACTAGATCACCTACAAACGACAACGGTACGACCCGAGCTGAATTGAATGGGTTATACCATGCTGTTTTGTAGGGGGTGATGGTGGGTTTGTTAGTGGGTGACTAATAGTATTTTGAAGTGATCTGTGTTGACTGGGTGTACCTGCATCATTACTGTAACAGTTCTGGCAGTGTAGTCTGGAAGCCCTGATCCTGACGTCCGTGCCCTTGGCATCGGTTTCAAGCTGTACATTACAAACACAACACTGTGAAGAAACACACACAAACAAAGAGACAAATTTGAACATTCTGCCTCACTGAGATTTTTCGTCTTAGAAGATGACTTTGACAATGCTAAATTGGCTGAGAAAACTATCCAATAAATTGATGGAATGAACAGGAGAGGCTGAAATCCAGATAAAAAAATACACCAGTATGTTTCCAAGTGAATTCATCTTCATTTTATCAAGATTGACCCTCGGTTACCTGATATATCATGATTTTCCAGCGCCATATTGAATTGCTATATACCTTGAGTGCCAGAAAGTTCCATCAACATCGTGTATGTGTCCACATCTTCATTGCTATACGGGATAACATGGGGAATGCTGGCCAAGGGGTTAACATCAAATTCATACAAATGGGCTAAACCAATGGCCGTAGAGGGCGCTGTTCCTTCAACTGTCGATGGCTCACATTGTGACTTTAATTTGACAAGTTTTAAAGTAAATTTCGCAATGTGTATGCAGAGCCCTGCACAATACAAACCTTAAAACAATGCATATGGAAGTGAAGTCCAAGAGACTTGATGATCATGGCAGAACCTTTGCCCAGCGCAGTTCCACATTTTGTACAAAGTACTTTGCCACTGACAGACAGATTGCTCGGCTGTTTGTTACCTGCAGGTGCTGGCGGAACTGCAGCTGTTGGTGGCTGAGATGCATACGGGTACCTCTGTGGTGAGGTCGGTGACCTCTGTGAACCAATGCCGTTGTTGCCAGTTGTATGTGCCAAGTTCTGTAGAGATACAACAACACAGTATCTTGGTGATGAAAGGGTTTAGAGTAAGGGGTTTAGGAATAAACAATAAAAGGCAATAACGCCTAACCCTTTCCCCATCATGATTTGACCCAGTCTCATTGTTTTCTATTACAGCGTTGGACCTCTACACTGGGAAATGGGGTAAAAAGGATAAGAATGGTAAAAGTACCGCAATATGTCAAACACCGGTGAATGTCTTCTATTGTTACTGCAGAAGCATTATGGAGACCTAGCTTACCTGAATGACATTATCAGGAAGTGGGCCGTTATTTTTCTTAACTCCATGAGGAATATTCTCAGAAGAACTACTATAGGGACCTGGTCCCTGCAGAGAATGTCTAGTTTGTGCTTGTGGTCGGCGATCACTATCATCAAAGCTTCTCTGTTTTCTCTCAATGTTCTGATATTCTCTAGCTCTGTTATCTGGTTCCATCTCGTGAACCATTCGCCTCTTTTGCAACTTTTCTTTTCTCTCGGCCTTAGTCCTCGTGGTGAGGTCTCATCCTGACTGCTTCGTTTTCATGAGGCATTCTCTGTCCCAAGTCCCCTCTCTGGTGGTGCATACATGTACATGTACCTCTCGTCGTATCTCATTTCCGTGGGTGGTGGGACATCTCTCTGTGGCTTTTCTGCCAGCATGGGGCTTGTTTTCCTTGGAGGTGTGATTTCATAAGGTGAGCCTCTATCGTCACCTTCCCATTCATCTGGCCTTCTTCTTTCTGCTTCTTCTATGAGCCAGTGCTGGCCGGTTGGAGCACTCTCATCTGCTTATAGAAAGGAAAACCAGAATTGAACAAAAGCAGTCAGTAATATTTTCCTTTCGTTCAAAGTCTAAAGTTTTAAGAAATTTTTCGGCTTTCCTCTAAAGCGTCAATCTTTTGAAGTGAGTGTCATAAAATGGTTCTGTTAAATATAAAGTTGAATTACAAGTTTTGAAATACACTGATGACTCACCTCTGTATTTTGACATGAGACTGTGTTTGGGTGCAAAATCTCTCTCTGGTTGAACTCGATTTCGTTGTTGAGGCACTGGTGCCTGCGTGGGCAGAGCTTTCTCGGGTACTGTCCTTCGGTGATCCACTACGTCCCTTTCCGGTACATCAGTCTGTGGTTTCTTGTAGTATTGGTTGTACGCTGGTTCAAATTGAGCCTGAGTAAGGAATGGTCTCTCTTCTTCACTGGTTGTTCGGCGGTCACAGTGTTCGGTGATGTTGTGGGATGCTTTGGAGATGTGATGTTGGGACGACTCTCCAGTGTGTAGGATTGCTTTATCTGCGGCTGTGGCTGTTGTTGTTCTTGAGGTTGGGGCTGGTATCTATCTTCATCTCCATGAGGGATAGCTGCAAATCTGCGGTAGGCATCTTTGTTCGATAGATTACTCTGCGGCACGTTTGTTTTCTTCAGCTCTGCTTCGGTCTGTTCACTGGCTTTTGGTTTCTTCAACACTGACTTCTGAGCCTTATTGGGTTCTTTTTTGTATTCTGGCTGGCCAAGGGCAGCAAATTTGGAGTAAGTTGTTCTTGGCATCAGATTTGTCGCCTTGGTAGGAGGGCTGTTGCTGAGTAGCTTCTTCCTTTCTTCTTCAAGTTCTCTCAGTTCTTCTTCCTGCTGTCTCTCAAGTTCTAACTTGTGTCTGTTCAGTTTTTCTTGCTCTCTGCGGATTTCTTCCAGTTTCTGCTGCGCAATCAACTCCCTCTCTTGTTGCCTCTGTTTCTCCCTCTCAAGTTCTTCCCATTCTTTCTTAAGCTGTGCCTCTGCTTCAAGTCTCAGCTTTTCAATCTCCAGCTCTCGGGTCCTCCTCCGTTTCCGTTCGATATGTCTCTTCTTCACTTCAATCTCCTGTTTCTTGTCCTCCTCCTTGTCCTTCTCAAGTGTCCACATACTTTCTTCATGTTTCAGTTTATCCTCTTGAGTTTCAAATGTTCCTCTTCCGCCAAGTGTCTCTGTTCCTGTTCATAAATGGCCATCAAGTCAGCTTTCCTCTGTTGGTACTCTTCTTCCCGTTGCTTCTGATCCCGTATGAAGTCTTCCCTCCTCTGTTGTATTTCCTGTCGCGCACGCGCCCCAGGTTCGCGACTGAACAGCTCCTGTTCGTATTTCTCCAGTTTTTCTTGCTCTCTCTCCCTGTTCCTCAGCATCTCTTCGTGGATTCTCTCCAGATCTTTCAGGTACTGCTCCTGCAGCCGCTTTTTCTCATTCAGGTATTTTTGACGTCTCTGCTCGTCTTGTTCCTCCTGCCACTTCTCCAGTTTCCTCCTCTCCTCTTTGATATCAACCGCTTCATCAGAGACTGCATGGGTGGCAGCTTCTCAAAGTCATCAAACATGTCAGATATCTTCTCTTCTTGTTTGTCGTCCACCTTCTTCGCTGGCATCTTTTCAACCTTTTTCCGCAGTGCTTCGACATCATTGTTTACTTTCTTGGTTTCCGTGATGAGAAACGGTTTGTCTGATTCATTCTCTTTATCGCTGTCAGCTGATATTTTAGGGATGAAGCAGACACCAAAAGAATTGTCATCAAACAGTAGGGTACACATTTGTTCTAATTTAATGAAACGCAGAGCGATTCTGATGATTATGTGGAGGCACACTTTGACATTGAAATAAGACGTTGTCAGTTTTAAAAAAAAATTTGGGTTTGACAATGGCAGTTATTACTTTCAAAATAGGAAGAAAAATACAAATATTCCCGCTTGACTATGATGGAATTCACAATTTGTCTTACTCTTTCTGATGAATAAATTTTTGCGATTGACATGGTAATTAATTACAAACATTGTCAAATTGATATTATGAACACCTAAATTAAAAATAGTGACAATGTCACTGGTCGCTCCCATATAGTTATCAAAACAAGCTAAAATCAAGCTAAAAGATTTTTTTATCACAAATAGAAACAATTCCCCCAATAAAATAAAATTATGCAAATTTCACCAGAATTTGATCAAATCTTACTGACGTCACCCGTAAAAACCTCTACACTAAGTTTCAACTCAATCGGACGTGTGGTTTCAGAGAAAAAAAAAATTTTGATCAAAAATGAAAAAAATAGCCCAAAAATGCAAATATGCAAATTTCACCACGATTTGCCCAGATTTGGGAAAGGTCACTCCTATGCACTTCCATACCAAGTTTCAAATCAATCAGACTTGTGGTTTCAGAGAAGAAGATTTTTTGACCAAAAATGGGAGAAAATTACAAAAAAATTCATGAAAAATAGCAAGTCCAAGATACTGACCCAAGATGTGCACAATCATTTCAAGTCAGCCCAAAGTACTTACATGCTAATTTTTCCGGCTTACTTGCAGCGTGTTTGCAAGGTTATATCTGATTGGTCGATTGTCATTATTCACAGCAACTTAGGGAGTTTATTTGCATTATTCAATTATATCGGTGAGATTCTGCCAACCAATTGGATAACAGCTTTCAAATCGCTGCAAGTTGCCCCAATTTTTCATCTAATCTGCTCAGTGGCTATTGAGATTTTCAATAAAATGTAAACTTGTAAACATATATACATATGGCTATGGGAGCTAACAAGCGACCCAATGGTCGACAGAGCTCTGCTGTGTTATGTAGAGAGCAACTTTTTGTGACATATGTATTGATGAAGAAGGTTGAGATCTTTGATAGCTCATTTCAGGATGGCCTGACCGAAAATGACAAAATTAGCTGCAAAAATACAAAATTGATGATTTCATCATAACTATGTATAAAAATGTATACCAAATATCAAAGCTATCACATGACTAACTTTTGAGAAACAAATATTTTGACCAAAAACGGCAAAAACTGACCCAAAAATACAAAATTGAAGATTTCATCAAATTTCACTATATCACACTAAGAGAACCCCCAGGAACCTGTATACCAAATATCAAAGGCATCAGACAAGTAGTTTTTGAGAAACACATTTTTTGACCAAAATTGGCAAAAATTGCACCAAAAATACAAAATTGCAGATTTCATCATATATTCTGTATATCATATTTAGTTTATCTGTAGGAACCTGTATACCAAATATCAAAGCTGTCAGACGAGCGGTTTTGATGAAATAAATTTTTGACCAAAAATGACAAAAAAATTCCTTAAAAATACAGATTTGCTTATTTCATCACAATTTGAACAAATCCAAGTTGGGTTATCCCTTGGGACCTGTTACCAAATATCAAAGCTGTCTGACCAGCGGTTATGAAGAAGAAGATTTTTACCAAAAATGCCTTTTTTGGCACTAATTTGCATATTTTCAACAATATCAAAAAATCAAAAAAGCACAATCATTTCAGGTCAGCCCAAAGTACTTACATGCTAATTTTTCATCTAATCTGCTCAGTGGTTATTGAGATTTTCAATTTTGACTGTTTTCACATGTTTTCACTTAATTTGCATATTTTTGGCAATGACAACTTCATTTGAACAAAATCTCATCTACAGCCCATCATCCATGTACACACCAAATATCAAGATGAAATGTGCAGCGGTTTTGGAGTTTTGATGTTGACGGACAGACATACAGACATACAGACATACATAGATACAGACATTTCCCTAGCCTATAAGAATAGCTTCCATTGCCATATATACATATGGCTATGGGAGCTAAAAAAAGCATTGGCATAAATTTGCATAACATTGCATTAATTAGCATAAATTAACTACGACGTTCGATTTCGCGGTGACATCCGTTTATACAGCCCCCCACATCTTTTCTGTCACTTTGGTTCTGAAAAGGGGGTTTTATAATGGGAGGAATACGGTAGGTTAATGGTCAAAATCCTCTCATTCAGATGTGTGGGCTGATTCAGTTCACTGCCACCACTCCTGCACATTTGCAGGATTTCCCTTATTCGTACCTCATTTGCACATTTTGACACTGACGTGTTCATTTGAACAATTCACATCTCAACCCCTACATCTACCTGTACACCAAATACTGAGACTAGCTTTGGCGGTATATGGGAGCCTTTGTGTGTGATGGACATACATCCGCACATACATACCCACCGACTCATCATATAAGCTCTTTTTGGGATTTATATATAAAACCAAATATGAGCTAATGAGTGTTTTCAAAGCCGTACATACAATTGTGGATTCAATGTATTATCACATACAGAGACCAATCCCCATAGTAAGATATCACACCATAGGTATATGATGATGATGGATTAGACCTGGACTACTTTCAATGTAAATAAACTAAATCAGCTGTTAAAAACTGATTTTCAAATTCCTGAAACGCAAAAGTGCGAGGGTGGTGAAACAAAGGGAAAAATGTGATATATGTATTGTGAACATGTTAAACATAAAATATCATCAACACCAGAATTTTTATGAATTTGTGTTTTTTCATGTTGATTTGTGAGGAATTGTGAATTTCTTTTCCACTGGCACTTTAAGCGGTTCTACACTGACTACAACATCATCATGGCTTAAGACATTACACTATAATGATGTTGGATATTAGACCTGAACTACTTTCAATGTAAATGTTAGCCTTATTTTGGTGTGGTTTACGGGCTAGGTGTGTAGGGGTTTACGGGCTAGCTGTGTAGGAGCAAACTCAACAACTTAGGGCAATCACCAAATTTGTTCGTGTGAGTTGGGTCGTGGAATTCGTGAAAAATGCGGTTGCGTTGCAGGTAGGGGTATACCAAGACAAGTGTAGGGACTGGACAAATTACACTGACACTTTAAGTAAAATGAAAGAATAAAAATGTAATGAATAATGATCGATAAAATTCAAATGTACCGGTACAGAGTAATAGTGTCGAACTACAATCTCATCAACAAAAACGTACTCTTCCTAAATCAAACATGCACACTTCAGAACTCAATATGTCTAAATGTTATAAAATAAAAGATATTGATTCAGAAGAGCAAAATGATATCAAAAACCTGTTGAGAACAAGTAACACTTATAGTAACAATGTTCAACTGTTGCCACTCGTTCCTTTTCACTTGTCAGACAAATCAGATCGAAGGCTCTGAACTTGTCATACAAACAGTACAGCGTCCGTTGCAGTGATTATCCGAACGCCTATGTGGTAATGTTAATAACATAGTGACACATTAGCATTCCATCCAAGGTACACATTTCTGGAGAAAACGAGCGTACCTTCACCTGCCAAAAGTCACTTCAGGCGCCATTCAAAAGTTCATAAACAAACGCAAGACCAATATAATATTGACTTTCAGCGGTGAGGGTATTGTCCCACAAACAACAGTCACATCGAGTTTCTTCGAAATTAAACGAGATGAGTTAGAAAGTATCGTCCATCTCAGTAGCGTGTAAATGGGCATAAGAGACGGCAGAGCATGTCTCGGCTATAAACCACAGACATTACACGCAATTCGCCACGTATGAGTTCAACTGGGAAATTTGCTTGTCGACAATGCTCCGCGTTCCTTCAAACTTGAAGTAAAACTCAACAACAAAGCATTGATCAGTTCTGTGAATAAAAAATCACTAACATTTTTGATTA
Organism: Ptychodera flava; assembly: GCF_041260155.1. NCBI lineage: Eukaryota > Metazoa > Hemichordata > Enteropneusta > Ptychoderidae > Ptychodera > Ptychodera flava. Next base: position 19,636,686 of record NW_027248277.1, on the reverse strand, counting down.
ATCATGTTCATAAAATGATCCGTCCACAGTTTAAACGCCAGAGTTATGCTGCTTGTTGCATTCCTCGTGCCCCAGTTCAGAGAACTTCGAATGGCCGTAACGTTATCAAATTGAGTCCGATTTTCATGCAACTTGCATCAATCAAATTGTACTTACATCAACTTCCAATATCTGAAGCATCAGCATTGAGAAACCTGTGCAAGCATCCCTAATTGTCAGATCTCTGCAATTTATAATGACTCCAAAAATGCGGGCAATCACCCACGCTTTGTTCAAGTACAGCAGACTTGACATTCAAAATTGTCGAAGAAATACCTCTTCACACGCCGGGATCTCACGAAGACCAGCTCAAATAACTCAAGTCTAATTAACATCAAGCTTCCATCGTGTCCATTTTGGATGCCATTTCGTCACACGATTCCGCCAATGGTTTGGAGTTTGTGGAAACTTCAACTCACATCGACCTTGTTACCGGACACCGGCCATATTCCAAGTCTCCCTATTATCAAGTTTCTTCACAGTATTACACCCATCAAACCTTGGGTGAAATACACGCGCGTCTTCTTTGATCGAACTGATTTAACCTCTCGAGCAGAAAAAAGTCAACAGATAACAATAAAAGAGCTTTCATACAGAAATCACAAAACCTGTGGTTCAACTATACAATCAAAATTACTTCAATTGCGTAATCACCACAAAAGCAAAAGTCAGTAGTTTAAACCGCCCATCATCAACTATTCGTGGGTCATCCCATTATGTCTTGAGGGGGTCATATTCTACAGTATCACAAACTAAAACAACTGTTCAAAACTGATTTTCAAATTCCTGAAATGCAAACATGGGAGGTTTGTGGCACACTAAAAGGGGAAAATGTGATACAGTTGTACACATGTAAAATACGAAATACCGTCAACACCAGAATTTTATGAATTCGTGCTTTTTTGTGTTGATTTGTGATAAATTGTTTAATTTCTTCTCCACTGGCATTTAAACACATTCTACACTGCCTACATGTTTGTGTCGTCTACCTTATCAAAAAAACCTCTGCGTCTGTAGATGTCTATCAGCAACATAAGCATAGACAAAAACACAAGACAAGAGTACTGTGACCACAATAGCAGCAGGGATTTTCTGAAGCAACATTAACAGGTTGCAAGTTCCACTAACATAATGATCAGTGCTGCCGATGTGAGTTTGTCATTTCTGACAGCAGCAACAATACTTCTCCAGACTTGAGACGGAGAAGAAGAAATTCCATTTTATTCTTCAAAAGCAACGGTAGTCCATAAGATTTTCCGAAATTTAAAGGTGCAAACTATTGCATTGTGCATGAATATTGAACATCATTTTTCCTGAGTTTCAAGTTGACACTCACTGCTAGTAGTCATGCCAATTTTTTAATTACAGCTGAAACTGTTCTCATATTGAAACAAGTCATTGACAATGACATAGTCCCCACTTGTAATAGGAGTATTAGTCTAGATGGGGCAGAGAAATGTGGACATTAAGAAGTATCACTGGAGTGTATATGTTGAGATCTATGGGCACATAGGTCTATGTCGTTGTTCCCAATTTGAAAACATGGCGCATGTCTAAGTTATGGTTCTAAATCGGGAAAAAAGATCAGACCTCTAGCTGTATTGGCTCGCTCAAAATTAGATATGCACATAATCAAGGTCAAAGGTCATGTAGGTCACGTGACATTTGGAAAAAAAAAATTGTATTGCCAATTAATCCCTTACATGCCAAAAATCAGACCTCTAGCTCTATTGGCTTGCTCAAAATTAGATATGCACATAATTAAAGAGGTACAATATGTGGCTTCATAAGATGTCCCATCATACCATACATGAAGGGTGTAACACTTTTGGTTACTGAGTAATGGACAAATATATATATTTCAGGTCAAAGGTCACCAAGGTCTGGTGACATTTTTTCAAAAAAATTATATTGCTATGTTATCCCCATATACAAAAATCAGACCTTTAGCTCTATTGGCTCGCTCAAAATTAGATATGCACATAATTAATGAGGTACAATATGTGCGTCATAAGGTGTCCCATCATACCATATATAAAGGGTGTAACCCTTTTGGTTACTGAGTAATGGACAAATATATATATTTCAGGTCAAAGGTCACCAAGGTCTGGTGACATTTTTTCAAACAAATTGTATTGCTAAGTTATCCCCATATACCAAAAATCAGACCTCTAGCTCTATTGGCTTGCTCAAAATAGATATGTGCATAATTAATGAGGTACAATATATGCATCATAAGGTGTCCTATCATACCATACATAAAGGGTGTAGCACTTGTGGTTACTGAGTTATGGACAAATATGTATATTTCAGGTCAAAGGTCACCAAGGTAATGTGACATTTTGTCAAAAAAATTGTATTGCTAAGTTATCCCTATATACCAAAAATCAGATCTCTAGCTCTATTGGCTCGCTCAAAATTAGATATGCACATGCACATAATTAATGAGGTACAATATATGGCGTCATAAGGTGTCCCATCATACCATATATGAAGGGTGTAACACTTGTGTTACTGAGTTATGGACAAATATGTATATTTGAGGTCAAAGGTCACCGAGGTCACGTGACATTTTGTCAAAATATCTGAGATATCTGCGTGAACTGATGCAGGTATGTAAGGGTGCCGGAAATCGACAAGTGCGGGGCCAAAGTGAGGGCCAGCACAATCAAAGTGCGAGCGAATGTGAGGGCTTGAAGTGAGGGCTCTCACAATCGAAGTGCGAGCAAATGTGAGGGCTTGAAGTGAGGGCTCTCACATCAAAGTGAGAGCGTATTAAAGGGTTGAGACTTGCGAAAATCAGTACTAAATTCACCTTGATCGAATGAAGACTTGTAAACGGCGCAGCCCTGTGTATGAGCATGCATGGAGCTACAGCATCGATGGAAGCTTCACGATATGAGCGAACGGCTAATAAAGTACATGACGTCCCTGACGGAAAAAACTGTCAAACACCGTAAAAATATAAATGAGGCATTTTGTAATCTTTACATCGTGAGTTTCTTGAAGAATATAATGTCTGGCTGATTTTAAAAATCACCGACTGACTGATCGGGCAGGGATCCCACATTCAAAGTGCTTGTCAAAGTGAAATCGAACGCTATATGTGCGACAGGCAGAAATATTAAAACATCAGTCATCGCCATGATTAGGTTTACACTGTCAGGACTGAAAACACTTTCTTGTAAAGCTTTTAAACTTGAGATAAGCCCATCGGGGGATTATCGTTATTGAAATTAATGCCATGACAATAAGACACACACGACTGATCACGTCGTTCAAAATCTCAAGTGTCTCTCGACACTCATGAAGGCGCGACTTTGCACAATTTTTAAATAACGGGTATTTACAATCTAGTATCGAAGTTTGACATATCGACAATTTTGAGACTATAGAATCAATACTAGAATCGAATGAACTGCGGTTGTCCCATGGGAAGCCGCGTCTGTGTAACCGCCGATATTCACCGGCGTTTTGGGGGACTGTAATATCGATACTACACGATACCCGAATAAATTGCTTGGAGCCATGGCACGCCCTGTCTGTTAAATCGACGATATTTACCAGATATTTATCGGCGATTTGGGGATTCTTATATCGATATTAGACGATACTTGAATGACTTGCCCTGTGCCTCGGCACGCAGATCTGTGAAATCTCCGATATTTACCCTATATTTTTCGGCGATTTGAGGACTCTAATATTGTCGGGAATGGAAATCCGACAGAAATAATGCAAACAGATAATATATTTCCTGTTTATTATCCAGGGTTCTGTACACATACTAACGACGATTTCACAGCGTCAGTTTATCTATTAGTTTATTTGTTAGTTAAATGAAGCCATAACATGCAAATCTGACCTTTCCGTTGTTTTTTATTTTATGTCGACTTTGACATTTAACTTTGGTCGTAGACCCTCGAGAAAAACTGTGATCTTCATCGTTACCAGAACATTCACCATGACTGGTATCAAAAAACCCTCAAAATTCTCTGTGTCATTACTCGGAACGTGCCATGCAAGAGCAAAGTGTACATATTCAGAACGTCAGTTTGATCGTTAATGAGATTCAGTGTTAAGTACGAAGTATTGTTGTCGGGGACCGCTTGGCAAATAAACTTAATATATATTCCAAGATAGATCGCAAAAAACAACAACCCAAAAAACAGCAGTTGCCTGTCCCGTTTTTCTCAAGGGTCTATGCTTTGGTGTATATATAGAAGCAGAACCACGGAATAAAATGTGTGTTGTAGCAGAATTACAGAACACATCGTGTCTGCTTGTCTGTCCATCAGTCACACCAAGACGAATTTCCCTTCGCCACAAATATCGATACTAAACAATACTAGAATGACTTGCCCTGTGCCTTACAGTTCTGGCCAAACCCGACTTCCAAGGACTGACTCTTCGATACTAGACGATAATAGATTCTGTCAAATCGCAAGTAAATATCCGAATGTATCAGAGATTTCACCACCTCACGCTTCTTGCCCAACCCGACTTCCAAGGACTGACTCTAGCTTCGATACTAGAGGATACTAGATTTTGTCAATCGCAAGTAAATAGATATCGGAGATTTCATCACCTTACAGTTCTGGTCAAACCCGACTTCCAAGGACTGACTCTACCTTCGATACTAGAGGATACTAGATTTTGTCAAATCGCAAGTAATAGATATCGGAGATTTCATCACCTTACAGTTCTGGTCAAACCCGACTTCCAAGGACTGACTCTACCTTCGATACTAGATGATACTAGATTTTGTCAAATCGCAAGTAAATAGATATCGGAGATTTCATCACCTTACAGTTCTGGTCAAACCCGACTTCCAAGGACTGACTCTAGCTTCGATACTAGATGATACTAGATTTTGTCAAATCGCAAGTAAATATCCGATACATATCTAAGATTTCACTACCTTACAGTTCTTGTCAAACCCGACTTCTGAGAAATGACTCTAGCTTCGATACTAGATGATACTAGATTCTGTCAAATCGCAAGTAAATATCCGATACATATCTAAGATTTCACTACCTTACAGTTCTGGTCAAACCCGACTTCTGAGAAATGACTCTAGCTTCGATACTAGATGATACTAGATTTTGTCAAATCGCAAGTAAATATCCGATACATATCTAAGATTTCACTACCTTACAGTTCTGGTCAAACCCGACTTCTGAGAATGACTCTAGCTTCGATACTAGACGATACTGGATTCTGTCAAATCGCAAGTAAATATCCGAATGTATCAGAGATTTCACCACCTCACACTTCTTGCCAAACCCGACTTCCAAGGACTGACTCTAGCTTCGATACTAGACAATACTAGATTCTGTCAAATCGCAAGTAAATATCCGATACATATCTAAGATTTCACTACCTTACAGTTCTGGTCAAACCCGACTTCTGAGAAATGACTCTAGCTTCGATACTAGACAATACTAGATTCTGTCAAATCGCAAGTAAATATCCGATACATATCTAAGATTTCACTACCTTACAGTTCTGGTCAAACCCGACTTCTGAGAAATGACTCTAGCTTCGATACTAGACGATAATAGATTCTGTCAAATCGCAAGTAAATATCCGATATATATCGGAGATTTCACCATCTTACAGTTCTGGCCAAACCCGACTTCCAAGGACTGACTCTAGCTTCGATACTAGACGATAATAGATTCTGTCAAATCGCAAGTAAATATCCGATATATATCGGAGATTTCACCACCTTACAGGTTTTGCGTCAGGGTAGCGTCAGGGTTCAGGTGTCCGAATTTAACGTGTTCATCGGGTCGATGGCATATTCAAGCCGAAAATACCGTGATGTAATATTTTTAGACTCATACTCTCGCCATTGCTGCAATTATAAGGTTGAAAAAATACGCGGAGTCTTTGAGGTAGGCAGTATTGCTCTGTCTTATTTATTGTTGACAGTACAACCGGCTTAATTTTGAAAGTCTGAAAATTTTCAACGGTGAGTTTTAGTTACACGTTCAGTATTTTACGCGTGCGCCCCTTCGGAAGCAAAAACTTCCGACTTTTATACAAGCTGATAACTTGCTCCAGACCATGACAATAATTAAGTGTCTAGTTATGACGTTTGGCCAATTTCAAGATTAAACTGCAATGATCATTTCCATCAAACACAAATTAGAGTGACGGTAAGCTGAGAGACCACACCCGATATTGACACATGAGAGAGAGAGAGAGAGAGAGAGAGAGAGAGAGAGAGAGAGAGAGAGAGAGAGTGTGTGTGTGTTACGCATTTACTGGGAAATAGCCACCGCGTTCAGTTGAAACATGTTTCAACACCACCTTTCTTACGATCGACTAAGTCTAGGTTGTTGTAAACGTAAATGCACAAAATGTCTTTGGCATCCTACATGCCTGTCACAGAGTTTATGTTTATCTCAAGGCTGATACACGATGCATGCATAGGACGGTGATGCATATTCGTTTTACAGCAAGTGATTCGGTCGCGATGTGTTGCTCGCCGATAGATTGCTTGTTCTTATCATCAAGTCGTCGGACGGTTGGCTTAAAAGTTTCAGAGCCAGAGACGGCACAATCATTTCCGCTACAGACAAACAACGTATGAATGTGATGAAAGGTCGCAGAGCTTTCTGATTATATAGTATGAAACAAAGGAGACAGTCAAATTTCTAATGACTGGTCAATCGCTGACTACACAGAGATAGCTATGATTTCTGTGACAATATAATTGACCATGAGATTGATTCTGTGAACAATATTCAAGGGCTCGTTGACCAAGGTAAATATCCATCATTGTTAACAAAATGTAAAGGTTAAAAGCATTCACAACCCCTGATATTCTGATGCAATTGATCTTTTGAAATGATTATCAAACTTTGTGTACAGAGAAAATAAAAAGCATACTGTCAGTACAAACGTAAAAAAAAATTTGTCATTTGCTGTTGTCTGATTTCTCAGTTTTAGTAGCTATTGAATTTTTTTATCCTCAAAAATCAATCATAGAGAACCAGACAAGTCTCCAAAAATACATTTTCCCATGATCTTACTTTATCTGGTGAACAACAAGCCACTCTAAAATTTCTTCAAAAAGTTTCCTCTTTCTTCGAAAATTCTCCGGCAAAAACTCCGCATACGACGTCATGTCGGATCAGTAACAGAGTTCACGTGCCCGGGTCGTGAACTGGTTTAACTGAAGTCACATTTATCAAGCCTACAATGGTACCAAGAAGTATCGCTCGCTTGAGTTGCATGTATTAATAATAAAAAGGATATCTGTGATATTTGAAATGCAATGACAACAAACACGAAAAGGTTAACGATAAAGACGGAAGTGATGTAATGGGTCATGATCTGTACGCAGGCCATTGTGTACTCGTTCCGCGCTCAGCCGTTCAACTGTTCAAAGAGCTGTGCCGCGCTGCGACTGTGTTCTGGAGATAGTAAGTTTTTATTCAACGTTGAAAACGACTTTGACTCTCATTTTTCGTATGTCTGAGCCCGAATTTGATCGGTTCAAGGCGCCCCTCACTTGTCTTCAAGCCCTCACATTCGCTCGCACTTCGATTGTGAGAGCCCTCACTTCAAGCCCTCACATTCGCTCGCACTTTGATTGTGAGAGCCCTCACTTTGGCCCCGCACTTGTCGATTTCCGGCACCCTTACATACCTCACTGATGGACGAATGGATGGACAAACAGACAGACATGACCCAATCTATAAGCCCGCTGGACTTCATCCGTGGGGACTAAAAACTGTGTCACTGCATCCTTCTTGCAATATGAATGCGATGAGAAACTAAATTTTTATTTTTCTTGGCCTTATACATGGGAGTCTATGGAGAACTGACTTATACAGCTTGAGCGGAGATACCCCTATTTGCATATTTTAATTAGAATTTCGTTCAAATGGAAGTGATGAGGGCGCTGTTCTACTTGACCGTTAGTGTGATTTTTCCTGTTTTTTGGGGGCAATTTCAGCCCATTTTTTCCCAACAAACAATGTCAGAGACGTTTCTATGGTCATATAAAGCAGGTAAGTTTGTGCCTATGAATTTTTATCGACTTCTACGGCTTACTTTTGGTGCTATGTGTGTATTGTCGATCTATGGCTCGCTTAACATAGGCCTACCATGTTGGCTGCCGCAACTACAGGCCCAGCTGATTATTGTGAATATTTTTACATAGTTAGACAGTCTAATCATTATTTAAGCCCCCTAACTTAATTTTATTCTTGTTCATGCCCTGCAAATCACTGCTTTGGCCTGCCCCGTAGGTCGTACACCGTCCCGTCATCAGAAGACAAGATGGCCACTTAGAGAGTGAGGAACGTGTTGCACTCCGCTGATGCCTTGCTTACGTTTACAATTACAAATTGTTTAGGCCCAAAGATTGCAACAATACCACATATTTTACTGTTGTCAATCCAACTTATGTTATATTTATATTTGATACTTGGTTACTATTTTGCGGTAGTCAGGACTCCTGGGCATTGGCTACCGATATTCCATTGGGTCCATTGGGTAACCGGAGAAGCAGCCAGTCGCGAACTCGGCCAGCGCCGGTGCCGACCAACTCAGCCAGTGGGAAAAGTCGGCCACTCGCAACAAACAATTTGATTGCATACGCATTCTCTTCTCAGTTGAATATGCCAAACAATTTTAACTTTTTATTACCATAGAGTTTGTTATTTTGTCGGTTTAATACTACTACGAACAATCAGAAAACAACTCGAAGTCGAAGAGCTCCCATGTCAACCCTGCATAACATGTACGGTCTGCCTCAGTGTTTCTGCAGATCGCGCGCGTACCGTATTAAAGTTCAGGCAAACATTATGCCATTTCTTCAGTAAAATTCATGGCTTGATGACTCTTAACTAATTTGCTTCACCATCTCCTATGACTTTTTTAACGAACTTCAAGTGTAACTATGACGATCAGGCTGCAAAACTCGCTACCACGATCGCGATACACCGCCATCTACCCAATGTGTGTATATCATACGTGCGTTGAACTGTGATCTATGAAGTTTGCAAACATTACGCTCATCTTATGAATGACATTTAGATCGCTTTCGCATATATCTTAAGTGAGACTTCAAAAAAAGAAACACTATTATGGAGCATATATTCTAATTGGGTGCATATTGTACTGGCTGACTTCTCTTGTATTCGGTTATTGTCAACTGTCAGTGTCTGTCTGTTTGGAGTCGATGCAGGATGTGGTGGTCGGACATTCCCACGTCTGATTTTAGTAGTGACCCCTCAGCCTTTCAAGATAATAATATCGTTGTAAGAGTGGATTTGAGCGACCGTGATTTGTCAGTTTTCCTTTTCACTGGTAACGGATAGTATATCACTGTTCAGTTACCATGTTTCAACTCATCAATGTTGACTGAAGCCCGATAGCGTAAAGGCGAGTTTCCCGTTGCCATAGCGTTGTACGCTGTACACGCGTACACTGGGCTGTACGATCGGCCTTTACGTAACACTAACAGCGCATACATGGCATCGTGAAATCATGCCGCAAATATAGGCGCACTGTCAGAAATTCAAGAAACTTGTCACAAGCGTTGTTCAACAGCAAGTGGTTTGACACAACAAGTATTATTTTTGTTCAAGACCTGTATCAGTGTGTTTCGGGTCACTGTCTAAAAATAGCACACAGCTGACAGGGATAAACCATCATTGCAAAGTACGAATTCAGTTGTCAATTATCATTAGTATTTATTTCTATCATGCCAAAAGTGTACATTACCTCATAGCTTGTTCAATTTCGCATTAAATAATCATATTTGTGAGCTTTCGAGCCCATTTTCATAACCAGTCGCTCGAACGACGTGTATTCTGCCATATTGCTTGTTTACATTCAGAATATTCAATTATGCAAATTTCTATACGTCCGTTCAAGCTGTTATACATGGGAGTCTATGTACAACTGCCTTATACATGGGAGTCTATGGAGGTGTAAACTAAAAAGTCCTCTAACACGGCCAAATTTGATCGCATTATGAACAAATCGATGTGCATCTGTATGGGGTAGGGTACTATCCTTGTGCAAAGTTTGAAAGAAATTGACCGAGGCATGTCTGAGATATCTGTGTGAACGGACAGACGCACGGACGGACAGACGCACGCATGCATGAACATGACCAAACCTATAAGTCCCCCCGGACGGTGTCCGTGGGGACTAACAAGGTCAACATGTTTGTAAAATATCAAATTTTGAAAGTTCCATATAAAGTTTGCAAAGCAGAATTCTTTGTATGATGTTTGAATAGTGAGAGAAATAACAATCTGTTCTGGCTGAATGCAATATGTCCTAATATTCCACTTGTACGTCCTGTAATTTGAGGAATGAATTTTCACTCACATTGATGCTATATAGTATGTACCAACTAAATACCTTGCCTTAAAAATCCCTGGTTTTCCATATTTCTGCTTAATTTCTACAGAAAAATTTGAACAAGAGATGCTATCATCTTAGAAGATGACCTTGACAGGGTCATGAACAGCTGAGTACAGTCGTGTCAGTTATGACCTAGCTATAGCCATGACTGCATAACACCAGCGCATGAATTCTTTTCAAATTGTCCCGATAGTTCTTTCAGCATTTGCATGAGATATCATTCCTGAAAAGTTTATTCACAGAAAACTGGGTCTATGCAAGTGATAAATATATAATCCCTGTATTTCTCACTCGTGTGACTGCATCGCAAACTTGTGATTTCCCTTGTGTGTAGCGGTCATATTCCCCTCGCCTATGGCTCAGAGGAATACAAACACTACATGGGGAATAACTTGCCCTTAGTAAAGTTATATATACCATCTATAATTATTACAGATGAGTAACAAGTTAAAATTCTAGATATCATTCCTAATACAAATGTTACCAGCCAAATTATACTTCTCCATTTCAAAGTAAAAAACCTGACAACAACATCAATGCAGTCAATCTAACGTGCTCTGACTGCCATTCCTACCTGATTGAGATGAGGGTGATTGTTGAGAACATGTGTCTTCAATGCAGACCGTATCATTATCAGTTGATTGACTGTGAGTAGGTGACGCATTGGCGGGAACTGTAAGTGTACGAAACAAAATAATGTCAATGGTGCAAAGTCAGTGTTGCTGATTTTGACACACACACACACGTGTGCTGGGACTTATAACCAAAGTCATAATGAGTACTGTGACTAATTTCTAAGAAAATGTTGTTCTATTCTCAATAATTATGTAAAGATACATAAAGATACATTCACACATACATGCATGCATGCATGAGCGCGTTATTGACTATTGAAATTGACCACACACATACATAGTATACATACGTACATACATTATGCAAATCACCAAATTTTATGGCTTCTTTTTTTCCTGTTTTCAACTTTTCAAGAAAATTATCTCAAAATCTCTGGCTGGGTCAAATTTTGTAAAATTTTAACATTGAGTTCTTTTTATACTATATAGCAAAACAAGAATTTTATTTGGAAATAAAGTTCTTATATTTTGAGAAAAAAAAGTAAAAGGTAATGATTTTAATTTTGTTTTTCTTAATGTTAATAACTTTTTTCAATATTTCAACTCCTGCTTTTTTAAATTGAGAAAATATGATTTTTTTCCCACATATACTCTCGTTTCAAATGAGATATTGAATTTCATAAAGTAGTATTTTCATAATAAATACAAAAATACTGCCAATGGCGCTGGACATAATGACCGCCTAATATTATTGGCATTTATCAACAACCCCACTCACTGTGAATTAGACAGACCACAAAGTCAATGTGTAACATATAGCTGAAAGACTATTTTCACATTGCAATTTTAAGCCTATTCTTATGAGAAAAGGGACATATATATGTATATTGAGAAAAAAGCAGAAGACATATTATATTTTGTAAATGGTTTGTTGATCAAGTGACAATCATGTATGCATCTCTTGAAAAATTTTGTGGTTATAAGGTATAACAGTAGTATAAGAATAATGAGGTTAGAATAAGTGTAGTCAAGCTAAGTTGACAGTAATTAAGTTACAAAATTATACACTAAGCTAAGGAAATCTGAATGAAATAAATGTTGAAAGTAGTAACTGAAGCTAAGATAGGAATAAACTGAAAGTACTGCTAAAAGTTTGGAAGAAGGCAACCACAGGCATTGATCAATACCATGGTGTTGGAAACGTAAAGCCAATCTTACTTGCCACCCTTATTACAAAAAGGTCTATAAATGTTAGTCAATTCAAGGGGCAAGATGATCTAGTAGGGCAGCAAAGTCATGGTCATCTTTTTGTCTAATACATTGGGTAAGTTCATGAACTTTACATAAATCTTGCTATAGATTTGTTGCTAATGGGCAATAACTGTGTTTCAGATCATTTGAGAGCAATCCATCCATGACAGGTTTAAATTGTAATATAGCTTCTCAAATAATTTTTTTGTTCCATGTAATTTCCTGTGAGAACACATGGACAGATGCTCAGGACAGATGCTGGTGCTAGCTTGATGACTAACTAAAACTTGTAACTTCATTGTCTGAGAGTATACTCGTGGATACTTAATCTCTGTAATGTGAATGTCAAAGTCTGTATATTGACTCAAGGATGTTTACTTTACAAATGCCTAGGGTCGTCTCAAATGTGAGAATCTAAAATATGAAATATGTTTTTTTTATTCTTTTGTTGCCCAAAAGAACGTGGAAATCTCTGATACTTCGAATCAGCCATCCTGCATATTTCTATGAATTTTAGCTAACAATGAATACTCCAGGGTAGCCTCGTTCCCACGATATCCAGCACAGCCTCGAATCCGCCCCATTTAAATTACAATAAAACAAGTCTTATTGCACACTCAAAACCACATTTCTGTTCCACAACTCATAAAACAGTCCAAAATGCAGGATTAGTGTACCTTCCAAAACTACATATATGAAAGACCCCTAAAAATCAATTAGTTAAAAAGGGGGTTAGCAATTTCCCAAAACTATCTAACCGCTACACTGTTTAACTCCATTTTTAGGAATCGGAACCTTGAATACAATCTGAATATCTGTACCAAATATCATCGCGATCTATTCTGTGGTTTTTTATTTTTTGCCATTTACGGAAAATTTTCACTGTCTGACACCAACTTAGCCCATCACAATAACATGATGACCTTCAGTCATTATGTTAAAAATTGAGTTTTTTTAACTTAAACATCTAGCTCTTCATCCTTGAGAATACTATTGCTACCACACTAAATTTGGATTCTATGCTTTTTAGTCCCCACGGACACCGTCCTGGGAGACTTATAGGTTTGGTCATGTCCGTGCGTCCATCCCTTTACACACATATCTCAAAGATGGCTGAAGTAATTTCGTTCAAACTTGGTACAAGGATTATTACCTATGTCATACATATGTACGTTGATTTGTTTTGTGATTGAATCCAATATGGCTGCTTGGTGGCCATTTTGTTTAATGTATTTGATGTTGGTGCATATGTTCACACAAATTTCTCAGTGATGCTGGTAGCGATTCCATTCAAACTTGGTACATAGATTACTCCATATATTATATGCACATTGATTTTTGTTTTGATCCGGTCTAAAATGGCCATGTTGCAATCATTTTGTTTCCTATATTTGACGACCATGCGTACGTCCGTTCACGTAAATTTCTCAGTGATGCTTGGAGTGCAGATGATAGTTGGTATATCAATCCTTATGTCACATATATGCATGCCAATTTTTGTATGATCCGATCTAAATGGCTGTGTGATGGCTGTTTCATTTCCTGTATTTGATATCCATCCACAGGGTCGCAAGGATTCATCCACAGGGTCTCAAGGATGGCCAATTAAGAGATAATAAAGAATAATGCTATGTCCATGCATAGGGGCTGATGAATGCAAATATCTCAGATATACCTGTGCCAATTCTTTTTAAACTTAATACAAGGATACTACACTATTGAATACATATGCAGGTCCATTTATATTGATGTGGCATGCATAATTAGTGCTAATTTGCATAATTTTGCATTAGAGCACTGTTTCTGGTAGGATTATGCAAATTTGATGGAACTTTGGACAGATGTTTTTTACACAGAGTTTTATGTGTCATGTCAAACAACATAAGTAGTATCTCGCATCAAACAAAATTCATGAAAAATGGCCAACTTTGTCCCTTTAACAAGTGGGGACTGTGTTATCATGCTGACTTGTTAAAATATATAGTCTGAGGGAGTTTTCACATCATCTTTTTATTAGAAATATTGCTTTGAAAAAGTGTACTGGTTAATGGCAATGTCACCTTAAACCAAAATGCCTTTAATGTTACAACTACAAATTCGTACCTGGTGGTGGTGAAAATGATTGTTGAGAAGATGTGTCTTCAATAGAACCTATACCATCATCAGTTGAATGTATGTGCTGAGGTGACGCAGCTGCTGTGATTGAAAGAAACAAAAGACTGTCAATAATACAGTGTTAATGCCACTGATTTTGATCTGTATTCAATTCCTATTGGTCCAGCTTGAATAAATAGGTGCTCCCAAACAGAAAGGACCCTAGCATAGTTATTTATCTCACTTGCAAGGGCATGGTTAAACCTTCTGTAGTTACCAGTGTGCCTGCTAAGCCAATTAGACGCGTCATGAGGCAGAGCAAATCCGCCTGACGCACTGAAATTACAAGTAATCTGACGCGTCACTGACGCAGCTGTAAAAAGCCTGCCAATGACTAGAAATGCTCAGCAGATTCATAATTTTCACAGATAACATGTTTCCTTTGGTGAAAAAATATCTGAATATGTCATTTCTATAAGTCTCTGCAGTGATACTACGTGCGGATTGTACACTTGTCTTGCCTATCGCTCGATGGGGAAGGAGGCAGCCATTGTTGTTTTCACTGTCCTCTCACTGACTCACATCGAGAAAGACTCACTACCATAGAGGGCGCTACACTTACAACTGCTGACTTTTATTTATTTTATAACCATTTTCATGCATGCGGTGACGCACACCAAGTCAAGTTTTCTTCAGTTTGACTCAAAAAAATTTTCTTTGCCTCCCCTTAGAGGGCACACTGGTAGTTACCCTTATTATAATTTGAATATGAACATGCCAAGAAACATTGCCATAAATTCACTATGGCTGCTTTTTGCCACCTGTATCCAATCTCCCAACAATCTGCAATCACAATACTTCATGAGTCAGTTAAAAAGAATTCCAGAGAGATTTAATGTAGATATAGCACGCAAAGACACAAATAGCACCTTTTTCAGAACCGAAAAACTCTTCTACCAGCAAAAGCACTTCATTTTGACCAAATATCAAAATAATTGCTGAAGAAAAATAAATGCTAAAATTTCACCACAATTTTAAAAATCTGACAGAAATCAACCCTATGGCCAAGATTATTGAGTTTCAAGGCAATCCAACTTGACCTTTGAGAGAAAATGATTTTTTGACCAAAAATTGGAAAAATTTTAACAAATCTGACAGATGCTAACCCTAGGATTATACATACCAAATTTCAAAGCAATGGGGCAAGCGATTTGACAGAAGATTTCTTTTACCAAAAATAGGAAAAATTACCCCAAATTTCAAATATGAAAATTTCACCAAAATGTTAACAAATCTGAAAGAAGCCTACCCTGGGATCATGCATACCGAGTTTCAAGGCAATAGGATGAGTGCTTTCAGAGAAGATATTTATACCAAAATTAGGCAAATGCCCAAAAAAACACAACTATCAAAATTTCACAATTTGATCAACTCTAAGTAAAGTCACCATAAAGAACCAAATCTGACCTGTGATCACAGACTTTGAGCAATTTGCTGGATTTCCCCCTTTTTTTACCTAATTTGTATATTTTTACACTAACATGTTCATTTGAACGAATTCACATCTCCAACCCTAGCTGCACCTGTACACCAAATAATTTTGATGGTACGTGCTTATTGGTTTTGGGAGTTTTTGATGTGGAAAGACATATATCCACATACCTGGTATACTAGTTAACATACATACATACACACAATATATATATTTGTCATACATCTACCATCGAGAACAATAGGATTTTGCATGCGCTAAAAAAGCCGTACGGAACGCCCGTTCCGTAACAGGTACGGTTTCCAGGCACCCCATCCCCTGTGGCCATGTCTGCACGTTCACTGGTGGACAGTTTCAAGAGACCCATTGGACAAGTGCCAGAACAAGTCTAGCGAGCACTCTGTATGTATGTGTATAGTGTACACACACCAGAAGTTGCAGAAGCACGTCCGAGATAGCGTTCCACACTAGTGCGATAAAATCGAAGAAAAATTGTCGATACTGCACGAAAACGGTCACTACTCTAACAATTTGATGCCTCTGTCGGAATGTAAGATGTACAATAATAAGGTTATTATCAAGAAAATACCGCAAAGGATGCACTCGGACATTGGCGCCACATATTGCCCTCCGCTTCGCGTCAGGCGATACATTGCACCAATGTCCTCGTGCATCCTTTGCGGTATTTTTGTAATAACCTCATAATATATATATATATATATATATATTATATATATATATATATATAATATATATAATATATATATATATATATATATATAAAGTCACATAGTTTATTACCCGGTATACCATTTAAGAGACATGCATGCATACATACATACACACACACACACACACTATATATATATATATATATATATATATATATATATATATATATATATATATATATATATATATATATATATATATATATATATATGCGCACACACAACCAGTAAACATTATGATAAAGGAAGATAAAGAAAGCCATATATATATATATATATATATATATATATATATATATATATATATATGCACACACCTGGTTAACATTATGATAAAGGAAAATAAGAAAGCCATAACATAATATTTGGCAGTTACGGTGAAATAGTCACAACAAACAAGAAGTCAAATTCATACCTGCCCCAGGTAGAGTGTTAGATCGTGGTGATTCGGTTATACGGGTTGTGAAGGTTTCATGACTTCCATTGATTTCAGTGTGACTTTGGAAACTATCCTTCAAGTTTCTGGTTTCACCAGTTACCTTTGGATTGTTTAACATCTTGCTGATCTGTTTTGACAAATCATCGACAGAAGGTTCATAAAGAAAGTACTCTGCTCTTTCACCAAAGTACTTCTTAAGAAACTCTGCCATGGCAGTTCTCCTTGGAATCAACACAGGAAGTCCAGCAGCTATGGCCCACAATGCCTCCATTCTAAACGGCTCATCAGGTGGTATTACAAGGACATTGCTTTGTTTAAGGTCCCTGTAAATTTCATCTTGAGAGCCGTATGGAGGATAAGTGTTTGGTTCTATACATGTACAGTTTAAATTGTCACGAAGAAAGGTTTTGGTGTCATTGCGATCAGTTGCTGATGACGTACGAACAAACCACTTTGGAATCTTTGCATGCATACATTGAAACCACTTTGCTACCTGACCCACTGCAGCCGCAAGAGTTTTGAATCTTGTGGAGTGAACCTTCTTGTCTGTTATCACTGTTAGTATTTGTTTGAGGTCACTTGTTTTGGACATTTGATCTACATTTAGATCAAAGAAGGCCTTCTCTGGTCTTGGAAGATAGATTTTATGCTTTATTTGAATATTGGTCAATTGGTAAAGTTTTTGGTATTCTTCAAAGACTGTTGGTGCAACAGAGAAAACTGCAGCTGTTGCTTCTGCAAATTTCAAATTTTTGTCTTCTACATCAACTGATGGAGTTGCATGATTTATCAACACAATATCTGCATCTTTGAAACAGCGTTTTCTCAAGGCAGATGCAAAGATGAATGACGTTGATGAATTTATATGTTCGACAATATAGTCAACATCCTGAAGCTTTGTGAGAGTTGAGAAGTAAATATCTGGTGATAGAAGCCATTTGAAAGACGGTTCATCATTTTCGCATGCATCTATGATGTCATCACTCAAGCACGGCAGTATCAGTTCAACTCCACAGTCAGCAGCATCTTTCTTTTCTTCTTCAGTTGCCTTCAAAACAACACAGCAGATCTTCTTTTGTCTGTTTTGTGCTGCAAGGCTTGCAAGTTGACAGTTGATAGCTGACACTGTGTCTCCAACACGGGACCATCTTTCAGCCAGGAATATGGAAGTCATTTTGCTGCATGTATCTATGTAAAAAGAATTATAGGATTAGTCAGTGATGACCATAATTTTGCTAGCACAATTTGTTTTCTCTAAAGGAGTCAATTTCATACACACATTATCAGTGTGAATATTAAGTGATCTAGTGTGACAAGAAGTGTGCAGGTTTTCTGTAATACAACACTGCCAACAACATATAATTGTAAAGAACTCAGTACAATGTTTCGAGATCTGACTGCTTTCTTTTCTGAATAACTTTGGATTATTGGATAGTTGATATTATTTTGATGCCAAAATTTATATCAATTGTATAAGGCCATTCTTAACCCTTTCTCTCCTCTTCCCTGTACCAAGGTGGAGGGACTGTGCCTGTACATGTGGCAGGTACTGCACAACCAACTTATTGAACACTGCAGGGATATACCATATTCAGGAAGTGAAACATCAGCTAACCTCATTCAATTTGAATTAACAGTAGCATTAACCCGACGTAAAGAAACAGGGTTTGATTCAAATCCAGGGGTAATGGCAAGTCCAAGCGTCATAGTGGCTGATCACGTTAAGCCAGTGACAGATTTAAATGATCACAAAGAAGGGCATCATATGTTATCCAGCATGCTTCTACCGGTACAGCCACTTTGGGATGGCAAGGCATTGTGTTGTCTAAAAGGTTCCATAGAAACACTTGCAGGATCCTATATCAACATGGTGACAGGCACCTACAAGACCCACTTTTGCTCTTCCAAATTTACAAAAAAGTAAAATGACACATTTAAAGTATAACTTACTTTTTATATGCTGTTTGGTGCAATATTTTACATCAAATGATATTTCATTGTGTGATTTGAGCATTTGCTACAATTTGGATGCTTGAGAAAATAAATTGATAAAGGTTATCTATATTTGAAAACTCATAAAGAAGATTAGTCCTGAAGCAACCTTCATTTCAATTTGGTATTTCAAGCTATTTCAGAACTTAAGACAACCCTAACGGCATGCTGTCTTTTGCGCAAGTCCAACGATAATGTTCTGAAATGATAGTTTTTATTAGAAAGTTTGAAAAGTTACTAACATCATATACTATTACATTTTAGGTGAAACTTAACTACGTACTTGTGTTCAACCCATCCTGCTGCCCAACATTCTGATTTCTATGCTGTTGACTAATGCTCTGACTGCTATGCTGTCTTGTTTTCAGACTCTTCTACTGACTGTACCACGGGTTCTCGTTGAAATTCATCCAAATCTATCGAGAAGTAAAATAGCAGATATTAACTCTAGTATATCTTCATTTACGAGGTGCTGTAACCACTGCAGCATTTTGTTAGGTGCGACCCTTCAGCAATTATTTATCACATATTTGATTTTGTGGTTTGATCATTTATATCTCTTTATGGGTGTTAGGACTTTGATGTTTAAGAAAAGAAATTGATTATGGTCACTTAGGCCAATTTCATATTTCAATCTATTTCAAAACTCAAAACAACCATAACTGCATGCTGTGTTTGGCAAGTCCAATGATAATGTTCTAAAATACTTTCTAAGTTTAAAAAGTTTCTAACATCATATAAGTGTTACATTTCAGGTGAAACTCATCTACTTACCTGTGTCAAGGCCATACTGCTGCCCAACACTCTGATTCCCATACTGTTGACTAATGCTCTGACTGTCATGCTGTCTTGTTTCAGACTCTTCCACCAAGTGGACAATGGGTTCCCGTTGAACTTCATCAAAATCTATCGAGAAGTAAGTAACAGATATCTACTCAGGTATATCTTCATTTGTGAGGTGCTGTAAACACAACATTTTCATGCGTGTGACTCTTAAACAACATCTACATCAATTTTATTTCACTTTGTGATTTGATCATTAGTTGCCCTTTATGATTGCTTGGATTGGATATTTTAGAAAAGAAATTGATCTGTCACCATTATTTGAAAATTTGTTCTCAATAAACCTGTATTTTAATTCTCAGCATTTTATTCTCATGATTCAAAACTTAAGACAGCCTAGAAGGCATGCAGTGTTGTGCCCAATTCTAAAATATAGTATGTTTTTTGGGATAGCCCAACCAATATGAAACTGCTTGTAAAAGTTGAAGAAGATTATTAAATGTTGTGTATGATGCCATTTTCGCGGTACGGAAGTGCCACCGATCAGAATTCCTCAGAGAAGCTTCACCTTTTCTAGAAATCACATGTGTTGTAGCTAGATGAGGATTTTAAAAAGAACAGAAAAATGGGTGTTCCCATTGTACTTTTGAGATAATTTACATTCAATCACCCATTACCCCATGAATTTGAACACCATACACGACTTTCAGGGACATTTGACTCTTTCGAGGAAAACAAAACCATGGTGAATAACAATATTATTTCATTTCACTTGTGATTCTATAATATCCTCTACATATAGTATTTCCAGTACAAGCACCAGGGATGAAGTTACTGCTCCAATAACAAAGATGCCATCTTTTACTGTATAAAACTTGTGAAAAAAATGCTGAGTCAGCATCAGTGGTTTTTCAAAGGAAAATGTATGATGATTCTGTCTAAAATCAAGTTTGGTGACATGATATTTATTTTATATTTTTCAATAAAGCATCTTTACACGGATAATTTGTAAAAGTTTCAGGAAATTGACAATATTCCTAGAATGTTTTCTGACATTCCGTAATTCTACATGCAATTTTATGCCACGGCTAATTTTGCATAGGCCCTGGGTAGTTTACTACTTCAAAGTCTTTTCCTAATCCCTTTCATCAAAGTCCTTTCCTGGAAATGGTCTTCACATTTTAGTTTTAAAAACTAATGTCAGCATCAATGTTTACCAGCCACAATTTGCAGAGGTGGTGTTTTTTCATGAGTTTCGAATTATGAAGAATGCCTTATCGAAATCTTGATAATAATCATTGGTACATCCGTAATACTTAGAGGACAGGCATGTTTATATCTAAGTTGTTGATGAGACTCCCTAGATGGGAACTCTAGCAAATGCACCTATACACGGAAATTTTACATCATCATCTGGCATTTTGCCAATGTGCTTTGTGGAGAAGATAGACATGGCCACCCGGTTGGGTAGAAAAAGCAGATTTTATATTATTTTGGTTTAAAACTTCAGCAAATTGCACTTTCTGTGCAAAAAGTAATGATAAACGCTTTTCTGGCATAAATATAAACATACCATATACAGCTAATGGAATTTTGAGTGGACTTTCCCGTTAAGGTAAACTAAATACCGGTATTTACCTGTGTTTCCGCCAGGCGGTTGACTAACAGTCTGGTTTTCCAGCTGTTTTCTTTCAATTCTTCCACCAACCTGACCAAGGGTTCTCGATTAATTTTCCCGAGAAGACCTTTCAGCAGGGTAAGATTTGTGTAACCTATGTGACCAAGCTCCTCAAGTTTGATAAAGAGCTCATTTGTGTCGGCCAATCCTTGGAGAGTTCTAGCCGGAATCTGCTTTCCCTTCACAAGTCCATACAAGGACCTTTGTTCTTCCTCTAATATTTCTTGAGATATATCAAGGAATAAACCTCGAAGTGGATCAACATTCCCAGCCATTTTGATCTGATAAAAATAGACAGAGAAGTAATATGTTACATACTGAACATCTAAAGACTTCTGTCTGTTGTGAAGACACACGGAGTGTGATCCCATCGACTTTTCTGTGCAGAAATAGATATTTGCAGTCATGAGGACCATTCCTTTGGCGGGCAACAAACGTGTGATCTAGCCCTTGTTATCACATGTTTTAATTAAACCAAAGAATGACACAGGTATCTGAGAGGTCATGATGAAATACAGTATCAACATTAAGGACAGCTACAATAGAGACAGGAAAGGCATGTCTGCCTTAGCGTTTCCTTGCTAACTAGTACACAATCTGTAAACATGTTAATAAAGTCTTGCAAAATTGGTGTTGGTTGATGACCACGTTGACCAGCACAGGTGCTGTTCTAACATATGTAGATCTGAGTTCATTTAGCAGACACTTACAATCACAGGATGCAATTATCCATTGTCTAATTTGATACTGGACAGTTTTTCAGCATGCCCAGCTCATCTCAGATCATACCAAGACAAGAAAATACCGACAAGGACAGTGTGCTCACATTTGGTTTGAATTGGTCCATTCAAGAAATATTTAAACCAGAAAAACAAGAATGACAAAAGTAAATAAGGTCTAAAACTTTAGGTACTGGAGGTCAACTTTAGCAACATGCATAGCAGAGGAATGTTTCAACTCAGTCCCTCTTAGTTTGAGCAGGTCTGCCAATATGCAACAGTTCATGAACAATGACAGGAAATGACTCATTGTGTAGGCTGTTTCAGTTACTGCCACCGTTCCCACACAAGGAAGGTACACTGCATACAACTGATGTCATGCCTCATAGAACCTCTCACTCAGATGTGTAGGCTGTTTCAGTTAATACCACCACTCCAACAAATTTGCAGGATTTCCCTTCTTCTAACCTCATTTGCATATATGGTATTTTGACACTGACATGTTCATTTAAACCCCTGGGTCTACCTGTACACCAAATACCAAGATGGTAGTTGCGGCAGTTTGGGAGTTTTTGAGTTGGACGGACATACATCCGCACGTATTAACATACATTCCGGTATATACATACATACCGATACATGCATACAGACACCACCGACTCTGTACCATATAAACTCTTTTTGGTATTTATAGATATACTAAATCTGAGCTAAAATCTCCCTTATTGAGTTTTAAAACTATCTGTTTCAAATCAAGATGTGATAAATCAATCACATTTGTGAAGTTAACGTAGTACACTTTTGTCAACAAACAGCCAGACTGTTTGTACCACCAGAGGCAGTGTTGTAGCCAGGATGTACCCTTGTGACAATGTCCCCTCAATGGAACCTGTTGTCAGGCACACTCATGAGTCAACTGTGTTGGATTAAGTGCCAAACATTGGATACTGATAGTGGCCTTTGTTTTGCATGATTATTTTGAGGCTCATATTTACTTACTTTCTGAGCAGTGATTAAAAGTAATTACAATGCTGCACTTGATATCAAACTTGCTTGTATAGTCTGACTGAGCTCTGATTGGAGGTAGATACAGCATATGACCCAGTCCTGGTAGCTTGAATTTTGTATTTTGAAACTAATTTGTTAAACAAGCGACCTAACGGCCGATATAGCTCCGCTGTGTTATGTAGAGAATAACTATTTTTGACACATGTGTAGATGAAGAATGCAAATTTTTTTTAGCTCATTTCGGGACGGCCTGACAAAAAATAGCAGAAATAGCCGCAAAATACACAATTGCAGATTTCATCATTTTCGGAACATATCACATTAAGATCATCCCTCGGAACATGTCAACCAAAACCATCTGGGGAATAGTCTTTTGAAGATCAAATTTTCTGACCAAAAATAGCAAAAATTGCCCAAAAAAACAAAATTGCAGATTTCATCATAATGTCAAAATATCATATTAAAATAACACCCTGGAACCTGTATACCAAATATCAAAGCTATCAGACATGCTTATTTTGAGAAACAAATTTTTGACCAAAAATGGCAAAAAATTGCTCAAAAAATACAAAAATTGCGGATATCATCATAATTTCAATATATCACATTTTGTTAATCTGTAGGAGCCTGTGTACTAAATTTCACAGCTATCAGGTGAGTAGTTTTGGAGAAAGACATTTTTTGACCAAAAATGGCAAAAATTGCCCAAAAATTATTAATTTAAAGATTTCAACATAATTTCCATTTATCACATTTTGTTCAAAGCTATCAGGTGAGTAGTTTTGGAGAAAGACATTCTCTGACCTAAAATGGCAAAAGTTCAGGGAAGGCACTTATTTTTTTATCCACTTGCCCTTCGGGCAAGTGGGGGTTCAGTTCACTTGCCCGAATTGGAAAACCACTTGCCCAGTATAATTTACGTGTTTGAAAAAAGCTAAAACATTGGTTTTTCATTTCACGCACTTTATTTTGAAAATTATGTTATAATGAGAAAATGTCAGACATTCTCATAGGGTTCTCCTCACACTTCTAAGAGTGCTGGATGGCTCATTTATATTCCATTAATTACTAAAGCCCCATTACCTGTATCTTTTAGCATCCTTTATGTGATTTTACTTCTGAACTAAAACAAGTTTTTTGGAATTTGCTCTTTGAGGGGTTGGAATACAAGTATTGTTAACTGCCCAGTGAGACTGCATGTGCAATTTTGAACAAGAAAAATAATAAATATGTGCCCAAACGTAAAATGGCACCCCATGCAAATATAGCAAAACCAGTGTATACACCGTGCATATATGCATTTGAATATTCACGGAAACAACAGAGTAGTCCAATGTAATGCAAAGTGTTGAATGTTTTCAACTGGGACATGCTTTGTTTTCTTTTAAGTATGGTGGGAAATCAAAATAATGGTTAAAATGTAATTTACCAATTTTTCACTAAAGAATGTTTTGTAAAGCAGTAAAAGACTATATCCTGTAAATGGGTAGAATTTAAAGAAAACCAGAGAAAATAGGAAGCCTTTTTAAGTCAACAAATTTCAATATTTACAGCTAGTGGGGCTTTCATATTCATAGAAAAAATTCTAACAGTTCATATGTTTGTATGTTTACTTTCTTGGGGCTTAATGTACAAATAATAACAGCCATTTCAATTGTACCTTCAAGGTCTTTTAGCTTTTAAAAGTTTTAACTTATCTATACAGAAAGAAAAAATCTGTAGCTATAAAGGAATGTTTTGAAGCTTCTGAAAAATAATGTACTTCTTTGTCATGTTTTTACTGCGCTTATATCATACACCAGCCCTATGAAAGTTTGGATTGCCATTGCACTATACCAGTATCCTATGTTTTTCTAATAACCTAGGTGGTCTTTTAATGCTCATGCGCAGACTAAATAGAATTAAAACCAACAACCTAAGGCGTCGGTGTTTTTCAATGTGTCTTGAAAGCTGAATCTCTCGATGTCAAACTCTCTCCAATTGCTTCTTGACAGTCATTTTAGAATGGGAAAATTCACAAACAGAGAGGTTGGTCGCCACGGACAAGTAACTTTTGGCTTATTGACCTGAAAATTAAGTCAGTGTTTGTTGAAAATTCAAAGACTTGACCCGTTGACACCAAATATTGCTCATGACTTCATTGCATGCGGTCTTGCCACTGACTTTGCCACTCACTGTCCCTCAACAAGTTACTGTGACATTGATGAGTACGTTTTAGTGAAAGTCCAATTCTATGTGGTGATTTTTAACCACTGGACTTTATTTTTACATTATTATAAACGTTCATACAAAGCACAAAAACCGCTGTGTGTTTCTTTTTTTACCATATCGACATATTGTGAGACACCGTAACTTCACAGTCAATGCAATGAACTTTGGTGAACGTACGTTCCACCAGCTTAACAGCCTTTTCATATGCAAAATCAGCGTACGGTAATTTACCGGTACCGGTGTATTGTTTGAACTGGATTTTATTGACAGCGATTATATGATTCTTTTCGTCAACTCTTCATGCAATTTTATGAAAAATCTTATGGAAATGTTCACAATGACATAATATGATTATTTTTTAAGTCCATGTTCCCTCACCAGAAAATCACTCTCGTGAATTCGATTTCTAGGTATTATTTTTGCACTTGTCCCGTCGGGCAAGTGGCATCGGAGGTTCACTTGTCCGAACGCGACTTTCACTTGCCCCGGGCAATCGGACAACCCTTAGTGTCTTTCCCTGAAGTTGCCCCCCCTAAAAAAAAAATTGCAGCATTCATCATAATTTCAATATATTACATTTAGTTCATCGGTAGGAAACTGTATACCAAATTTTAAAACTATCAGAAAAGTAGTTTTGGAGAAAGACATTTTTGACCAAAAATGGCAAAAATTGCCCATAAATACAAAAATAGTGACAATAATCACTGTTCGCTCCCATACAGTTATCAAAACAAACCAACAATTGTATGAAACATGGACATACACATACAGACAGACTGACATTCACAGACTGGCACAGAGTGATGACATTGACCCAAATGTGCCTTGGCCCATGAAGAGTGATAAAGATAGTTAAGTATAGTTAAGTATAGGCCTACAGACACTGAGGGTGAATATGTTACAGCAATTTGATTAGTTTCTTTTCGTTTTCTACTTCTGTGATAATTTTTAAGACAATCAAACTGCAAGGCAGTTTTAATATGTATTGACAAACATGTTATCTTTTACAAGCACACAGCAAACTGTTCATGATTTTTCATTTACAATATTTGACATAGACTGAAATACATAACATGCAACCGATATTTACATTTTGCCCATGCACCAGATACATGGAGAGATTTCAACATACAATCATCAACTCAGAAACCCTACAGGGAAAAGTAAACATTGTTTTATGAGTTTGCTTGGAATACCAGTATCAGTCCAACCAGGGTATAGCAACACCAGCGGGTCTGGAGACTTGGACTTGAATAGGTCATAATCGAGTTTGTTAAATCAACAAGTCACTCTCAGTCTCTGGTTGTACATTGACTCCTTTTATTTCTAAAGCCGACGTTTCGAACCCACACGGGGGTTCTTCTTCAGGGCACTAAACAAATGAAAGAAAACATATTCAAAGCGTAAATACAAAGATAACAAAGCTATTTGTGAAAGCCGTACAGAAGTGGTAAAAATGAATACAGTATAGTGGTTGCTAAATTAATGGATACAATATGCAATATAATAGTTGCAAAAAATAAAGAAGACGAACTGATAAGGCAATACACTATTTACAGTGGTGAAACTTACATTGTAGGAGCGTAGAGCCGGTAGTGTGTGGCTCAAACTCTAGGTGGAACAGAGTGTGAAGGAGAGGGCTCCCTAGTAGCTAATACAATGGTGAAAATGGATATGGAGTTAGGGGTCACCAGTCTTTTTTGTTGATACCATAAGGGTGGAGGGTATTAAGTTTCAGTTCGAGTGATTTTCTTATTTTATCTTGTTTCGAGTAAACTTTGCAAATACCGATGAAAGTGAAATGATTGATGCTGTGATCCGGGCTATTGAAATGTTGGGCGATTAGGGTGGGTTTATTTGAACGTATGCTGTACAGGTGTTCATAGATTCTTTTCCGGAGTTCGCGTTTTGTTTCTCCAACATACAGAAGGTGACATTTGGAGCATTGTATTGTGTAACCGAACAGAAAAGACATGTATGAAACTGATCGTAACAGAACACAGAAAGACAATCAATTACATTGGCCGGACTATAAATAAGATCTATGAAGAAACCAGAGACAAATTAACTACAACTGAATCATGCTATTTGAGAACAAAGATCCGCGAATGGGTTGACAAAATCACTGCGTTCCGTAAGAAACAAAGGAAAGATCGCCATTTCGTCAAAAGAAAATCAACCAGCAACAAAAAGAACACCCAAAAACAAAAAAACAAAGAACATAATGACATCACAGTCACAAATCTCTCGCAAAAAACCCTTACACCACCACAAATTTCAGTCCTATCAAGAGGTCTCTCATTTTGCCCCAAACCACACCACATCAACAAGATGGAACTACAAACCGATATCCAAGATTTCAAACGAAGGTGTCGCCTCCAATTTATGTTCAGAGACACCGAATCAGATGATACTGAGAATTATGACACCAACGTAGGACCGTTCAAAAAGGAAAAGTCTGGATATAACCCACCAAGAAGCAACCAGCCAGCTTTAGAAGCATTTCTAGAAAAAACGAAGATGACATCCTTGACACAAACAATGGAGACGCACATATGACAACATTCCCAAAGACGAGAGAAGCGCCATCACAGAACTACAGAACGACAACGAAATTACCATCAAGCCAGCAGATAAGGGGAGCGGCGTAGTTGTCATGGACACTAACTGGTACATAAACAAATGCGAGGAACAATTGAATGACTCTACATACTACACCCCTCTCAAATATGACCCTACCACTGAATATCTAAAAGAACTAGAGAAACTGGTAAGAAAATGGGAAACTAAAAGTGGATAACACATGAAACTGCCATTCACCTTATTCCCAAAGAACCCACCCCAGGTTACTTCTACGGCCTTCCCAAGATCCATAAACAAGACACGCCACTTAGACCAATTGTCCCACAATGCAATTCTCTAACTACACCTCTAGCAAAATTTGTTGACCATCATCTCCAACCAATAGTTAAATCTCTCCCCTCCTATCTCAAAGACACCAAACATCATCTGCAAGACCTTGATCAAATCAAGTTAACAAACGACTCCCTCATTGTCACTATGGATGTAGTTTCCCTATACACAAATATCCCACACGAATATGGTATCACATCTGTTAAACAAGCCCTAGATAATTACGCACATAATTCCACTCACCCTGATCTTATAATAGACATGTTAAAATTCATTCTCACCAGAAACTACTTTAAATTCAATGACAAATACTATCTCCAAACACATGGCACCGCAATGGGGAGTAAAGTTGCTCCATCATATGCCAACATCACCATGGGTAGACTGGAAGGTGACATTCTAGCCAACTATAACCCTAAACCAGCCCACTGGAAACGTTTCATAGACGACATCCGTTTTATTTGGTCACACGGGCTGGAAAAGCTCATTGAATTTCACCAGTACAGTAACGCGGCCCATCCCACCCTGAAGTTTACAATAGAGCATAGCTCATCCCAATTACCATTTCTGGACACACTTATGATCTTGCAAGGTAACAAAATTGAAACCACTATATACAACAAACCCACAGATAAACATATGTATCTTCTAACCACCTCCTGCCATCCACACCATATCTTTCGTTCAATCCCCTGGAGCCAGGCCCTAAGATACAGGAGAATTTGTTCCACAGATCATCTTTATGATTCGGAAGTAAAAAACCTAAAAAACCCCCCCCCAACAGAAATTACAAAACCCCTCTAATCAACACCGCCATTAAAGAAGCCAAAAACATAAAACGCCCAGATCTCATCACATGTTCCAAGCCTACAAAAACCGGCCCAAATCGCATACCATTCATCACCACTTACAACCCAGCGCTACCAAAAATATCGAACATCATCAGAAAACATTGGCCCATCATTCAGTCAAACAAAATAACAAAAGAAGCCTTCCCAACTGTTCCCGTTGTAGCCTATCGCCAACCGCCTAATCTCAGAAAAACACTTGTGAGATCAAAATTGCACACCACTATTAACACCCCAACCCCAGGAAAATGCCAGCCATGCACACAATGCAATCAATGCAAATTTATGTTAATTCAGGACCATGATGTCATCATCAACACACCACTGGTAACTCATACAAAATAACCGGCCAATTATCATGCAGCACCCGGAATGTCATCTACACAATACAATGCTCCAAATGTCACCTTCTGTATGTTGGAGAAACAAAACGCGAACTCCGGAAAAGAATCTATGAACACCTGTACAGCATACGTTCAAATAAACCCACCCTAATCGCCCAACATTTCAATAGCCCGGATCACAGCATCAATCATTTCACTTTCATCGGTATTTGCAAAGTTTACTCGAAACAAGATAAAATAAGAAAATCACTCGAACTGAAACTTAATACCCTCCACCCTTATGGTATCAACAAAAAAGACTGGTGACCCCCTAACTCCATATCCATTTTCACCATTGTATTAGCTACTAGGGAGCCCTCTCCTTCACACTCTGTTCCACCTAGAGTTTGAGCCACACACTACCGGCTCTACGCTCCTACAATGTAAGTTTCACCACTGTAAATAGTGTA
This sequence comes from Ptychodera flava, assembly GCF_041260155.1. Taxonomy (NCBI): domain Eukaryota; kingdom Metazoa; phylum Hemichordata; class Enteropneusta; family Ptychoderidae; genus Ptychodera; species Ptychodera flava. The sequence goes on along the minus strand of NW_027248277.1, from coordinate 19,606,725 downwards.
TTGCCTTATCAGTTCGTCTTCTTTATTTTTTGAACTATTATATTGCATATTGTATCCATTAATTTAGCAACCACTATACTGTATTCATTTTTACCACTTCTGTACGGCTTTCACAAATAGCTTTGTTATCTTTGTATTTACGCTTTGAATATGTTTCTTTCATTTGTTTAGTGCCCTGAAGAAGAACCCCCGTGTGGGTTCGAAACGTCGGCTTTAGAAATAAAAGGAGTCAATGTACAACCAGAGACTGAGAGTGACTTGTTGATTTAACAAACTCGATTATGACCTATTCAAGTCCAAGTCTCCAGACCCGCTGGTGTTGCTATACCCTGGTTGGACTGATACTGGTATTCCAAGCAAACTCATCTGATATACTTCCAGCGAAGTCCCCTGCATCCTTACAGGATCCCATGGTACTTACACCAAAAATGAATGAAACACAGTGGTTCTACTACAACAAGCTTAAACGACTAGAACAAAGACGTATACATCTGGTAAGCCACATCAATACTTTATCCGAACACCTGTGCACCAACACCACACCGAAGGGACTCCGAATCAAACTAAATCCCAACATTCATGCCACCGATGGAAAATTTCACAGAAAATGGAACAATATTATTAACCGAACAGAAAAGACATGTATGAACTGATCGTAACAGAACACAGAAAGACAATCAATTACATTGGCCGGACTATAAATAAGATCTATGAAGAAACCAGAGACAAATTAACTACAACTGAATCATGCTATTTGAGAACAAAGATCCGCGAATGGGTTGACAAAATCACTGCGTTCCGTAAGAAACAAAGGAAAGATCGCCATTTCGTCAAAAGAAAATCAACCAGCAACAAAAAGAACACCCAAAAACAAAAAAACAAAGAACATAATGACATCACAGTCACAAATCTCTCGCAAAAAACCCTTACACCACCACAAATTTCAGTCCTATCAAGAGGTCTCTCATTTTGCCCCAAACCACACCACATCAACAAGATGGAACTACAAACCGATATCCAAGATTTCAAACGAAGGTGTCGCCTCCAATTTATGTTCAGAGACACCGAATCAGATGATACTGAGAATTATGACACCAACGTAGGACCGTTCAAAAAGGAAAAGTCTGGATATAACCCACCAAGAAGCAACCAGCCAGCTTTAGAAGCATTTCTAGAAAACATCGAAGATGACATCCTTGACACAAACAATTGGAGACGCACATATGACAACATTCCCAAAGACGAGAGAAGCGCCATCACAGAACTACAAAACGACAACGAAATTACCATCAAGCCAGCAGATAAGGGGAGCGGCGTAGTTGTCATGGACACTAACTGGTACATAAACAAATGCGAGGAACAATTGAATGACTCTACATACTACACCCTCTCAAATATGACCCTACCACTGAATATCTAAAAGAACTAGAGAAACTGGTAAGAAAATGGGAAACTAAAAAGTGGATAACACATGAAACTGCCATTCACCTTATTCCCAAAGAACCCACCCCAGGTTACTTCTACGGCCTTCCCAAGATCCATAAACAAGACACGCCACTTAGACCAATTGTCCCACAATGCAATTCTCTAACTACACCTCTAGCAAAATTTGTTGACCATCATCTCCAACCAATAGTTAAATCTCTCCCTCCTATCTCAAAGACACCAAACATCATCTGCAAGACCTTGATCAAATCAAGTTAACAAACGACTCCCTCATTGTCACTATGGATGTAGTTTCCCTATACACAAATATCCCACACGAATATGGTATCACATCTGTTAAACAAGCCCTAGATAATTACGCACATAATTCCACTCACCCTGATCTTATAATAGACATGTAAAATTCATTCTCACCAGAAACTACTTTAAATTCAATGACAAATACTATCTCCAAACACATGGCACCGCAATGGGGAGTAAAGTTGCTCCATCATATGCCAACATCACCATGGGTAGACTGGAAGGTGACATTCTAGCCAACTATAACCCTAAACCAGCCCACTGGAAACGTTTCATAGACGACATCCGTTTTATTTGGTCACACGGGCTGGAAAAGCTCATTGAATTTCACCAGTACAGTAACGCGGCCCATCCCACCCTGAAGTTTACAATAGAGCATAGCTCATCCCAATTACCATTTCTGGACACACTTATGATCTTGCAAGGTAACAAAATTGAAACCACTATATACAACAAACCCACAGATAAACATATGTATCTTCTAACCACCTCCTGCCATCCACACCATATCTTTCGTTCAATCCCCTGGAGCCAGGCCCTAAGATACAGGAGAATTTGTTCCACAGATCATCTTTATGATTCGGAAGTCATAAACCTGAAAAAACACCTCCTCAACAGAAATTACAAAACCCCTCTAATCAACACCGCCATTAAAGAAGCCAAAAACATAAAACGCCCAGATCTCATCACATTTTCCAAGCCTACAAAAACCGGCCCAATCGCATACCATTCATCACCACTTACAACCCAGCGCTACCAAAAATATCGAACATCATCAGAAAACATTGGCCCATCATTCAGTCAAACAAAATAACAAAAGAAGCCTTCCCAACTGTTCCCGTTGTAGCCTATCGCCAACCGCCTAATCTCAGAAAAACACTTGTGAGATCAAAATTGCACACCACTATTAACACCCCAACCCCAGGAAAATGCCAGCCATGCACACAATGCAATCAATGCAAATTTATGTTAATTCAGGACCATGATGTCATCATCAACCACACCACTGGTAACTCATACAAAATAACCGGCCAATTATCATGCAGCACCCGGAATGTCATCTACACAATACAATGCTCCAAATGTCACCTTCTGTATGTTGGAGAAACAAAACGCGAACTCCGGAAAAGAATCTATGAACACCTGTACAGCATACGTTCAAATAAACCACCCTAATCGCCCAACATTTCAATAGCCCGGATCACAGCATCAATCATTTCACTTTCATCGGTATTTGCAAAGTTTACTCGAAACAAGATAAAATAAGAAAATCACTCGAACTGAAACTTAATACCCTCCACCCTTATGGTATCAACAAAAAAGACTGGTGACCCCTAACTCCATATCCATTTTCACCATTGTATTAGCTACTAGGGAGCCCTCTCCTTCACACTCTGTTCCACCTAGAGTTTGAGCCACACACTACCGGCTCTACGCTCCTACAATGTAAGTTTCACCACTGTAAATAGTGTATTGCCTTATCAGTTCGTCTTCTTTATTTTTGCAACTATTATATTGCATATTGTATCCATTAATTTAGCAACCACTATACTGTATTCATTTTTACCACTTCTGTACGGCTTTCACAAATAGCTTTGTTATCTTTGTATTTACGCTTTGAATATGTTTTCTTTCATTTGTTTAGTGCCCTGAAGAAGAACCCCCGTGTGGGTTCGAAACGTCGGCTTTAGAAATAAAAGGAGTCAATGTACAACCAGAGACTGAGAGTGACTTGTTGATTTAACAAACTCGATTATGACCTATTCAAGTCCAAGTCTCCAGACCCGCTGGTGTTGCTATACCCTGGTTGGACTGATACTGGTATTCCAAGCAAACTCATCTGATATACTTCCAGCGAAGTCCCCTGCATCCTTACAGGATCCCATGGTACTTACACCAAAAATGATGAAACACAGTGGTTCTACTACAACAAGCTTAAACGACTAGAACAAAGACGTATACATCTGGTAAGCCACATCAATACTTTATCCGAACACCTGTGCACCAACACCACACGAAGGGACTCCGAATCAAACTAAATCCCAACATTCATGCCACCGATGGAAAATTTCACAGAAAATGGAACAATATTATTAACCGAACAGAAAAGACATGTATGAAACTGATCGTAACAGAACACAGAAAGACAATCAATTACATTGGCCGGACTATAAATAAGATCTATGAAGAAACCAGAGACAAATTAACTACAACTGAATCATGCTATTTGAGAACAAAGATCCGCGAATGGGTTGACAAAATCACTGCGTTCCGTAAGAAACAAAGGAAAGATCGCCATTTCGTCAAAAGAAAATCAACCAGCAAGCAACAAAAAGAACACCCAAAAACAAAAAAACAAAGAACATAATGACATCACAGTCACAAATCTCTCGCAAAAAACCCTTACACCACACAAATTTCAGTCCTATCAAGAGGTCTCTCATTTTGCCCCAAACCACACCACATCAACAAGATGGAACTACAAACCGATATCCAAGATTTCAAACGAAGGTGTCGCCTCCAATTTATGTTCAGAGACACCGAATCAGATGATACTGAGAATTATGACACCAACGTAGGACCGTTCAAAAAGGAAAAGTCTGGATATAACCCACCAAGAAGCAACCAGCCAGCTTTAGAAGCATTTCTAGAAACATCGAAGATGACATCCTTGACACAAACAATTGGAGACGCACATATGACAACATTCCCAAAGACGAGAGAAGCGCCATCACAGAACTACAGAACGACAACGAAATTACCATCAAGCCAGCAGATAAGGGGAGCGGCGTAGTTGTCATGGACACTAACTGGTACATAAACAAATGCGAGGAACAATTGAATGACTCTACATACTACACCCCTCTCAAATATGACCCTACCATGAATATCTAAAAGAACTAGAGAAACTGGTAAGAAAATGGGAAACTAAAAAGTGGATAACACATGAAACTGCCATTCACCTTATTCCCAAAGAACCCACCCCAGGTTACTTCTACGGCCTTCCCAAGATCCATAAACAACAGTGTTTCCGCTGCGTTCGCCAATTAGGCAATTGGCGAATGGAATGTCCATTTGGCGAATTTTTTGAAGACCAGTTCGCCAGCTGGCGAATCCAAATTCCTAATGCGGAAGTGTTGAGTCATTGCCACTGTTTTCCCTCTTGGCATAAGGGGTTTAAAAATGGGTGGTATTGCGCACGCTCTGTTGACTTTTAAACAATAGTCTAGGGGGTTTAAGCTGAACGTCGCTGAAACGTTTTTAATGACCCGCCATGATTGATTTGAATAGCACACATGGTGCATTGACGGGTCGCTTACATAATGACCTCTTACGGACAGAAAAGCAGCCGACACTGATCAAAGTTCAATAGGGCCAGCAGAATGCAACCCGATAGCCAGAGACCCTGAATCACTACCGGTAAACTCTCAGTCACTGGCGAGCTCCACTGTCTGTACAAGTGAAAGCGGCAAGAAACGCTAGAAAACGTGACCAAGGGCAGTGTTGAGAAGAAACGTAAATTACAGGAGGAATGGTTTGTCGAATTCCCTTGGTTGATTTTTGAGAATTTAGAGAAAGACAAACAAATGTTTTTCTGTAAAGTGTGCCAATCAGCAGGGCAGAACAATATTTTGACATCTGGTCGGTCATATGAAGTTTTTTAAAAAAGACAACTTCACCAAACATGAACGTACCGCAGGGCACAGACTGGCGAGTAATTTTACTGTAGGCCTACAGCCACCAAAGCAAAAACTGTCGACAGATTAATGAGGATTGCAATTGTAGGCCCTGATATCGAGCAATTTGACTTTCAAAACAGAGCTTTCACTGTTTGGTCAAATATGAAAGACAGAAGAATATTTTGTTCTGGTGTACTTTGTAAACTAAATGAACATGAAGCATCAAGTATACCTTTTAGAGAAGGACTTGTGGAAAAGCTGAATGCTTTTTTTATAGAGATCATGGATTGTGAAAGTGAATCACTGGCTCTAGATCTGTCCAAGAAAGTATCTTGATCTGTCAGTGTGGGGACAGTGTTCAACAATGTGTTGATACAGTATCTTGACGAACGAGAAATAAAAAGTTGTTCACATGACTGTGTTAAAAATATGTGTGTGTACATTTGTATGTTGTTTTCTTTGAAATATACCACTGTAATCTCCCCAGAGCATTAAAAAGCATTAAAAATCATTACCATAACAATTGCATGTATTGTTATGCAATTAGCCAATATATGATTTCTTTTCCTAGGAAAACTCTGTGGGCACGCTCATACTGAAACATTTTGGTTGCTAAATGGTGGCTAATCAGTTTTGATGCTAATTAGCCAGTATGGCTAACAGAAAAAATTAGCCAGAGGAAACACTGAACAAGACACGCCACTTAGACCAATTGTCCCACAATGCAATTCTCTAACTACACCTCTAGCAAAATTGTTGACCATCATCTCCAACCAATAGTTAAATCTCTCCCCTCCTATCTCAAAGACACCAAACATCATCTGCAAGACCTTGATCAAATCAAGTTAACAAACGACTCCCTCATTGTCACTATGGATGTAGTTTCCCTATACACAAATATCCCACACGAATATGGTATCACATCTGTTAAACAAGCCCTAGATAATTACGCACATAATTCCACTCACCTGATCTTATAATAGACATGTTAAAATTCATTCTCACCAGAAACTACTTTAAATTCAATGACAAATACTATCTCCAAACACATGGCACCGCAATGGGGAGTAAAGTTGCTCCATCATATGCCAACATCACCATGGGTAGACTGGAAGGTGACATTCTAGCAACTATAACCCTAAACCAGCCCACTGGAAACGTTTCATAGACGACATCCGTTTTATTTGGTCACACGGGCTGGAAAAGCTCATTGAATTTCACCAGTACAGTAACGCGGCCCATCCCACCCTGAAGTTTACAATAGAGCATAGCTCATCCCAATTACCATTTCTGGACACACTTATGATCTTGCAAGGTAACAAAATTGAAACCACTATATACAACAAACCCACAGATAAACATATGTATCTTCTAACCACCTCCTGCCATCCACACCATATCTTTCGTTCAATCCCCTGGAGCCAGGCCCTAAGATACAGGAGAATTTGTTCCACAGATCATCTTTATGATTCGGAAGTCATAAACCTGAAAAAACACCTCCTCAACAGAAATTACAAAACCCCTCTAATCAACACCGCCATTAAAGAAGCCAAAAACATAAAACGCCCAGATCTCATCACATGTTCCAAGCCTACAAAAACCGGCCCAAATCGCATACCATTCATCACCACTTACAACCCAGCGCTACCAAAAATATCGAACATCATCAGAAAACATTGGCCCATCATTCAGTCAAACAAAATAACAAAAGAAGCCTTCCCAACTGTTCCCGTTGTAGCCTATCGCCAACCGCCTAATCTCAGAAAAACACTTGTGAGATCAAAATTGCACACCACTATTAACACCCCAACCCCAGGAAAATGCCAGCCATGCACACAATGCAATCAATGCAAATTTATGTTAATTCAGGACCATGATGTCATCATCAACCACACCACTGGTAACTCATACAAAATAACCGGCCAATTATCATGCAGCACCCGGAATGTCATCTACACAATACAATGCTCCAAATGTCACCTTCTGTATGTTGGAGAAACAAAACGCGAACTCCGGAAAAGAATCTATGAACACCTGTACAGCATACGTTCAAATAAACCACCCTAATCGCCCAACATTTCAATAGCCCGGATCACAGCATCAATCATTTCACTTTCATCGGTATTTGCAAAGTTTACTCGAAACAAGATAAAATAAGAAAATCACTCGAACTGAAACTTAATACCCTCCACCCTTATGGTATCAACAAAAAAGACTGGTGACCCCCTAACTCCATATCCATTTTCACCATTGTATTAGCTACTAGGGAGCCCTCTCCTTCACACTCTGTTCCACCTAGAGTTTGAGCCACACACTACCGGCTCTACGCTCCTACAATGTAAGTTTCACCACTGTAAATAGTGTATTGCCTTATCAGTTCGTCTTCTTTTTTTTTGCAACTATTATATTGCATATTGTATCCATTAATTTAGCAACCACTATACTGTATTCATTTTTACCACTTCTGTACGGCTTTCACAAATAGCTTTGTTATCTGCTTTGAATATGTTTTCTTTCATTTGTTTAGTGCCCTGAAGAAGAACCCCCGTGTGGGTTCGAAACGTCGGCTTTAGAAATAAAAGGAGTCAATGTACAACCAGAGACTGAGAGTGACTTGTTGATTTAACAAACTCGATTATGACCTATTCAAGTCCAAGTCTCCAGACCCGCTGGTGTTGCTATACCCTGGTTGGACTGATACTGGTATTCCAAGCAAACTCATCTGATATACTTCCAGCGAAGTCCCCTGCATCCCTACAGGATCCCATGGTACTTACACCAAAATGAATGAAACACAGTGGTTCTACTACAACAAGCTTAAACGACTAGAACAAAGACGTATACATCTGGTAAGCCACATCAATACTTTATCCGAACACCTGTGCACCAACACCACACCGAAGGGACTCCGAATCAAACTAAATCCCAACATTCATGCCACCGATGGAAAATTTCACAGAAAATGGAACAATATTATTAACCGAACAGAAAAGACATGTATGAAACTGATCGTAACAGAACACAGAAAGACAATCAATTACATTGGCCGGACTATAAATAAGATCTATGAAGAAACCAGAGACAAATTAACTACAACTGAATCATGCTATTTGAGAACAAAGATCCGCGAATGGGTTGACAAAATCACTGCGTTCCGTAAGAAACAAAGGAAAGATCGCCATTTCGTCAAAAGAAAATCAACCAGCAACAAAAAGAACACCCAAAAACAAAAAACAAAGAACATAATGACATCACAGTCACAAATCTCTCGCAAAAAACCCTTACACCACCACAAATTTCAGTCCTATCAAGAGGTCTCTCATTTTGCCCCAAACCACACCACATCAACAAGATGGAACTACAAACCGATATCCAAGATTTCAACGAAGGTGTCGCCTCCAATTTATGTTCAGAGACACCGAATCAGATGATACTGAGAATTATGACACCAACGTAGGACCGTTCAAAAAGGAAAAGTCTGGATATAACCCACCAAGAAGCAACCAGCCAGCTTTAGAAGCATTTCTAGAAAACATCGAAGATGACATCCTTGACACAAACAATTGGAGACGCACATATGACAACATTCCCAAAGACGAGAGAAGCGCCATCACAGAACTACAAAACGACAACGAAATTACCATCAAGCCAGCAGATAAGGGGAGCGGCGTAGTTGTCATGGACACTAACTGGTACATAAACAAATGCGAGGAACAATTGAATGACTCTACATACTACACCCCTCTCAAATATGACCCTACCACTGAATATCTAAAAGAACTAGAGAAACTGGTAAGAAAATGGGAAACTAAAAAGTGGATAACACATGAAACTGCCATTCACCTTATTCCCAAAGAACCCACCCCAGGTTACTTCTACGGCCTTCCCAAGATCCATAAACAAGACACGCCACTTAGACCAATTGTCCCACAATGCAATTCTCTAACTACACCTCTAGCAAAATTTGTTGACCATCATCTCCAACCAATAGTTAAATCTCTCCCCTCCTATCTCAAAGACACCAAACATCATCTGCAAGACCTTGATCAAATCAAGTTAACAAACGACTCCCTCATTGTCACTATGGATGTAGTTTCCCTATACACAAATATCCCACACGAATATGGTATCACATCTGTTAAACAAGCCCTAGATAATTACGCACATAATTCCACTCACCCTGATCTTATAATAGACATGTTAAAATTCATTCTCACCAGAAACTACTTTAAATTCAATGACAAATACTATCTCCAAACACATGGCACCGCAATGGGGAGTAAAGTTGCTCCATCATATGCCAACATCACCATGGGTAGACTGGAAGGTGACATTCTAGCCAACTATAACCTAAACCAGCCCACTGGAAACGTTTCATAGACGACATCCGTTTTATTTGGTCACACGGGCTGGAAAAGCTCATTGAATTTCACCAGTACAGTAACGCGGCCCATCCCACCCTGAAGTTTACAATAGAGCATAGCTCATCCCAATTACCATTTCTGGACACACTTATGATCTTGCAAGGTAACAAAATTGAAACCACTATATACAACAAACCCACAGATAAACATATGTATCTTCTAACCACCTCCTGCCATCCACACCATATCTTTCGTTCAATCCTGGAGCCAGGCCCTAAGATACAGGAGAATTTGTTCCACAGATCATCTTTATGATTCGGAAGTCATAAACCTGAAAAAACACCTCCTCAACAGAAATTACAAAATCCTCTAATCAACACCGCCATTAAAGAAGCCAAAACATAAAACGCCCAGATCTCATCACATGTTCCAAGCCTACAAAAACCGGCCCAAATCGCATACCATTCATCACCACTTACAACCCAGCGCTACCAAAAATATCGAACATCATCAGAAAACATTGGCCCATCATTCAGTCAAACAAAATAACAAAAGAAGCCTTCCCAACTGTTCCCGTTGTAGCCTATCGCCAACCGCCTAATCTCAGAAAACACTTGTGAGATCAAAATTGCACACCACTATTAACACCCCAACCCCAGGAAAATGCCAGCCATGCACACAATGCAATCAATGCAAATTTATGTTAATTCAGGACCATGATGTCATCATCAACCACACCACTGGTAACTCATACAAAATAACCGGCCAATTATCATGCAGCACCCGGAATGTCATCTACACAATACAATGCTCCAAATGTCACCTTCTGTATGTTGGAGAAACAAAACGCGAACTCCGGAAAAGAATCTATGAACACCTGTACAGCATACGTTCAAATAAACCCACCCTAATCGCCCAACATTTCAATAGCCCGGATCACAGCATCAATCATTTCACTTTCATCGGTATTTGCAAAGTTTACTCGAAACAAGATAAAATAAGAAAATCACTCGAACTGAAACTTAATACCCTCCACCCTTATGGTATCAACAAAAAAGACTGGTGACCCCTAACTCCATATCCATTTTCACCATTGTATTAGCTACTAGGGAGCCCTCTCCTTCACACTCTGTTCCACCTAGAGTTTGAGCCACACACTACCGGCTCTACGCTCCTACAATGTAAGTTTCACCACTGTAAATAGTGTATTGCCTTATCAGTTCGTCTTCTTTATTTTTTGCAACTATTATATTGCATATTGTATCCATTAATTTAGCAACCACTATACTGTATTCATTTTTACCACTTCTGTACGGCTTTCACAAATAGCTTTGTTATCTTTGTATTTACGCTTTGAATATGTTTTCTTTCATTTGTTTAGTGCCCTGAAGAGAGAACCCCCGTGTGGGTTCGAAACGTCGGCTTTAGAAATAAAAGGAGTCAATGCACAACCAGAGACTGAGAGTGACTTGTTGATTTAACAAACTCGATTGTTTTCTTCCAGAACAGCTGGTACATCCACATCTGGAGCAACTTACAAACTTAACCAATTACACAAGGATGATGACACAAGAGATAAAGTTAAGAAATTTAACTGTGGTGAACTTGACTATTCCTTTCAAATCCTTACCTAACTTGATTGACATCTTAAACTAAAATACACTGCATGGTTAATTGCAAACAAAAATACATCAGGGGAGTACCATTTGATAAAAGGGGTTGTCTGGAAGATTGATGAGGAACATTATCTTTTTATCCGATACATTGTACATTCTTTTTTTCCCACTATCCCACCTTTTCTTTTTGACAAACCTTCTGTGGCTGATTTTTTTATTGACATTTGTTTGGATTTTTTTCAAAATCTGCCAGGACTCCCCCCCCCCCCTCCATCACTCTTTAACATTGAAAAAACTTTGAATATATTTGTTGGAAACCAAACCTGCTGAAATCACCTCAGCTATGTTTTCTCATTATTTTTTACCGCATTTCAACACCAAATACAGTTCACCATTTCAAATGCTTACTGAATCACCGCATTATCTTAAACATAGGGCCAATGTCCCTGAAGCTACTATAGACATGGATACAAAATTACGTATTTCCTGACTGTATGAAATCATCTCACTAAGGTCATCCTAGGGACCTGTTAGCCAAATATTAAAGCTGTCTGACCAGCGGTTTTGAAAAAAACAAGCGACCACAATAGTCGATAGAGCTCTGCTGTGTTATGTAGAGAGCAACTTTTCGTAACATATGTATTGATGAAGAAGGTTGAGATCTTGATAGCTCATTTCAGGATGGCCTGACCTAAAATGGCAAAATTAGCTGCAAAAATACAAAATTGATGATTTCATCATAATTATGTATAAAAATGTATACCAAATATCAAAGCTATCACATGACTAACATTTGAGAAACAAATATTTTGACCAAAAATGGCAAAAATTGACCCAAAAATACAAAAATTGAAGATTTTATCAAATTTCAATATATCACACTAAGACAACCCCTAGGAACCTGTATACCAAATATGAAAGGCATCAGACAAGTAGTTTTTGAGAAACACATTTTTTGACCAAAAATGGCAAAAATTGCACCAAAAATACAAAATTGCAGATTTCATCATATATTCTATATATCATATTTAGTTTATCTGTAGGAACCTGTATACCAAATATCAAAGCTGTCAGACGAGCGGTTTTGATGAAATAAATTTTTGACCAAAAATGACAAAAAAATTCCTTAAAAATACAGATTTGCATATTTCATCAAAATTTGAACAAATCCAAGTTGGGTTATCCCTAGGGACCTGTATACTAAATATCAAAGCTGTCTGACCAGCGGTTATGAAGAAGAAGATTTTTTACCAAAAACGCCTTTTTTGGCACTAATTTGCATATTTTCAACAATATCAAAAAATCAAAAAAAGCACAATTATTTCAGGTCAGCCCAAAGTACTCACATGCAAATTTTTCATGTAATCTGCTCAGTGGTTATTGAGTTTTTCAATTTTGACTGTTTTTACATTTTTTTTCATTTAATTTGCATATTTTTGGCAATGACAACTTCATTTGAACAAAATCTCATCTACAGCCCATCATCCATGTACACACCAAATATCAAGATGAAATGTGCAGCGGTTTTGGAGTTTTTGATGTTGACATACAGACATACAGACATACAGACATACAGACATACATACATACAGACATTTTCCTAGCCTATAAGAATAGCTTCCATTGCCATATATACATATGGCTATGGGAGCTAAAAATGCAGATTTCATCATAATTTCAATAAATATCATTAAGGTGATCTGTAAGAACCTGTATACCAAATTGCAAAGCTATCAGACCAGTAGTTTTTGAGAAATCATTTTTTGACCAAAATGGCAAAAATTGCCCCCAAATTACAAACTATACATTTGTCATAATTTGTAATCATATTTGCTTTATCTTTAAACCTGTTACCAGATATCAAAGCTGTGAGACAGCGGTTTTGATGAAACAAATTTTTGACCAAAAATGACAAAAATGCCTGAGAAATACAAATTTGCACATCCCTGCAATTTTTGAACAAATCTAAAGTAGATCATCCCTACGGACCTATGTACCAAATATCAAAGCTATCTGATCTCTAGTTTGAAGATTTTAAAGATTTTTTGACCAAAATGTCAAAAATTACCTTAAAAATACAAATATGCAAATTCATCACGTTTCAACAAATCTAACTGAAGTCACCCTTAGTAAACTGCATATCCAATTTCAAAGCAAGTGGACATGGGAAGAAGATTTTCTTACCAAGAACAGCAAAAATGTCCTAAAACTACAAATATGTAAATTTAGCCATGATACGAACAATCTTAAGTCAGATAACCCAAAGTGAACTGTATACTGTATATCAAATTTCAAAGCAACTGGGCATGTGGTTTCAGAGGGTCAGGCAATTGTTGATGGATGACGGACTGGCAGACGGACAAACGGATGGATGACGATGGACGATGACGGAAAATCAGCCTATTGATAAGCTCCCCGTCACTGACAGCGGAGCTAAAATTTTATACAAAACTTGATTGACACTTGATGCATGTATATGTTGTCCCCAAAATGTGCAAATGTCCCAAAAAATAAACAGTAGTGGGACACAGTGTCCTCAGGTTTGACAATCCTGGCTGCAACACTGCTAGAGGGTGTTTGCAATTGTCAATTGGCAAGCCAGGAACTACATGTATTGCCAAGAAAGGCAAAGCAGCTTGGGACAGTCTCATGAGTCAGTTTGTTGATAGCATCCATTCCCCATGGAAAATGCTTAACAAATCACTCATATCTATTGGGGCATGTCAAGGCTGGTTGGTATATGGCCTACTTACATTACAAATTCATTAAATATGCAAATGAGCAAATTATGACACACTCATCAAACTTTCAGCATAACCAAATCTAGGTATACCGGAGTACCTCAGAATTTGATAAAATCACTTTACCGGTACATGTATTCACTTTTGATATATATGGCTTAATTACAGAGAGACACAACATTCAAATAAGAAAATAATGACTACATAGTACATAATCTTCACCAAACTGTTCCCATTAATCTAATATGTGAAATGAAACTTAAGAAGTCTAATAAAATTCAACTGTATTCAGCAATGATACATTTCAAAGTAATGTAGATCTACATCAGCACTCATGAACTCGTATGCTTATTATAAAACAACATTGTGCTGCGGCATTTTGTAATACTGACGTGTTTTGTAATAAGTTACGCAAAATGTAATAAGGGGTATCAGCATTTTGTAATAACTGACACATTTTGTAATAACGTCTGCAGTATTTTGTAATAAACTAGTCTACGCGTTTTGTAACAAGGGTATCAGCATTTTGTAATAAAAAATTGTCTACGCAAAATGTAACAAGGGTATCAGCATTTTGTAATAATTCGCACTTTGTAATAACAGTTAACGCACTTTGTAATAATTTTAAAAACTTTTCCCAGTTTTAAAGCATTAACAGATATTTTATTGACTTTGGAATGGTATTACAAAGGGTCTGTTTACTCGTTAAGTAAGTACAAAATTTGAACGCTCCCTGACTTCCATTTCAAATTAGAAAGACTTAATTTAGATAGCTGTCAATCAGTATTTTTACCAACTGATCATCTGAGGCAGGTATCTACTAGATTTTGATTAGTTTATTATCATATATTTGAGAGAATCATTGGTATACACAGTCAGTTGATTTATTAAATAGAGGATAACGACATTCTTTCTGTATTCAGACAACCAGCAATGAACAGGTAGAGACTCAGATAAATTAAAATATAATAACAAAAATTATTATACATCTGCCTTCGCAAACAATAGAATCGAGCTTCCGTAAAAACGGGCACGTAATGGGCATGCAATAACCCCTCTACTTTCATATTTGATGATAAACATTACATCATTGAATGGCTCTATACTGAAACTCCATACTGTACTTTGAAAATAACTTCTGATAAAAGAAACAGAAGTAAATGTATTACGACTGTTTGAAGGTGAAAAATATTATGAGGTAATAACAAAAGTTTACCAAGACGGACGGCACTGTACAAATATGGCACGACATCGCTGCTCCGTTCGTACATCGAATGTTGGATGAGCGCGCGATGTAAACAAAGATGGCGCTTACCCTTGACCCGCTCGCAGTTAAGAAAGCAATGCGAATATGCCTGTAAAGTGTATGGAATAATGCATCGGAAACGACGGGTGCATATATTCTTGATAAAAAAGGAGATGTATGATATAGAAACAAGTCATCGTTGATGACACAGTCCCCACTTGTTAATGGGTGCTTTGATTACAGGTCCTCAGAGAGGATAGAGTCCTCTTCATTAGGTCTGTGATAAAATACTTTTGAATAAATTCGCTTGATACATGTCTGAGTTGTAGTTCAGGACATGAAAAAATCGTAATAAAATGGCCACATGGTGGCCATATTGGATCGAATCACAAAACAAATCAATGTGCATATGTATGACACAGGTCAATGTCCTTGTACCAACTTTGATTAAAATCGGTTGAAATATGCCTGAGTTATGGCTTTGTACATGAAAAATTCATAACAAAATGGCCGCACAGCAGCCATATTGGATCGTATCACAAAACAAATTAACATGCATATGTATGACATTGGTCAATCTGCTTGTACCAACTTTGAATAAATTTGCTTGATACATGTCTGAGTTATGGTTCTGGACATGAAAAAAACGTAATAAACTGGCCACACGGCGGCCATATTGGATCGTATCACAAAACAAGTCAATGTGCATATGTATGACATTGGTCGATGTCCTTGTACCAAGTTTGAATAAAATTGGTTGAGATATGCCTGAGTTATGGCTCTGTACATGAAAAAATCGTAACAAAATGGCCGCACGGTGGCCATATTGGATCATATCACAAAACAGATTGATGTGCATAGCTATGACATTGGTCAATGTCCTTGTACCAACTTTGAATAAAATCTGTAGAAACATGCCTGAGTAATGGCTCTGTACATGAAAAAATCGTAATAAAATGGCCGCATGGCGGCCATATTGGATCGTATCACAAAACAAATTGACGTGCATATGTACGACATATGTCAATGTCCTTGTACCAATTTTGAATAAAATCGGTTGAGATATGCCTGAGTTATGGCTCTGTACATGAAAAAATCGTAACAAAATGGCCGCACGGCGGCCATATTGGATCGTATCACAAAAAGAATTGACGTGCATATCTATGACATTGGTCTATGTCCTTGTACCAACTTTGAATAAAATCAGTTGAAACATGCCTGAATTATGGCTCTGTACATGAAAAAATCGTAATAAAATGGCCGCCTGGCAGCCATATTGGATCGTATCACAAAACAAATCGATGTGCATCTGTATGACATATGAAGTAATCCTTGTACCAAGTTTGAATGAAATTGCTTCAGGCATCTCTGAGATATCTGCGTGAACGGACGGACGCACGCACGCACGCACGCACGCACGGACGCACGCACACACGCACGGACATGACCAAACCTATAAGTCCCCCCGGACGGTGTCCGTGGGGACTAATAACGCGCGAGGCGCTGACCATTAACGGTTATTTGCGGGCAAGGGCGAGAGGAAAGCTAACAATTAATGGGCGAGGCTTGCCAAGCCCGTTAATTTGGCTTTCCTCGAGCCCCTCGTCCACAAATAAACTTTAATGGTCAGAGCGGAGTCTGTTATTTCCATTATATTATCAGCGAATGCAAGGAAACCGTCAAAATTTCCGAAAATTTCAGGAGCGAACGACAACTGGGCCCCAGAAACTGAGCAATACGCGACGTACTGCCACGAGCACTGTAAAACCAGATATGAACTGAATATGCTCACGTGTTTTACAACAGGTTCATTAATAGTAGTGCGCTTCACAGAACAATGAGATATATGTTATCACTATATGTAGCAGGTTTTTTCAACTTCGCACAGTACTCTCAGAGTTTAATCACTAATTACAAAACTGTATTTAATATGCAAATTCATTAACTTGACAGTACCAATGCTTTATGGGACAATTAGATATCCATCAGATCAACATTTGTAGCACGTTTTATTTAATTTAATGCTGTAATTTTAGAGTAATGTCACTAATTACATATGCAAATAAACCCTAAATTAACTTGACACTGTTCAATGATTCATAGCACAATGAAATATTTATCAAATCAATATCTGTAGCACGTTTCACAAAATTTTGGTGCCGAAATTTCAGAGTTATATACCTAATTACAAAGTTTATTAAATATGCAAATGAACACATAATTAACTTTACACTACAAAATACTTTACAACAGAGTTAGATATCTGTCGTATCAGTATGTGCAGCAGTTTTCATCACATTTGATGCAGTAATTTCGGAGTTATATGACTAATTATAAGACTTCATGAAATATGCAAATGAGCTAATTATTAACTTGACACTGCTCAATGCTTCTCAGTACAACTGGATATTTATCAGATCAACATCTGTAGCAAGTTTCATCAAATTAACGCTGTAATTTTGGAGTAATATCACTAATTACAAAGTTCATTAAATATGCAAATGCACCCTTAATGAACTTCACACAACTAATTGCTCTACACCACAATTAGATATCTGTCGGATCAGTATCTGCAGCAGATTTCATCACATTTGGTGCAGTTATTTTGGAGTTATATCACTAATTACAAAACTTCATAAAATATGCAAATGACCTATTTGTTAACTTGACACTGCCAAATGCTTCTCAGTACAATTAGATATTTATCAAAACAATATCTGTACCCAATTTCACTGACTATGGTGCCGTAATTTCAGAGTTATATACCTAATTCAAAAGTTCATTAAATATGCAAATGAACCCTTAATTAATTTCACACTACTAAATGCTTTACACTACAGTTAGATATCAGTCGGATCAGTATCTGCAGCAGATTTCATCACATTTGGTGAAGTTATATCGGAGTTATATGACTAATTACAAACCTTCATAAAATATGCAAATGAGCTATTTATTAATTTGACAATGCTTCTAAGTATAGTTAGATATATATCAGATCAATATTTGTTGCAAGTATCATCAAGTTTGGTGCAGGAATTTCAGAGTTATCTCACTAATAACAAAAGTTCATTAAATATGCAAATGAGAAGATAATTGACATGACACTCAAAGTATCATCATAATGTTCTTAGATTGTCATCTGTGGAAAGTTTCATAAAATTTGTGCAGTATTTCTTGATATATGTCTACACTGTCATTACCGTCTCCATAGGGAAACCATTGTACGGAAAAAAAGATATTGCATAACTTTATTAATATGCAAGCCACGCTAACCAAAATCTAATCAGTTCTTGCAAGTAGCACATGGTACTTGTGTACCAAATCTGACTGAATCCGTTCATGAGTTTTTGAGTTATCGTGTAAACAGACAGACAGACACACACACACACACACACACACTAACACACACACACACACACACACACACACGGACAGACAGACAGACATCGCTATGACAATAGCCCACGTGTTTACACCACGTGAGCTAAAAATGGCAAAGCCGGAGATGTTTTCAGAAAAAAGTAGCTGAACTTGGCCTACAAGTGCTCCATTTTATTTTGTGATTGATTATGATTTAAGTTTGAGGTGTAAAGTTACGATACTTTGAGTTGTTAATCTTATTATTCATATTCACGGGCATGTAATTAAACCATTACTGTGTATTTGTGGTTAGTCACGTGGTTTAGCTCGACCAATCAAAACAG
This sequence comes from Ptychodera flava, assembly GCF_041260155.1. Classification (NCBI taxonomy): domain Eukaryota; kingdom Metazoa; phylum Hemichordata; class Enteropneusta; family Ptychoderidae; genus Ptychodera; species Ptychodera flava. Next base: position 19,587,628 of record NW_027248277.1, on the reverse strand, counting down.
GGCATGGTAATATAATAATAATTATTACGAAAATACCGCAAAGTAAGCACTCAGACATTAGTGCAACGCATCGCTCAACGCGCTAAACGCGCGCTAATGTCTACATCTATGTGTCGTTATACATTGTTATTTTCGTAATAACCTTAACTATACTGAAGTTATCTAAAGTAAACAAAACTAAAACTAAACTAAACTAAACTAAACTAAACTAAACTAAATAGTGAGAATAATCTGATGTTTTAGTGATTTGACTTGTTTAGCTACTAAAACGGAAGTATATCTGACCTGTTGAGTATGTATGTATGTATGTATGTATGTATGTATGTATGTATGTATGTATGTATGTATGTATGTATGTATGTATGTATGTATGTATGTATGTATGTATGTATGTATGTATGTATGTCTGCATCAATGTGGGTAGGGAGGGAGGAAGGGAGGGAGGGAGGAAAGAGTGCATGAGTATGTCTGTCTATCTATCTATCTATCTATCTATCTATCTATCTATCTATCTATCTATCTATCTATCTATCTATGGCTGTTATCAGTTTATGATAATGGCAGATATTTGGCAGGTATAACCAGTAGGATAGCGAATCAAATTTAGCTTAATCTTAGTATTGCGGGGCAGCTTATCTTAGCTCGTTGGTTAGACAAATTTTACCGCGTTAGCGTAGATTCAAAGAAGGAACACAAAAGGAAAGAAATAGATCTGAGAAAACAAAACCATGGCTCAGTAGATATGAATTGTCACCTTTTATATACAAGGAAAAGTGGCTGGTCTGTCGATAGAGCTTTTTTATCCTTGTTTATGGGATGATTAAAATAAATTATCATTCGGTACTGTATGTAAAACCCAAAGTAAAACTTTCTCAGTTTGTTTTCTCAATTATAAATCGCATACAAAAGTCGTCAATTGCATTTTGACTGTCAACTCAGACCCCCCCCCCCCCTTATATCGCGTTAATATGATAACCTAGCACTGGTAGTGAGATATAATCTCGATATCATCATATGCTATTACATTTTACGTATTCAGAAACCACAAAGCATTTTGAAATACATACAATATCAGCGGATGGTTAAAATTATTACAAAATGCGTTAACTAATGTTACAAAACGCGTTTTATTACAAAACGCTGATACCCTTATTACAAATCGCGTAAGCAATATTTTTTACAAAATGCTGATACCCTTATTACAAAATGCGTAGACCATTTTATTACAAAATGCTGATACCCTTATTACATTTTGCGTAAGTTGTTACAAAATGCGTCGTATTACAAAATGCCGCAGTACAAACATATATGTTTCACTACGGCAATGAAAGCAGACATTTGGTCAAAATGAATGCATACAGGATTGATTAGCTAATCTTTACACAGAACCTCATCACATATGCAAATAACCTAATATCATAATGTAACACTCATACAAGCGACCTAACGGCCGATATAGCTCCGCTGTGTGTAGAGAACAAGTCATCGTTGATGACACAGTCCCCACTTGTAAATGGGTACTTTGGTTACATGTCCTCAGAGAGGATAGAGTCCTCTTCATTAATTAGGTCTGTGATAAAATACTTTGATACAGATGGCACTCAATGGCCAAGAATGAGTTCTATGGTGATGAAAACATAAAACCAAAGTAGGCCACCATCCTAAAGTTCATAAAATGAGTCTACTAGGAATTAATCAACAGGATGTTGCAAAACATTTTTGCATACAATCCTAACACTTAACAGATTATCACTTGTACCATATTTCATAAAGTTTGATGCAGTATTTACAACACTATGAGATCAACATCTGTATCAAGTTTCATCACATTTGACGTTGTATTAATTTGTGGCTATATCACCCTAATTAGGAAAGTTCATTACTTATGCAATTACAAATTAATTAAAATGACACTGATAAATGTCTTTTTCAATGTTAAAGCAATGTGAGCTTAACATCTGTACAAAGTTTCATGAATTTGATGCAGTATTTCTTGACATATCAGCCTATTTACGAAACTTCAATAATTGACATGTTACTGCTACATGACGTGAAACAAATTGAAGAGCATATGTATGAAATAGGTCAATGTCCTTGTACCAACTTTGAATGATACTGGTGGCATTATGTCTGAGTTATGGCTCTGTACATAAGAAAATTGTAACAAATTCACCGCCATGTAGCGATATTTGATCTTACTGTTTAAAAAGTCAACAAGTATATGTACGACATAAGTCAATGTACATGTACCAACTTTGGATAAGATCAGTTGAGACTTGCCAGAGTTATGGCTCTCGACATGAAACAACCATAACGAAATTGCTACCATGTGGCCATATTGGACCATCTCGTGAAACCAATCGAAATACATATGTATAAATAAGTCAATGTCCTTTTACCAACTTTGAATAAATTTGCTTGATACATGTCTGAGTTATGGTTCCGGACATGAAAAAATCGGAAAAAATGGCCACACGGCGGCCATATTGGATTGTATCACAAAATAAATCAATGTGCATATGTATGACATAGGTCGATGTCCTGTACTAAGTTTAAATAAAATCGGTGAATAAAATCAGTTGAGACGGGCTGCCATGCAGCCATATTGGATCATATCATGAAACAAATTGACGTACATATGTATGACATAAGTCAATGTCCTTGTACCAACTTTGAATAAAATCGGTTGAGATATGCCTGACTTATGGCTCTATACATGAAAAAATCGTTAGAAAATGGCTGCCTGGCGGCCATATTGGATTGTATCACAAAACAAATTGACGTACATATCTATGACATTGGTCAATGTCCTTGTACTAACTTTGAATAAAATCAGTTGAAACGTGTCTGAGTTATGGCTCTGTACATGAAAAATCGTTACAAAATGGCCGCCTGGCGGCCATATTGGATCGTATCACAAAACAAATTGACGTGCATATCTATGACATTGGTCAATGTCCTTGTACCAACTTTGAATAAAATCAGTTGAAACATGTGAGTTACGGCTCTGTACATGAAAAGATCGTTACAAAATGGCCGCCTGGCGGCCATATTGGATCGTATCACAAAACAAATTGACATGCAGATCTATGACATTGGTCAATGTCCTTGTACCAATTTTGAATAAAATCGGTTGAAACGTGTCTGAGTTATGGCTCTGTACATGAAAAAATCGTAATAAAATGGCTGCCTGGCGGCCATATTGGATCGTATCACAAAACAAATTGACGTGCATCTGTATGACATATGAAGTAATTCTTGTACCAAGTTTGAATGAAATCGCTCCTTGCATCTCTGAGATATCTGCGTGAACGGACGGACGCACGCACACACGCACGCACGGACGCACACACGCACGGACACGACCAAACCTATAAGTCCCCCCGGACGGTGTCCGTGGGGACTAATAACTACTTTTTGAAACATGTTGATGAAGGTGGAAATCTTTGATAGCTCATTTCAATGGCCAGAAAAAAGTGGCTAAAATAGCTGCAAAAATATACAATTGAAGATTTCATCATAATATGAATATATCACATTCGAGCATTCATGAGAACATGTCAACCAAAGCAATCTGACGAGTAGTTTTTTGAGAATGAAAATTTTTGACCAAAAATGGCAAAATTGACTCCAAAAATAAAATTGCAGATTTCACCATAATTTCAATATATCATTATTAATAATCCAATTTGAAACCTGTTTACCAATATTAAAGCTATCGACTTGTAGTTTTTTAGGAACAAATTTTTTTACCAAAAATGGCAAAAATTGCCCCAAAAATACAAAATTGCAGATTTCACAATAATTCCAACATATCACATTTAGTTCATCTGTAGGAATCTGCATATCGAATTTCAAAGCTATCAGACCAGTACCTTTTAAGAAACACATTTTTTGACCAAAAGTGGAAAAAATTGCCTCAAAAAATACAAAATTGCAGATTTTATCATAATTTCAATAAACATCATTTAGTTCAACTGTAGGAACCTGTATATCAAATTTAAAAGCTATCAGATGAGTAGTTTTGGAAATGCACATTTTTTGACCAAAAATGGCAAAAATTGCCCCAAAATACAAAATTACAGATTTTATCAGAAAATCAATATATATTACTTAGTTCATCTATAGAAAACTGTATACCAAATTTCAAAGCTAACAGATGAGTAGTTTTGGAAATGCACATTTTTTGACCAAAGATGGCAAAAATTGCTTAAAAATGCAAATTTGCATATTTCTGCACAATTTGAAGAAATCTGAAATATCATCCCTAGGGATGTATGTAGCAAATATCAAACCTATCTGACTAGTAGTTTTGAAGCAGTGTTCGAAATAACACCTGTCCGGCAGTCCGAGACTGGTTGTTTTTCTGCCGGACTGGTAAAATAAAAAAGTTACCAGTCCGGCGGACAGGTTGACTTTAGCGTGGGGAGTCTTCTTTAAAACTATGTCTGCTATTTTTTCTCCGGGCTCCCATTCGAATTTTATGGCAAGACAGTTTTCTTTCCCGTAAATTCATCCTACTCAACAGCGCATAACAAAAATACTTAGGCACATAAAAGTAATCGCAGTATCAGGACTGGTAAGTTTTTGGCAGGACAGGCAACTTTTTGAAGTTACCAGTCCTGGTGACTGGTTGATATTTTCCACGAATTTCGAACACTGTTTGAAGAAGAAGATTTTTGAAGATTTTTTTACCAAAAATGACAAAATTGCCTTAAAAATACAAATATGCAAATTTCACCATGATTTGAAGAAATCTAAGTAAGGTCACCCTAAGTAAACTGCAAATTAAATTTCAATGCAATCGGACAAGCAGTTACAGGGAAGAAGATTTTTTTACCAAAAACAGTAAAAAATGCCCAAAAATACAAATATGCAAATTTCACCACAATTTGAAGAAACTTAAGTGAGGTTACCTAAAGTGAAATGCATATAAATTTCAAAAGCAATCTGACTTGTGATTTCAGAGAAGGAGGCAATTGTTGACTGACAACGGACAACAGCGGACGACGGACGACAACGGAAAATCAACCTATTTGATAAGCTCTGCGTTGCTGACAGCAGAGCTAAAAACTGACAGTTTAGATTGGCCTAATTATGATTAATAAATACAGCATAATTTTAGTCAAATCCGTGACTCCAGCATTGTTACATGGCCTAATTAATACCTTATAAGTACCTTTATTAACATCTCCAATGCTCGGTGCACCTTTACACCAAACACTATGATGGAAGGTGCTGTGGGTTTGTAGGTTTTGAAGTGGACGGACATACGTATGTACACATACATATCATACATACATACATACATACATATATATTTATATTTATATATACATACAAACATACATACATACATACCGGTACATAAATACCGGTACATGCATGTAAACATGTACAGACATACACACTGCATAAAAACACTATGATATTTACTGTATTAGCATGGATTATTGTCTGTATTTTAGCTGAAGAGTGCATATACAGATGATACAGTCAATAATCCATTGCTTGTATTCAGCAACCCTGTATTCTTATGGATTCGTGTGTATTCACATGTATTATTCTTTATTACACCTCACTCATTCAGCGTGCACTGCCATTGGTTAAACATGACTCACGTGACATGTAAAAGAACGTTGCCCTCTGCGAACGTGATGATGCCCTCTGCGAACTTGATGATGCCCTCTGCATTGAAATGACATGATGACGCCATTTTACTTACTGCGCATCCTTTCTGCGCAAAACAAATTGTCGTTCGCTTACAAGTACTTGCTATTATCGCTGCGAAACGTCATGCAGAGCTGTCACCGGCACAGTTAGACGATATTTTGATGCAAGTAAACAGCAAACAAACGAAAATGGCAACAAGGAATGCAATTTCTGTGTTCAGCGACTAGGCTATGCAAGCAACAAATTTGGATACACCACCGAGGAGATCGGCAAACTTTCAGCGGCAACCCTGGACTCGGCACTGACAACATTTTACGCTGAGGTCCAGACTCAGAAAGGCGAACTGTACTCGAAGAAATCTTTGTGTTTTTGTGTGTTTGCATGTTTGCTTGTTCGGTGTAATAAAAATAATAACACATGAGAGCTAGGGCAATATCACGATTTTTGCCTGCCCTCGGGCTGGTGGTCATGATCGAAATACTGATGATGCCCTCGCCTACGGCTCGGGCATCATCAATATTTCGATCATGACCACCATCCCTTGGGCAGGCAATAAATCGTGATATTGCCCTCGCTCTCATGTGTTATTATTTAAATAATACAGGCAACTCATTAATGTTAATTTATCTCCATTATTGCGTTTTCATGCAGTGACAGACATTGCTAAGCTCTGTTTGTTTATATAAACCGTATTATATATATATATATATATATATATCAAAGTATATATATATATCAAAGTATGTATGCGTATACAGATGTCCTAATGGGAAATTACAATTCTCGATGCTAAATGATATCTGTTACTTAAAGAGGCACTCCCACTTGGTAACACTTTAAAACACATTTTTTTAATGCCAATGGTCGATATTTGACGTGGTGACTCCGCGCGGATCGCGAGATATCGATAAAAAGATGTCATTTCCCGAGCGTATTTTTCACATCCCGAAGTTTTACCATCGTTTTTGGTTATGACCCGAAATCCCCCGAAAGTGTGTTGTTGTGCTGATTAACGATATTCTAAGGAGTCCAAAAACATTCGAATGACGAAATTAATTTACCTCCTACTGCGATGACTTTATATACATCATTATCAATGCATTTACCTATGGTAATCCTTTTTTAAAACTCCTCCTTAGTTTTTGTCGTTTTCATTATTCTCAATCAGTTGTATTAATTTTTAAACAATAGCACATAGATATCAGTTTTTACATGTAAAATATTAGTTGCCTCTGATGACTCATTTTGTTGTCTGACACATGCTCAGTTACGTGTGGTTTCGATACATAGCGGCCGCCGCGTGTGGTATGCGCGCATACCATGCGGCGGCCACTATGCATACTATGTATCAACCGCACCTATCTGTGCTAGTCACCGATGTGAATTCTGGTGGAATCAGCAAACTTTGTTTTTCGTTTTTTTGCCGAGTCAGTAGGACTCGGCTTTCTCCCATGGGACATGACCGCTCACCGACGCGAGTGGTACTGCTGTGGCATACAGCAGCGTCAGCGTAGACTCGTACTCCATAGCTTAGTTGACAATGGCCCCAGAGCCGAACGTTCTATGTTCGGAAGCTGAATTCAGGTGGGCCACCGGAATTCAAACTTAACTTTTTTGAGGACATGTTTTTATCGATATCTCGCGATCCGCGCGCAGTCGCCATGTCAAATATCGACCGTTGGCATTAAAAAAATGTGTTTTAAAAATGTTACCAAGTGGGAGTGCCTCTTTAAGTTTCATGCATCCTTCTTCTGTCTGACAACATACAGGTAGTTTGAAGACAACAGATATAACCCATAATTTCAGTGTTTCATCTAGGATACAACACCAGGGGGGCATTGATCCCCTCTACTGGAATTTTTGAGGGGGATTTTAAATTTGGGGGGATTTAACTGAAACATTTAATGACATCTTATATACAAGTTTTAATGTTCCAGTGATGTCACTTGTGATATACATACTACCGGTACAAGCCATAAATCATTTGCTTACAAAATCCAAGCTGCTGGCCGCAAAGACCATCCTCTGTAAGATTTTTTCAAAAGTCAACAAATTTGCGTATCACTGTTGTGAATGTATAGGGCTTCCAAGAGAGGTGGACAGCTCATTAATATTTATAAGCATTAATATCCCTAAAAATTGTAGCATATTCCCTCATGCTCAAATATTCTGTGTGTTTGTTTGCACATATTCTGTAAGTCTGCTTTCATAGGGCTTAAAGGCGGAGCCTCCTTTAAAAGGGCGCCAACCTATGGCGGCGTTCATTGTGTAAGTGGACACCAGCAGATAACATGAGGGCACACGATCCAGAAAATGCCACTTTTTAGTTTTTTCCGACCGCAAAAACGCTGACAGACTGCCAAGCAGTCAGCACGAAGCTGCTGCCGATCAAACTCAGTGGTTATATTCAAATTCTAACGTGACTGGAAGACGTTTTTTAAGGAAATTCGCGTGTGGTGCTGGGGAATAAATGACTGTTGGCAATTTGAACCGGACCGTCAATCAAACGATTATATAAGCTCTGTTTGCCGGATTAGCAAAAGGTGACAAAAGATTGAAATCAGTTTGTGTAATTAATGTTATAGAAATCAAACATCGTACTGGCCATGTGTTTGACTGGGAGGAGAACTCCACTAATGCGAGAACCAGGGATTGAAAAGTGCGGCTTTAACACCAAAATGAACAACAGCCACTAGCTCCCACAACAGCCAGCCATTCCCACTGTACCTTCAAGGGATTTTTTCATTTTTCACTGAACTGTCTGCACTACACAAACAAAGAAAAAAAATCTATTGTAGTTATAAAAGAATGTTTTGCAGCTTCTGAAAAAATAATGTGCTTGTTTGTCACGTTTTTACTGTGCGTATATCATCCCTTACTACTGTAAGTTTGGATCAACATTGCCCTTTGCAAACCAGTGAGCTGTGTTTTTGTAGTGACCTAGCTGGTCTTGTAGTTTTGTGCGCAGACTCAGTAGAGCTAAAATGAACAACTTAGAGGGTCAGATCCCGTATTTTGCGGAGTCAAGTTTTTCTCGATGTCAGATTCGCTCCAGTCGCTTTTTTTCAGTCATTTTAGAATGGGGAAAATAACAAACAGAAAGGTTGGTTGTTTCCAACAGTTAATTTTAGGGTTTATTTGCCCAGAAAAATGAGTCAGTGTCTGTTCACTGAATTCAAACTGGGCCCATTGACACCACAGCTTGCTTCATTGCTTGTGCAGTCTGCACTGAACACATTTCTGTGACAGTAAAGTCCAATTTTCATGTCAATTTTGCTATCAGAATTATTTTCAGAGTGTTATGGACATTCATAGGATGCACAAAAACTTCAGTTTGTCTTCTTTCTCAATCGTACAGAGATGATGTGACACAGAAACCTTATCGGGCTAGGGCAATGAACTTTTGTGAACGTAACTCTCAACTGGCTGATATAGGCTTTCATATGCAAAATCAGTGTACGGAAATTTACGCGTGGTATTGTTTCAACAGCATTTTATTGAAGCAGTTCAAAAAGTATCAAAATCGAACTAAAATTAGTCCCTTCCATGTAAATGTTCTTGCTACACTATACAATGCCTGTTGCCACACTATTAACAGGTGCCGATAACGGGTCAAACGCATCAAAGTGTGACAACCATGATAGCAGCCATTCCAGCCAGCTCAGTGCAGTGCAGTGCGCAATGGGTCGCCCCTTCTACGTGCAATTGGCGGCGCGTAGCACATCAAAGTTGGGGAATCGCGCTATCGCGTAGCCAAGATGAAACACTGTAATTTATGTACAATGTATGGTGTTTTAAGCATAAAAGTTCATGATTGCTGATGTAGATCTGCACTGCTTTGTGCTTGTTGTGATCACAAAATTAGAACAGCATATCATGTCTTAAAGTGTAGATGGAATTCATGATTATTCACAATCAAATAAGGCTGTTTTGCCATTGGTTTGGCCCCTGATTTACAATGCAGAAAATGATTCCCGGAGTAAGCCAATGATAAAATGCTACTACTGTTCCTTTGAAATTTGTTTTCTGCACGTTTCAAATCAGGTAAAATTATTTTGGTGTAATAAAGGAGCATTAAAAAACAGAGTTGTTTTGTTGACATTGTTCTAAATACTTTTGTTCCCTCTGACTGAAATAAAACTGAAATTCATCAACTTATATGTCAATTCCTAGAACTTATGAATGTCAATTAGGGCAGTCAGGTTGGGGCTGTGAAATCCGGCAATTTCGGTTGAACTAAAAAAAAGCACACTTATGGCCTATATATAAATCAGGACCTAAACAGCACTGATTCAGTCACTTAAATGACAATTGATCATTTGACTGCCAGTATTACTCACTGATTTGAAATAAAAAATCTTCGAAAGCGAATAGAGCTGCACTGTATTAGTTGGGCAGTCTGAGTCGGGTACATTTAACCCATAGACAGTCACAGTGGAGCAGTGGTTTAATAACGAAGATAGTTTCAGCAAGTATCAAACAGACACACAGCTATAGCATAGTGGCTGGTGCTCTTTCAACCAAGTCAGCTGATATGTGGGAGCCAATGAGGTGTCAGCAACCAATCAAGAGTCCGATATCAACAACAAACATAAAAGTAACGACTTTCAAGAGCTAGTGGGGAGGGGTAAAAAACACATAATTTTCGGAAAAGTCCCATCCCTGCAAACTTTGTCGCTGAGGAACAGTGCCGTGACAACGTAACAACGTGAACGCTCAATGTTTGATATACTCACAGTGATATACTTTAATAGCGAGCGCAGCGAGAGCGGCTGAAGGCCGCTCGTGAAGCGAGCATTAAGACTAATGCGTGTACAAGAAATTTAGAATGGAATCTCCATATACCTACGAGTTTGAAAAGAGAGCACAGTTCCATGGAGGCGGACATTTTGAATACTTTTACACGGATTGCGTGAAATTAAAGATATCATTACCACAAAAACTACTCGACAATGTGTATTGCCGACAAAAGAATCTCTCTGTTTCAAAGAAAGTGTGAAATTTGTTTCAAAATGACTATTTTCGATCACTTTTGAAGTCCCGGATCGGTCATCACTAGCCGCCGCCATTTTGAAACAAGCCTACTCTCGCGAGAACGAACGGTCAACTCACGCGAGAATTAAAAATAGTGTGCTGAGAGCTAGCTACCGACGGGAATATCAAGTACGTGTTTTACATTAGACTGCCTCTGTTCGCCCCCCCTGTTTAATATAATAAACTGATTGGAATCATATAATTTACCAGTTTTAAATAATTTTCGTTAGTGAACTTGGCATTTCCGAGTTAAATTGCTATAAAATGTTATTCTAGAAAACAATTGACAACAATTCAACCTCAACAAGTCAATGGCTAAGTTATGAATCATGCATCAAACACAGAAATTAGCATGCTATTGCCTGAAAACATCAATGACGATATACTACGCTGCGCTCGCTCTCAGGTCAGACCTGTTACATATTAAAGTTTACTTCACACACGGTTGACGCCATTGGATGGCCATAGCATAGCGCCTTACCGGTGCAGAAAATATGGAACGAATGACTACCAACAATACAAACACTTCTATCAGACACTCAACAGTTTGATATCAGATATTCGACACATTGCAATTTTCTATGCTAAGTGGTCATGCTATGAATGTAATTTGTAGATTCAAGACAATTAGCATACTGTCAGGAAACAGCATATTTTACACGGAAGTAGCTGGCTGAATGTGACCTTACATGACCTTTGAGCGCATTGTTCACACAGTCGGTGAGTCGTGCACACCTGCACCTGCTGACGTGTTACCGAGGTTAAGTTATTTCAGATATCGTTTATCCCGTAAATCGTGCCCAGTACTGTTCCGTTGTTATTGACGTACTTATTTCTGTAATAATGGAAACTGTAGCAACCTACCTGTTTTTAGATTATTGCAGTGGAGACGGCGCGGCCGACGGTGTGTCGATGTTGCCCTCTTCATGGGCGGCCATTTTGTGAATTTCTTCACCACGTTATTGCGCCACCTACGTCGATATCAGGTTTTGAATAAAATCGCAACGAAATAATTGACTGAACATTACATAAAACATTCATGATCCACTTTAGTGAGTAGTTTATTTATTTATTTATTATTTATTTATTTATTATTTATTTATTATTTGCTTGCTTATTAATTTGTTTATTTATATGCCAAGGTATTCATGTGTTTTCCGAACATGGTAATTTTGCAGCTGCGCAATGCATTTAAGCAATGTCAAAACATTCAAGAGCTGTCCTGTAGAATGCGTGTACGTAGCGTCCAACCAATTAATTGAAAATTGAAAAATTGCCCCTACACGTCAGAAGAATAATGTTACTTTGAAAAAATAAATTCTTATTTTTCTGGACGATATCTTTAATAATTTTTAGATTTTACTTCCCATTACAAACTTAAATGTTTTGGTATGTAGCTGTTATTATGAGGGACAAAACTCTATTTTGACAATTAAAAAAAAAACTTTCTAATGTTGACAGTACAACTTCTTTTTAGGGGCACAACTCTTATTACGGGAACGAAACTCTAAATCTGGTGGAAAAAATTCTAATGCTGGCATATTTAAGGTAATCTTACCTTTTGCATTTTACAATAGTAAGTTTTAAATACTCAAAAATTGATTGATGAGAACTCTTGTTTTTTTTTAAGAGTAAACTTTTAATAGCTATATTAATAGCTGTGTGATTCAGAAAACACTCCTAATACTTTAAAAATATTGAAGAAATATGTTGGTGGATTTTCCAAGCATCGTAAACCATCTTTTCATTATTGGGATACACTATCTGTACAAGTGCAAAATGCAAAAGTGTTTACTGATATCTCCAAGATTCAGAGTAATGTGAAAACAAACAGAGGAATGTTGAGGAATAAATTGCAAAACATAATGGGAAAATAGAAATCTACATTACCGAAAGAAGTGTAATTTAGTTGGGTTTTTTTCAAAAGCGCTTATTTTTTCTGTATGCCACTATTGTGTGTCTTTCTTGTTTTTGTTTCTTTTCTTGTGTCTTTGTATTGTGTCAGGAAAATGGAAAAGCTCTAATAAAAAACTTATTAAAATAAAAAAAGAAATATGTTGATTTTCGAGAAAAAAATTATTCATATTACATGAAAGTTTTACTTTATTAAGGGATTGTTTCATTTTCTAATGAAGAATATAGTTTCCTAAGTGAAAATTTTCTTTTACACTAGTAAACTGTTTTCTAATTTCCCGTCGCACAATTATGAGGGTGCTATTTCTATACTGACTGACTCTTTTGTGAGGGCGCTGTTTTGAGGACTAGTACTCTGCGTGCAATTTTTTTTCTGAGATGACAAAATCTATTTCGAGACAGCAAAATCCCAAAATTCTCATATTAGAGGACGTTGTAGGGATACATAGACTCATCAAACAGATGATATGGCTATGCTGTGCGAAGCAGGATCTAGTTTATTTCATGGAGGTAACGTCTACTACCTCCTAGCCCTTCGTACAGGTCTGTGTGTTCCCGGCAGTATACGGCCTCCACCACAGCCTTGCAACGGTCTATGGAGATAACTGGCGACTCTGCGGTCCGCATCCGGACCGCCAACGAAAAAAACGGTCTTTTTGGCCGAAATTCTGCTCTATCGGGGCAAAATCCTTTCCATGCCTACCTTAACCTCCTAACCGACCTAAGAAATGATGCGATTAAGTTCTCCTAACGTCCAAAACCTCTCGTTTTCTGAACATAACGTACTCTACAAGTTGTTTACCCATAGAGATCACCATTTTGAATCTCGCCAGTTACCTCTATGGACCGTTGCAGGGCTGTAATGGAGGCCGTATAACGCCGGGAACACACAGACCTGTACGCAGGGCTAATTACCTCCATGATGTATTCCACACAAAACAACTCGTTTTGTCTACACTATCATTCATTCAATTAAACACGCAACTCACGATCTATATGAGGGAAAGTGGCTCACAAGCTTTGTTCACCTCCACTACAGTAGCAAATCATACACCTACAAGTGTTTCCTCTGAACTTCTGACCAATCGCTAGTCAGTAAATTCCCGCCTCTGGCTTACTTCATTTGTAGCAAACAGTTATACACTGGCCGCCACAGGCCCGAAAACGGCTACATCTGCCGCTGCCGACAAAATAATATTTTGACGCTTTACTACGAACCGCTATGAAATATTAAATGATCAATTCATTCACTGTATCGTAACGCTAACAGCTGAAAACGGTAGCCCTGCGTACGTTGCTGTGTGTTCCTGGCGTGCGGCACTCAAGTTGGAGACCGTAAAACGCCGGTAACATACAGCATCGTACACAGGGATAAGACAACAGTTGTACGAATTGTGAAGTTGCCTTCATTTCCTTTATCGTACCCCACCCCCGAGTACCCAGGCGGTTGCAGTCCCCGGGTTGCTGGGTACCCATGCTTGTTACCCAAGTTTGAAAAGTACCCCCTTTCCTAGAATATTTCTGAGAAAAACACCCCCTATTTGTGGCAAATCTGGGAGAAATTAACTGTAAAAAACATACCCTTATTTTCGAAATCTAGGAGGTTAGTATGTTGACTTCCAGGGTTGACCCTGGAGGTTGACTTTGTATACATGTACATACTTCACAAATGTTTGACAGTTTGTCCTTAGTCACATTCATCACCGTCCCTCTCACCCGTGGGTGGAGGGACGGTGCATTCATACACAATCATCTTCCTTATCCGTTTCTTTGTGAGTGAGACTAGACCAGATTTAGTGTCCTAGGGAATTTATGAAAGGACTACCCCTAATCTCGGAGGTTACTCTGAAAAAGTGCCCCTTTTTCTCGATTTCACGGACCTAGAATCTCCGAGATGACGGAAGAAAAACACCCCCTTTTCCGTGAATTTGGTAACGCGCATGGGTACCCACCAACCCGGGGACTGCCACCACCGGGCCGAGTACCAACTCGAAGTTAAGCTGCACTGCTGTAGCTCGAGGTTTTTCCGGGGTATTTTGATCGGAAGACAAATCTTTGTATTTTTCCGTCCGACCGAAATACCAAGGCGAAACCTCGAGCTACAGCACTGCAGCCGCTCAAAGCTTTGACCCGTTTGCGTGTCCGTTACAACGATGAAGTCAGGTATGGCTGTCTTGAAGACACTGGCTTCGTTAATGCCCGGCGGTTTAGGAGGTTAACTCAGGTATTGCATGGTGGTATACTTGAATTTCCGCCGAAGTTAAAATAACTTTTTGCACATATCGTGAAAAACATGTTTTACTCCTCTCAACTCTGTGGCACTTGCTGTGTTTGCTGTGCATAATAGGTAAGTGCGCCCTCACATAAAAATATTTCTCCGCGAAACTTCAGTTGCGCCTTCAAGTTTGCCAGTTTCATACGTTTCTTTCTTGTATTTTTAAACAACGGAATTACGTTTTGCCAAATAATTCAATCATTCTCAAATGTAGAAAATGTATCTGAAAGGAATTAATTTTAATTTCGTGCCATTACATAAAAAGCATAAAAAAGTTTTATTAAAGGTATTTCAATTTGATGCTTTGAGAAAATCAGTTTTCCATTGAGAAATTAATTTTACTCCAGGAAAATAAAACTTTTCTTTTAAGAATTTAAGTTTGCTGCACTAAGAACATAAAGCTTATATAATCCACTTACAATACACACTTCGTGCTCAGCAAAAATGTCTTAACAGCTCGAGATTGAACAGGTACTTTTCCCACAATGTTTAATTCTGTAAACTACTTTCGAGAAAAAATGTTTTGTTCAAATTAAAGTAAAGTTTATTTTGTTAAAAGTAAAACTCTCATTTAGTTAACAGTTTTAAAAAACAGTTTACCCCAGCATAAAGTTTCCTGTACAGAATTAAAAGTTTGCCTTTCGAGAAATAAAATCTCGTACAAATATTAAACATATTGTCAAGAAAAATTAGAGTTTATTTCCAACAATATTAAACATATTGTCAAAACAATTGTAGCTTATATTCAAGTAAAGTTCCGTGTGGCGTGTAGGACCCAATGTACTAAGATGAGTTGGCTCGTTTAAATTTTAACTTGTTGGGATTGAGAATTTTGACTATCTTAGCGACTGTTACTTATCAAGGAAATCTGTAAATCAAGTAATTATATCATTTGATATCAAATCTGTGAAAGCGTAAGAAAATGGACCGAAAATAAAACTATGTTTTCACAAATACCTTTACTGAAAACTTTACGGCAGGCTAGCATTGCTGGAAGGTTATGATAGGCTTGATATATAAACTTTGTGCTTGTGGTGGAGATGAATTGGCCTAATAACGCCACTTTTATTAGTCAATGGTCTTTTCGCAGTACAAGGGAGACAACGGGTGGACTGGGAAAGGACAGTCTAAGAAATTCTGCATTAACGCCATAAATATGAAATTTTGGTATCATGATCGGTCAGACATATAGATAAACACTTTACTATATTGGATTTGTCAAGTATTTCGAGTACGCATGGGTCAAGGTCAATGCATATGGATCTAGACGTTTAGCATTTCAGAGTAGCTCAGGATTATGTTTTACAAATATTAAACATATTGTCAAGGAACTTCTGATAAAATAACTTTAAAGTTGGCAATAATACTTTAGATTTTGACCAAGTCACTTGACCTGCAGACTATATTTTCCCTCCAAAATCACATATGGGAAATAAGATGTTTCAACCACTGGACAAAAATGTATTCAAAACAAGATGTGAGTAGCATAATTGAAAATTTATGAGATTTTCACAATATTTTTCTTCAAAATACTGTAAAAGTCCAGCGATTTTTTTTACATTAATTTTAATATTCATTTGGTAGTGTCATATTATTTAGTTAGAGCTTGGTGTCTGTTATGCATAATTACTCTTTCTGATTGTGCAGAAAATTACAAAATGTTTCAGTGTAGAAATTGAAATGTTATCACCTATCTAATATAGCCGTGCAAACCGTATATATATGTACGTATATATACCCAACATGGCCTCAATAGACCATGTTCCGAACCGCGCGTGACATTCCGAGATATCGCGAGAATATGTGGTTCGCAGTGGACGCGTTCTCGCAACACAGGACAAACTGCGTAAAACAGGACAAGTCGCTAATTACGTTAAACACTGCATAAAATATATGAAGTTGCAACCTTTGCTCAGTTCTGCACTTTTTCTAGTTCCATACAAAGTTTGACTTGTATTACTAAGCTGGAAACCTGTTTCTACGGGCATGTATTAAAGTCTCGCGAGATCTCGCAATCAGCGGAAAATCGTCTATTGCAAGTGTCGACTGTACTAAACACGCCAAACAGAAGTCGTCCAAGAGGTAGTCCATAATATAAAAATCTACAGCCTCGAATAGTCTGAACATTTTGCAGCCACGATGCCTTTTTGGAGAAACACTCACTCGAAAGTTATCCGCAGGTGTGAAAATAACAGTGTCCGTGAAAACGATGAAAAACATTCTCGCGATCATCAATCTCCAAGTATCTAATTGTCCGTCCCTTATCATGACTCTATCAAATTCAAAAGTGCATTATTGTCATGACCGACACAAGTACGGCAGAAAGTATTACAACAATGCTTTTCTGACATGTAAGTACGTACTGTTTGTTATCAGAATAGTTTCTAGATGCAAAATATATTTCTTCCATTATGTAAATTATTAAAAAAATGCGTGTGAAATTGCACAATCAAACAAATGGAATAAAAGCCATGTATAAATAATATCATATGCTGATAAATCTTAACTCCTCTACTTCATGTCTATGACTTCATATCGATTCAAGAATCTTTCTTTTTATCCTACATGTATATTTTTAAATACAGTTCGTAACCAAATCAGCATTTGACATCTCGTTTTGCGTTTTACCAAATCCACTATTTTTGTTTTAATTTGGTCCGCATCTTTCCGATAATACACTAAATCATTCGACAAAACGCTTTGTTATGTTTTACCTCATGCTCTTTTCTTTCACACAACCATGCCAGGAAACGTTTGAAAGTACGCTTGTTATTGAACATTCAACAAGGTAGCAGAGCAGTCTCTATTTTTTAGCTGGACCGACTGAAACTTTCTTATTTCTGTCGAAACAAACTGTCATTATAGTAACATCTGTAAATAACGATCTCGGCAATTTACTGGAATTTTGAAATTTTGATGAAATGTAGTAACTTGTTCTCTCCCCAATAATTGAATAATTTGATATATTACATCATTTCTATCATTATCGTATTTGTCTCAGATTAAATACGAAACTACTATGGACAATCCGTTTAAAGGTTGGACGAGTTTGACTTAAAAGTGGGTAAATGATACATACAAATATGGAATTTCCAACTTTATTACTTTTCCTCGGCAATACAGAGATCGTAATGTTGAAGGGGTTAGTGCAGAGTTTGAATTCAGAAATATTGTAACATATCATTTCAAGTATTGAGTTTTCTTTTAGTTTGAAATTTGCCTTCTCTACTCATGTGGATTATGGGCATGGTTTTCAGCAAGATGCGGACCAACTAAAGCTCTTGTAGCCTTGGGCTAAACAATGAACACTTCTGTATGAAGTTGATGCATAAATCCTACTACGAGGCGGAAGAACAAAATAGCAAATTGCACGTACAGGCTAAAATTAAGTTTGTTGCTGTTTTTATAAGATTCTGGCAAAGGTACATGACATATATGATTTACCCAACATAATTTACTACTCATATCGGTGTTCGTGTCATTTACGCCATGCCAGATATTCAGTAAAAGGCTGTCCAATTGGGTCACGCTAATTGTGCAGAAAATGCAAGACGGTATTTCTGAAAACAAAAATGATGAGAAAAGTATTTTTAGTATCAACTTGATTGAAATAAAGTGTGATCTCTTGAGAATAGGATGATTGACAACATTATGGGTTGAACACAACCATTTTTATTACATTTTTACTACAAATTTGAGTGAAGGAAAGTATTTACTGCAAAATATGGCAAGAACGTTACACAGAATGCAGTAGAAGAAAGTTTTTTTTTTCGTTACAGAATAACCTCTTGTCCTTCACGTTATTCTGTCGTAAATTGATTGCATATACTCCATCTTTTCCAGCACTGAAAATGTTGCCATTCGACTTATTATGTTTACAAAATATACCTTTCACTACATAAATTAAGTTTTCTTTTTGTCCTTCAATGTCCCCTACTTTCCATTAAAGCCCCCGCTCAATTATCAGATTTATCTAATCTAAATATTATATATTTGATGAAATGTTCAATAGAAAACAAAAGAATGACAAACTGTTAACTGGCTGTTGACACAATACCTAAAGCGAGAACCTTGTATTGAGAAGGGCACCTTTAAAGGATACGTAGAGGGACTTCGTTGTCCTTTATCACAATACGATTCAATATGGCCACCAGGTCTGGGTATAGAGTTGACCTTTAAGAACCTATCAGATCAGAGAGCTGTCTGAAGGCTTTGACCTCTGCCTCTCAACTTAAACTTAACATACTTAATTTAATATCAAAGCTTCACTTCACCCTAATTAAGAGTTCAAGACGCCCTCTCACATATATTCATTGTGTTACTCAATGCCATTGTGAAATCTTATTTTTTGCTTGATAATTACTTGAAAATTTCAAGGAATTTGGTTAAAAAATACCCAAATTAGTGTCAATGGTTGAAATTGGAAAGCTCTGAATGAATCTGGGAATACCTCTGACTTCAGACCAACAGTTCTGGCCTCTGACATCTGCCGCTCTTCAAAGTTAACTCTACTTTGTGCCTACTGCTTATAGGAATCTAGACAATGGTTCACAGTATTATACATCACTTACAAACCAATATCACCTCCTGTTCCTTGTGTCTTATCAGCATTGTGCCATTTGTTCTATTGGACACTTGGTGTCGACCTCATAACCAGATTCAAATGATAATAACACTGATATGACAAAGGAACTTGTGGTATTGAAGAATAACCTTAGTATATGTACCATAACAATTTGATCAATAGTTTGCTGGAGGAAAATGATATACACTAAAGAATATGCATATTTTATGCTAATTTTCAAAACATATACAATATTCAGCTTCCTATAACATTTACATTCAGTTGCTAGTAGGTAAAATGATGAAAATGTTGACTGGTTGACAAAGAATGTGACCTATTTGACAAACTACCATACATTTCATTGACAGAGGAGCCCACACAAGTTACTTGCATACCATAACACACCTACTACTTGATAACATATGAGCACACGCAATTAGAAATAGTTATACGCACACAAATTAGTTAAGTTTGAACAAGTATATTTTTATTGGACTAAAAAGATACATCTAGTTTTCACCAGACAAACATTCATTTTTTCAATTTTGCTAATAATGTGGTATAATCCCAGTAGACTCAAATCTGATCATTGTCCCTGTGTGAATTTAAACCCAGCAATGTAATCAATATGTACATAAGTATCAAGTAATGGAAATTACAATATATATGATATAAAATAATTATTTTATAGATGCCTTCTACTTTCTTATACTTTTCTCATAAGACTTCTTTAGTGACAATGAGAACATTTCTTAGAGATTACAATGATGTAAAATACAAATAACTTCAGTTTGAAGGAACAGTCACAAAATAAAGTCAATACATGACAAGATTAAACACTCAGTCAAACATTTTACAGTCTGTATCAAAAGAAATCAAGTTCAATAATTCAAGCATACCATTTCCACTATGCATGGATGAACAAATACTGTTACATAAAGTTTTGAGCTAATGAAATCATTTGTAACAAAATGTTAGTTGGCAGGTGTCTTTCATACAGATAAGGAAAGCAACTTTCCCTCACATAGTGGCAATGTCCATTTGTCATAATCAAGCAAGTCGGAAGAGGAAAAATCCATTTTGTCTAGAAGTCACAAAAGAAATCACATATTCGCATTCTGCAAAGACATATACTGGGAATAACTTAAAGACAACAACTAACCAGGTGGTTTTGCCAAACTATTCACAAATTTCTAAATGATTGATCATGTTAGGTACTTCCTCTTAATGGTAAGCCAGCAAATTAAATTCTGTTCTGATATTAAAATAATGACATGACACTATGTTCAACATAATATAAAGATGCCAGTGTCTGTGGTAATAAGTATGTATATTTGGCACTCTGGAGAGGCAAAAGTCAAGCAAACATTTGTTACCCATGTTGCCAAATAAACTGTCGATCAATTGTTTCCAATAGCAACAAAGTTATCGTAAATACATTATACTGGGTACTGTGTGCAATAGGTACATTGTATATTTACAAATATAGCCACACTACAGAAAAAATACCGCATAAAAGAAATAGTCAGACTTAATATCCCAAGAGATAGAAATGTTCCAAGCTCAAAGTATTGACCTTCAATCTCTAAAGATTTCATACAATACCAGTTACTGACTCTCTCTAAGCATTTTTTGTCCTCTATAATAGTTATCTTGATGTCATCAAACCTTTCACATATTGTCACTTATGCAAATGCCTTGCAATATTTAAACCCTGTGAATCGACATCTAATTTACCATCATCAAAAAGAGACAAAGATTTGGTATTATTGCATTGTCTGGATGTGTACAAGTTAAATTATACTTGCACATGTAGTTGAATAAATTATGTAGACAAACTACAAGCCATTATGGAAACAGAAAAATCACATAATTTATATCTGTATTGCACAGGAAAAACAATGTACGTGTAGATAAAGAATGAATGCAAAAAAATATCATCAAATCTGAACCTGAATCGACCGTAGGTTTCACATATCAACTAGAAGTAAATAATATAACATGCTAGTGAATAATAATACACTATAAAATGAATACTCCATTTTAAACCTCTATCATGTGACCAGATTAACAATGTCACAAAATCTTTAACTGTCTACTAAAATTTAACAATTCTGTAAACATATATATTGAAAGACTAGAGGCAACTGAATGGATGATTTTAGATTTATTGTCAAACCTATGTGCCAAATGGAAATATACATTGGTTACAATGGAAACTACAAAAGTGTTCAGTGGCATGGCTATTGTCAATATATGACATATATTGGAAATATATATTATGTTGATAAAAACACAATGTGACAAAGTAACTTTAACGTTTCATCAAATTTGACGCTGTATTTGTGGATATATCACTCTAATTAGGAAAGTTCATTACATATGCAATTACAAATTAATTAAAATGACACTGATAAATGTCTTTTTCACTGTTAAAGCAATGTGAGCTTAACATTTGTACAAAGTTTCATGAAATTTGATGCAGTATTTCTTGACATATCAGCCTAATTACAAAACTTCAATAATTGACATGATACTGCTACATGACGTGAAACAAATTGACGAGCATATGTATGAAATAGGTCAATGTTCTTGTACCAACTTTGAATGATACTGGTGGAAATATGTCTGAGTTATGGCTCTGTACATGAGAAAATCGTAACAAAATCGCCGCTACGCAGTGATATTTAATCTTACTCTTTAAAAAATCAACATGTATACCGGTATGTATGACATAAGTCAATGTCCATGTACCAACGTTGAATAAAATCAGTTGAGACTTGCCAGAGTTATGGCTCTCGACTTGAAAAAAACACAAAACAAAATTGCCACCATGTGCACGTGGCCATATTGGACCATATCGTGAAACAAATCGGCGTACGGTACATGTGTATAACATAAGTCAATTTCCTTGTACCAACTTCGAATAAATTTGCTTAATGTCTGAGTTATAGTTCCGGACATGAAAAATAGTAAAAAAATGGCCACATGGCAGCCATATTGGATCGTATCACAAAACAAATAATGTGCATATGTATGACATAGGTCAATGTCCTTGTACTAAGTTTGAATAAAATCGGTGAATAAAATCGGTTGAGACGTGCCTGAGTTTTGGCTAAGGACATGAAAAAATTGTAACAAAATGGCTGCCATGCAGCCATATTGGATCATATCATGAAACAAATTGACGTACATATGTATGACATAGGTTAATGTCCTTGTACCAACTTTGAATAAAATCGGTTGAAATATGCCTGAGTTATTGCTCCGTACATGAAAAAAATTGACATGCATATGTATGACATTAGTCAATCTCCTTGTACCAACTTTGAATAAAATCGGTTGAGATATATGCTTGAGTTATGGCTCTGTACATGGAAAAGTCGTAATAAAATGGCCGCACGGCAGCCATGTTGGATTGTATCACAAAACAAATTGACGTGCATGTCTATGACACTGTACCAACTTTGAACAAAATAGGTTGAAACATGTCTGAGTTATGGCTCTGTACATGAAAAAATTGTAATAAAATGGATGCCTGGCGGCCATATTGGATTGTATCACAAAACAAATCGACGCGCATATGTATGACATAGGTCAATATCCTTGTACCAACTTTGAATAAAACCGGTCGAGATGTATGCCTGAGTTATGGCTCTGTATATTAAAGATCTTAACAAAATGGCCGCACGGAAGCCATATTGGATTGTATCACAAAACAATTAACGTGCATATCTATGACATTGGTCAATGTCCTTGTACCAACTTTGAATAAAATCGGTTGAAACATGTCTGAGTTATGGCTCTGTACATGAAAAAATCGTAATAAAATGGCCGCCTGCTGCCATATTGGATCGTATCACAAAACGTATCAATGTGCATACGTATGGCATATGAAGTAATCCTGGTACCAAGTTTGAATGAAATCGCTCCAGGCATCTCTGAGATATCTGCGTGAACTGACGGACGGACACATGGACGCACGCATGGACATGACAAACCTTTAAGTCCCCCCAGACGGTGTCCATGGGGACTAAAATATTCAGGTATCAAAACTGAGACTGGAATTTACCCTGCTCAAAATCTAAATCATTGAATGTTGGTGTTACTTATTTTGGAAGATTGGCAAATCACATCAGTAGTTTTAATACTGAGAGAAGAATTACCCTATCATCCACATGATGTATAAATACTGTTCTAAAGAGCATTTTCTCATCTCTCTTCCCTACCATACACAAGCTGGTACACTGTACCTTACCAATACAATCTACAGCATTCCTACAGATACACTACTAGTATATCTACATAGTATATACAAACACAAAAAGCATTCAAAATACAGTTAATAGATGCACTCAGACTCCAAAATAGCTTTGACACATGTGATGTTACTTTATAGTATGTAGCCATCAATCTTAGAAGACGTAATAAAAAAATCCAATCACTAATTAAACTTATTTGTATGTGTATATGCTCTGGATTTTTACTTTCCTGCAAGTTCTAAAATCTGACTTTGTAATGAGCAGTTCATTGAAAACTGTATTCTTTTCCACCCTAATTTGCAGTATTTTCAGTATAATCTGTAGCTAACAGTCTGGTTTCAATTCTGATGGTGACAGAAAGTTATCGTATGTGGTGAATGGTTCTTATGCTTTAAAACTAATAACTCCGTGTACATGAATTGGTAGAAGTGGACTTTCATTGGCCTACACTTAGACTGACTAAAGTGTCTCCCTTTAACAACACTAGTATCAGTTTTTTGCTAAAATTGTCAGACTGGACACTGCAGTTTTCGCTGTATTCTGCAACTCAACTGCCATAATGATTTGCTTTTGACCTTTTAACATGGCAAAAGAATACTCAAAGGTAAACCGACATTAGCCAACATGACTGTTTTGGCTACATCAAATTGTTGGACATCCTCTCTTATGCAATCTATTAATTCACTACCAATTATAGCAGTAGCCTTTTTTTCTTTATCTTGTTGTAAACAAGTTCATAACCATGAATGATAACAGTGGGTTTGGGCTAAAACATGGTGGTGAAAGGGTTACTAAAATGTGCTTTATTTCAAACTTGCCATAAAAATTGTAAGTCCCGATACTGACAAAAGAGCAGACTGTGTCAGTCTCAAAAGAAGATGAGCAAAATTAAGTTTGAAAGGAGTAAGAAAGGCAATTTGAAAGCAGAAAGACCAGACTTAGTCATTGTGTTACTATGTCTGACTGTCTGGCTTTCAGAATTATGTCCCTAGAGCAACTGACGAGTGAAGAGATTTAAACCTACTATCAAAGTATATCCAGGAAAACTGTTTGCCTGTTCAATGCCAAGAATTCTGTTCTATTGAAAATGATTTAGACCAACAATAGCAAGAGAGGTCTGGCTGACACGATATAAAGATGGTATGTACTATTCACATGGTAAGTTTCTATCTGTAAAGATATCTTTATTTCTAATATTTTTATTTCTGTCAAATTTTTATTTGTCTTATCAAACTTGTAAACTTGACTTGATACCATTTTTCTAACTTGAAATGACAAAAAATCAAAAAGTAATATAATTGGGCATAAGATGTTTCTAGATATTTGTGTCTGAATAACTTTTGGCCAATTTTAGCAGGCCAACTTTTCCAATAACAACACAAATACAGTCATGTTCCTCCACACAGATCCATGTTACTTTGATGAATAACATTTCCAACAATTGTTTATTCACTTCTCCCTAATTATGTTATCCTTCCTTCTGAGAAACCCATAACAAAACCAGATATGAACTGAAAATGCTCACGTGTTTCATACAGTTATGTGTAAATTTGAACCTTTGCCACATGTTTGCAACTTCATTGAAAGTATTATGATCAACATAATGAACAATAATCACCCCTGATTAATTCTCAAAGGTCATGAAGTATACAAATATGTAATTAGCTGAAATAAAATATTAAAGTTCTTTGACTGCTGTCATTTATATAGCAAGTGTAATTACCGTTGGCCAAGTCCTTCAAGCCATATATGCCGAGCTGTGAAAGCTCATTAGATATGCAAATTGTAAATTAGCTGACATGAAAATGTGAAATGACTTTCGATATTGTTTTAACCAGGTATAATCATCAATGTTGTCATGTTTTGCCAACTTTGATCAAGTAAATCCCAGTATATATCCCTAATAAGCAAAGTTCATTAAATATGTAAATTAGGAATTGACTTAAGTAAAAATGCTTAATGATTGTCAATAATGTTGTATCATGGTATCTGCAATATATGTAGCAAGTTTTGTCAACTTTGGTCAAGTCAATTCAGATATATATCTCTAATTAGGAAAGTTCATTAAACATGCAATTAGGAATTTGCTGAAGAGAAAATGATTAATGACTTTCAATAATATTGTATTACAGTGTCTGAAATGTACATAGCAAGTTACATCAATTTTGATCAAGTCAATTCAGATGAATATCCCTAAGTATGAAAATTCATTTAATATGCAAATTAGGAATTGGCTGAAGTAAAAATAGCGTCAATGACACTGTAGCTCCCATCCTGGACTATTTAGTGTTTGTTCTCTGGTCAGATATTTGAACATATGTGAAAGGGATAAAGTGCATGAAGTGAAAATACTTAAATGAAATGTACTGGAGACAGTGAAATATGTTTAATGTAATTATTCAGAATATAAAATGGAAAAAATACAGAATTAGATATATCGAATACTGTGATACAACCATTAACTCAACAAGTCATTTACAATGACATAGTCCCCACTTGTAATAGGAGTACTAGTCTTGATGGGGCAGGAAAATGTGGTCATTAAGAAGTATCATTGGAGTGTATATGTTGAGATCTATGGGCACATAGGTCTATGTCGTTGTTCCCAATTTGAAACACATGAGGCATGTCTAAGTTACGGTTCTAAATCGGGAAAAAAGATCAGACCTCTAGCAGTATTGGCCAGCCAAGAAATACATATGCGCATTATAAATGAGGTACAAGATGTGACATCTTAAGGTCTAATATCCTATCAAAATTGGAGGGTATAGAACTTGTGGTTACTGAAATATGCATATATATGTATAATCAAGGTCAAAGGTCATCAAGGTCACATGACATTTTCAAAAAAAAAATTATATTCCTAATTAATCCCTATATGCCAAAAAATCAGATCTCTAGCTCTATTCGCTTGCCCAGAATTAGATGTGTACATAATTAATGAGGTAAAGCGTGTGTTGTCATAAGGTCTCCCATCCTACTAAATACAAAGGACATAGCACTTGTGGTTACTTATTTATTGACATAAACATATATTTTAGGTAAAAGGTCATAGAGGTCACATGACATTGGTCAAAAAATTTCTCTCCTATAGTTATCCCTATATACCAAAAATCAGACATCCAGCTCTATTGGCTCGCTCAGAATGAGATATGCGCATAATTATTGAGGTACAGTATGTGGCGTCATAACGTGTCCCATCATACCAAACATGAAGGGTGTAGCACTTGTGGTTACCGAGTTATGGAAAAATATGTATATTGGAGGTCAAAGGTCACCGAGGTCACGTGACATGTTGTCAAAAAAATTGTATTGCTAAGTTATCCCTATATACCAAAAATCAGACCTCTAGCTCTATTGGCTCGCTCAAAATTTGATATGTGCATAATTAATGAGGTACAATATGTGGCGTCATAAGGTGTTTCATCATACCATACATGAAGGCTGTAGCACTTGTGGTTACTGAGTTATGGACAAATATGTATATTGAGGTCAAAGGTCACCGAGGTCACGTGACATTTTGTCAAAAAAATTGTATTGCTAAGTTATCCCTATATACCAAAAATCAGACCTCTAGCTCTATTGGCTCGCTCAGAATGAGATATGTGCATAATTAATGAGGTACAATATGTGGCTTCATAAGCTGTCCCATCATACCATACATGAAGGCTGTAGCACTTGTGGTTACTGAGTTATGGACAAATATGTATATTTGAGGTCAAAGGTCACCGAGGTCACGTGACATTTTGTCAAAAAATTTGTATTGCTAAGTTATCCCTATATACTGATTTTCACTTTGTTTAGTGTGATTAGATATTATTTTAGCTGAAAAAAGGGTCCAGGGAAAGTAAGGAAAATCCAGTATTCCACAGTGTAACATTGGCTGAAAATATAAAATTTCTTTCAGTCTCTAGAATCCGAAACCGAATCCGAAACCGAATCCGAAACCGAGTCTAATTTCAGCATCGTCTAGCCAGAGTGTAACGTGGGGATAGCGCCCTCAAACCACAGATACCGGCTTCCCATAGACTACCATGTATCAGAAAAATTAAAACTGTGATAACTTCATTAATATGCAAGCCACGCCACAAAACCTTTTCAGTTCTAGCCATTTGAATTCTGAAGATGTCTACCAATTTGACTGAAATACGTTCAGCCGTTTTTGAGAAATGGACCAACAGACAGACAGACAGACACACACACAGACAGACAGACGGACAGACAGACAGACAGACAGACAGACAGACACCGCTATGACATATGCTCACGTGTGCGAACACGTGAGCAAAAAATTGGGAATAATGATTTCTCAAATGATGTAATGTACATAATTTGCTCAAAATTTTCAATTTTCTTCACCACTTGATTTAAACTCTTAATGATGCTGTGACAGCTCATCAGCAGACCAATGTCTACTCCAAATACACAAGTAGGAAGTGGTGAGTGAAATATATATTCTGTAAGTCTTTAGGGGTGGACCATTAGATATCCTGGGAGGGGTGTCTGGAAGATTGATGAGGTAGCATTATTTTTTTACCTGATCCCTTGTACATTACTTCTTTCCCACTCTCTCATTTTCAACTCACAATATCTCCTATTTAGCTTCGAAAATGTTCACCAGCATATTCACATTCTTTATTGTGTTCACATAGCTTCTGATGGAGTTAAATGCAAGCTTTAATTATGCTGCATAACTTTATGATAACATAAAAGTTATTTCTCATTACATAGGCACGATAGAACACCGTGGACAGTTTAGTCTATACATCAAGCTGCACATCACTTTCAAGGTCCAGACCTTCCTTTGACTTTGCAGAACTGTGAGAAATACCCATGCCACTGGTTGCACTGGATGAATCAATATCAAGCTCCTTGGATGACACCTCTTTCCCACCAATGGAATCTGCAGAGGCTGGAAAACTGGAAAGACCTAACGCTGAATCTGAGTGGCCAGCTAATGTCTTAGAAGAATGTTTTTGCCCAGTCGCTGGACTATCTGTCACAGCAGAAATGCGAGAAACACCCTTGCCACTTGTAGCACTAGTTGAATCAATATCATGCTTTATGAATGGCATCTCTTTCCAATCAGTGGAACCTGTAGAAGCTGGGAAAGTCGATCTACCTAATCCCGAATCAGACTGGCTGGCTTCAGTCTTAGAAGAATGTTTTGGCCCAATGGATGACTCATCTATCATAGATGTATCAGATATACTGGTAGGTTTCTTACCCAAATATTGGGGAAATTTACCAATTTCACTCTGACCAAAATCAACACAAAGATCCACATCAACAGTTGCTATTGTAGAAATCAAGAAGTGTGCACCAGTGTCTGTGATGCAGTTGTTCTGGAGGTCAAGATATTGTAATTGCAGAACTTTGTCATAATCATGCTCATGATCCCGGTTGACAGATTTATCCATGGAGTTGATCATTTTTCCTAATATTTCTGCAAACGAATCTCCAATCTTGTTGTGACTGAGATCAAAATGTTCCAGTCTCATTGATTTTATAACCTGTCTGATGACTTCCACTGCACCAAAATCACCTATGTTATTATGACTCAGGCCTAGATACTCAAGCTGAGTAAGTTTTGCGATTCCCATACTCAATCTCTTGGCACCATCATCTCCGATATTGTTATGGCTGAGAGAGACATACATTAACTGAGGGAACCATTCTATTACCGTACACAAACTTTCTACACCTTCATTTCCGATGCAATTGCTACTGAGATCAAGATCTTCTAGTTTACAAACATTCACAATCCCCTCACTGACAATCTGTGCATCAAAACGTTGGATGTTATTATGACTCAGATCCAAATTTCTCAAGTTATTTAACTTCCTAATTACCCTAACCACGTTTGTTGCTCCAAAATTCTGTATTTTGTTATTACTAAGATCTAAGTAACTAAGATTGGTCAGTTTAATAACTCCTCTGCCTATACTGCATGCACCATCATCTCCAATGTTGTTATGTCTGAGATACAGATACTTCAGCTGAGGGAACCATTCCATTACCTTACTCAAACTTTCAGCACCTTCATTTCCAATGCTATTATTACTGAGATCAAGATCTTCTAGGGCATAAACATTCTCAATTCCCTCATCGACAATCAGTACATCAAAAGCTTGGATGTTATTATGACTAAGATCCAAGTTTCTCAAGTTATTTAACTTTCTAATTCCTCTGACGACCTTCATTGCTCCAAATTCCTGTATATTGTTATTACTGAGATCCAAGCTGCTCAGATTGGTCAGTTTAGGAATTCCTGTGGCTACGCTTCTCGCAGTTTCATCCCCTATGTTGTTATGTGTCAGAGATAGATGTGGCAGCTCGGGTAGCCACTCCATTGCTTTTCTAAAATCGTCAGCACCAACTTCTGTGATGTTTCCATGACTCAGGTCAACATACCTCACCATGTACAGAATACTTAGGCCTTTGCAAAAGTGTTCGAATTCTGTCTTATCCCAATTCTTGCTTATGCTGACTCCCACACCAGCTTTATCTAATTCCTTAATAAATGTCAAATTGTCAAGCGTGACTCTCTTTGCTTGCAGATCAACATCTAATGGATAATTATTCAGTTTGTGTTCAATGTAAGGTAAGACGTAAACCAATTCTGTCAAATTATAAGCAACGTTAATATTTTCATGTTTAATCACTGAAATAGTTCTATGCAAAACTATCATTCCTCTCAAACTAATATTTGTTTGGCTGAAATCTGCAGATCTGAAGTTTTTCAAATTTTCCAATTTAATTGCAATGTAATTCACACCAATATCGCCAATGTTATTTGAACTAAGATTTACATGTTCCAATACTGACAAATAATCAAACCCGTCAGCAAGTACAATGGCACTGTCTTCAGTTATACCGCACCCACTGAAATCTAATTCTTTAGGTGTGTAAATAACGCCAAACTTATCACGCCAATAATTTCAGGCAACGATTTTTGAATATTCAGTTGTGTCACATGTTCTGCTTTACTTTGTAACTTTTTGATGTTATCAATGGTTTTAATGTCTGATATATACGGTTTAAGGTAGCTTATCTGTTCTGACACTTCTTTACATTCAAAGAGTCTATCGAGGTTTTCCCCAACCCCATTATTCTCTAACAGGACATTGACCTTATCAGCTAAAGGTAATAATGCTACACTTCCTGTACAACCTAATTTGTTGTTTCTAACATCTAATTCTTCTAGTAATTGGAAAAATTTGGTAGCTTCCAATATTACTCTGACAGAA
Source organism: Ptychodera flava (assembly GCF_041260155.1). Classification (NCBI taxonomy): domain Eukaryota; kingdom Metazoa; phylum Hemichordata; class Enteropneusta; family Ptychoderidae; genus Ptychodera; species Ptychodera flava. The sequence goes on along the minus strand of NW_027248277.1, from coordinate 19,556,656 downwards.
GAATTATTCAATTCATTCTGAGGCAATTCCATCCTGGTAACTGTTAATGGTGTTCTTTCTCTGATAACTGTCTGTAAAAACCTGGTGACGAAAGTTTTCTTGGACCCACTTAAATGAAACAATTTCAAATATGAACATGATGCTAATGCTCTGATCAGTATTTGTCCTGTTCTGTATGATTTATTGTATGAAATTTTTTTAGTTGCTTTGATAGCAATAGATTTTAAGGTAGGATGGCTACATTGTCTGACTGATTTTAAAGCGATGAAAAACTCATGAACTTTTATAAATCTAGCAACTATTATTAATTCCAACATGTCATTAATGTGGAATTCAACATCACAGTTGGGATTATCCATCTGATCTTTAAGGTGGTCTTCAAAGCTCTCTGATAAGCTTATCTTTTCAAATTGAGTTCCCAATACCAGTTTCTCAACAATTGATGTCTGTTCTAATATTGATGCTATGGACTTAAGACAATAGTGAGAAATGTTTTCAAAATCAATGGTTGACAAATCTAAACTCTGTGGCTTCATGAGATGCTGTACACGAATGCCAATGAACTTTCCAGGACACTTAGATTCTAAGAGACAACACCCAAGAAGAGATAACAGCTCTATATCCACAGTACATGCCTTACTGATAGTATATGTCAGAAGAATGAAGAAGAATGAAGCCTTCTCCGTCAGAATACCAGCAATAAAGTACAGAACAATTGGTGTTGATTGAGTACATATTGCAAAAATGTCTTTCCACAATGTGACATCTTGGTTCTGGCTCAAGTACATTGCCAAAGCATAAAAGTAGATGTGTTGGCACCAAATGTGCACTGAATGGGGAGGTCTTCTGAAGAAATGAGATATGTGGCTCAGCTGCTTATCATCTAACACATCAAGTAAACAACTACCCTTATAGAAATTGCTGGACTGAAAGCAGGAAGGAAGTGTCTGTGGATATTTGTGAAATGCGTGTTGTCCAATTTCATGTAACATTTCTTGCATGTCCTCCCAAACAATTTCCTTCCCATCTTCATGTTCCTCACAGTACAGTTGTACATGGTGTTTAATTGCATATTCAGTTGCCTCTGTCAAAGTTGATGGTAAATTGTACATATTTTCATACCAGTAGGATACAAATGAGGGAAAGAAAAACTCATCATCTCTCAACTCACTCAAAATTGGATGAAATCTTGACTGTTGTATCAAGTACTCAGCCTGGTTTTCATGTACATGATTCAGTACGTATCTCTCCCAGTCATTAAAAGCAACGGTTCTGACCCAGGTCTTCTTTGAGAAAGTGTACACTGCAGAAATGTCTGTAGATAAAGAAAACAGAGATGAAAATAACATGCAGACATATAAAATGATATGGAGTGATTAAATGAAAATTAAAGCGTAGACATGCATTTCATCAATTTAGTGGTGCAATATTTTTTCTGTGCATGGTCATAAGCATTATTGATTGTTTCCTTTGACAGTAATAATTCGTCCTTGTATTAAAAGTGTTGATTGCAATAGTGGTCCACAGCAAAGGTGACCATGTGTTTTTTATCTGTTTGCTCAATCATCAACATCTGTCTTCAGTTGCAGTTCACACATAGTACCTTACTGGCATATGCATGTATAATAGCCATGTCTGTATGCTTTTTGTTAGAAATACTAGTAATGCTAAAGCTTTTATACCGAGAAAGACATTATCAGTATGCTTGATTTCCTCATTGACAACATATTTTGTGAATCACGGTCCTTCCACAAAAGAGTCGGGAAACAAAATGTATTCATATTGTCCTGCGATTCCGTTACACTGTTTATTCGCATAGAGATTATAGCGACTTGGTCAACATAAGCATAAACGATGACACCATTTTACCTGACATGCAATTAGTCATTTAACAAAAAACATATGCCGATACTCTGACTTCACGGTACCCTTCAAAACATGCAAGTAACAGTCATTCAATCCCAATATTTTGTCTGTTAAAAGTCTAACTCATATTTTTGACATGTCCCTGTACCAAATCAAATATATTTTATACAAAGCATCCCTTTTGTAAAGTGTCTAGGAAAATAATTGGTAGAATTTGAGATTAGTTTTGACTGTAACTTGCGACATAAAACTTTGGGGTATGGGGTAAGTTTTGGTCTCATTTCATGAAAACTATAGAAGATATTGCATATTGCAATATATCATTTTAAAGAAAAGTAAATTAACTTTCTAATGATACCACATATGTCTCGTTATGTTCAAAATAAGCTCAGCAGAAGACTTACAAGAAGACAGGTTTGACAAAAACGAATGTGATTCAGTAATACTGTGATTTTGCGGGACCCTTCAAAATATGACTGTTACAGCTACGGAATCCCAATATTTTTTCTGTCAAAAGTTTATTTCAGGTTTCTAACATGTAGCTGTAGTAATAACACAAAGTTGATACACAGCATTGCCCTTTGTATTATGTCCAGGTAAATAATTGGTAGAATTTAGATTAGTTTTGACAGTAATTTGCAACATAAACTTCGGAGTATTGGGTAAATTAGGGCCCTATTTCATGAAAACTGTAGAAGATATTGCATATTACTATATACCATTTTCAAGAAGAATAAATCACCTTTCTAATGATACCTCATAAACCAGGTCATGTTAAACAGTAAGCTCAGTAGATGACGTACATGAAGACTGGTTCGACAAAATCCTGTGGATCACAAAATCGTGATTTTGCGGTACCTTCAAACATGACCGTGACAGCTATTCAGTCCCTATATGTTGTCTGTTAAAATCCTATTTCTTATTCTAGGGATCTGAAGGCCTTCTGAAAAATACAGGTTTGTTATCCTGTGGGGGGGGGGGGAAGTGCACGTAGACGCCCCCTCTAGCCCACGGCCTAATAGATTGTTAGTAATGCTTGCTGTATAAGTAAGACAACGAGGCATAGACAATTTGCCAAATACGTCTTATCAAAGTTATTTTATAAAAAAAACATTTAAAAAGTAAATTATAAAAATAGACAGTCCCCAACAATCTATTTACTTTAAGGAGAAAATGGCAATATGACTATGTGTGCGCGTTTTAAAGTCGTCTTTTTAAGGCTGTGCATTAGTTCATTGCATAACAATAAAATGCCCATTCACGATATACCAATGTAGAAAAACTTGAAATTTTAGTGAGTAGAGACAATAATGCACTGTAAATACCCAATTTTGACATTTATTTTCTTCTTCAGCACATTGCAATTATAAATAACATCCATAAATCTGTTTGATTTGCTTCATTGGGAGGAAACATAGTTATCGTATTTTTCTTCCGGTTAAAAATACTGAATTACCAGAAAAAATTGATTTAAAGTTATCCAATTCTATGACGTCATATTTTTTACTAAAACCTTATGCATTTTTGAAAGACCAGTATCTCAGCTTTCTAAAACTATAAGGTATATGGCATTTCAAGCCAGTTTACTTCATCAGGGAAAGAATGTTGTACCCCTACCCCTAGCTTTTGCACATCCCATACAGATACACGCAATTCAAAATTGACTCCAGAGAAGTAGTGTAGAGTTAAATATCTGATGTTAACACTTTTTTTCTGTGTTTAATATGTTGGAATAAATAATTTAAACACAAAAAGTTGTGAAAATTTTGCTTAATAAAAAGTAAATCACAATTGTTACATGGTATTTTGGGTAAAAAATTTCAAAATTGTCAAAAAATTCATTTTAAAGTCGTCCTATTCTATGTACACAAATCAATTTCGCTAAAGTTGGTATTCCTCAGAAAGAGCAGTATCTGCGCTTTCCAAAAATGTAAGGTTTGTGCTATTTCATGCTGGTTTACTCAATTTAGGGGAGGATATAGTACCCCCTACCCTACCTATTATTCGCCATTTTTTGCGGTACATACAAATCAAAAACCAGTGCAGACAGGTAGTGCATCCCAAATATCCAATGTTAACATCTTTTTTCTAGTTCAGCAGATCCTTAAGAACAAAAAAATACCCATGTAGTAGTTCATTGGGGGGGGGGGTGTGTGCACGGTGGGCCCCTCCAGCCCACGGACTAAATGAACTATAGGACAATGCGCATGTGTTACATAGGCTGTGTTTTGTATTTAAACTTGCTGCAGGTTGCGTTTGACTAGACTACACTTGCAGTCACTAACAATGTAATGATCACGACCATGATTTCATTTCTCTTGATGACGAGACATCGATTTCAACACCATTTCAGAGGAACCGAGTGAAGAGGTCTACAGTGTTCCGATTGTATAACGTAAGTTTAAAATGAAGTTCATATGCCCCGTCCGTGAAAAAGGAGTGCATAAGTGCATGGAGCCAGCGGTTTTCGAGGACATAGGACGAAACAAAAATGACCTTTCTTAAATGTAAATTTTCCTATTTGTAGCGGCATTGTTTTACAACTATCGGGAGACCTATGTGACACATCAAGCACATGGCCCGATAGAGCTCCATGACACACCAGAAAAATGACAATGGGGTTGAATGAAAACTCTGTTTTTCACGTAAAATTCCCGCCAAGCATGGATACGTTTATCACAAAAAAGCATCGTCAGTTTATTTTAAATGGTATTACAAACACAAAAATCAAGAAAATCTACGTTAAATACTATGTAGTACACAGGCACAGCGATCAAAAAAGATTTCAAGAATCAAACATTGCCTCCGCGAGGGTCGCAAAAACAAAATGGCGTTCCGACCGAATTTGGGTTATCGGCTTTTCTATCCTTCCCTTATACTTCGATTTGCAGTTATTGAATCGCTAAAATAAGTTGAAATTGCTTTCAATCAGATAAATAGGTCCCAATCGAACTTATTTGACCAATCATCAAAACAAAAACTGTGAATATTTTGACTCTTCACACAACAAACACCGATCGTCAGTGGGCGCCATTTTCTAAATTGTGAAGAGCAAAGCATTACACAATAAACTATCAGTTTGTGTCTCATTATAAACCTTTATTCAAAAACTAGGTTCCTCAGTTAAAGTTTTACGTATACTTTAATCACAAGAACATATATAAGAATGAACAGACCATCAGAATTTTGCAGTGTAGAGTGAACAAAAATTCATGTTCTCCTGACACATTATGAAAGACGCAATTCAATGAATATGACCTACACAAGATAGCGTAATCAAATGCCTATTTGGCGCTGAAAATCGATTAGGAAAAAAAGATCACCCACTTTCCTCATCAAGAACTATTGCTTATCGAGAATATACTGACGTTTCAAAATAGCTGTACACTTTACGGCCGATTCAGGCTAGTTTCTTCGTCAAAGACGACACCACTGTACCCACTCTTTGAGGGGACAGTACAGCTGGTGTGACGTCATCAACAGCGAACACCAGCGCAACGCGCATCCTACCAGCTAATCTCCTCATTCGCACTTTTTGATCAACAGCGTTTCCTGACCGTTTGTGGAGGGACCGTGGTGAATTGGAGAACACATTTCCCAACAGTGTATAGGAGTTCTAGGGACTAATGTTCTCAACATTCCTGGCTGCTGGGAGTGCGGGATCGAGAGTGTGGGATAAATCGATCCCCACTCTCAGAAAACGTCCCACACTCTGCAGTAAATATTACACAACCTCTGATTGGATGATAAGCAGTGTGTTTTTGTTCCACGCGCAAAATGTTATCAATGGCACGACGAGTAACACAAGGACTAGAACTACAAAGTAAGCAGGTCAAAGTACAGCGGCAGACGACAGAGTTGTCACGATTTTTGGTAATATTGTACGTGTCCAATATGAATTTAACGCATTTTGTGGTCATGTGAGAAAAAGAATCTCACACACCAAGGGACCTGGAATCAGATTTCTCACACTCGTTGGGGATATTTTGTCTCACACTCGCCTGCGGCTCGTGTGAGACATTATATCCCCAACTCATGTGAGAATCTGATCCCAGGTCCTTGGGGGTGTGAGATTCTATTATTCTCCCTTGCTTGCTGACTTATTTCTATACTCTTACGGGGCAAAATTTATCCCGAACTTAATCAAACAGAAAAGGTCTCTATAGCTAGAACTTTCAACCTTACATTTAGATACATAGACGATGTTATTTCAATGAATAACTTCAAATTCAGTGACTATCTCGCTATGATTTATCCTCCAGAATTGGAGATTAAAGAAACTACAGAAACGGCCTCTTCTGCTTCATATCTTGATATTTTCCTTGAATTTGACTCTAATGGTCACCTTTCTACTGGGCTATATGACAAGAGAGATGATTCAAATTTAGTATAATGAATTTCCCATACCTCATCAGTAATATTCCGCTCTCACCATCTTATGGGGTATACATTTCCCAGCTTATTCGATATGCAAGAGCATGCAGTTCATATGGTGATTTTGTAGAGAGACATAGCCATCTCTCTTACAAACTGTTAAGTCAAGGTTACACCAGAGAAAGACTTGTCTCTACATTCAAACACTTTTTTGGCAGGTATCGCAAGCTGGTAGATAAATACAGCATCTTTCTTCGACAAATGATCGTGATGGCATCAGTGACGTTGGACCTTTAGTTGGTGACCTCTACCTATTTGACTAACAGATTGATATATGGCGGATGCCACATGTGGGGCAGGATGCGCTTACTATTTTCGAAACACCTGACATCACTTCTTGGCCTTTTGCCCAGAGGTCCATATATCTTTATTTCTTAAATTTTACTTTGTTCTGGTGTACCAGTGCTTTACTGTCTGTTCTGTGCTGTTTTGTATATATGTTTATAACTAGTGTATTACGAATTTTGACATAGTGTTATGGATTACGGATGGGTATGATTGTGATTATTTTAGCCTAACCGTTACAAGTTGATGGCCAATTAACATAAACTGCTTTAGAAGTTTACACTGATATTGAAATAACACATTTACAGCTGAGAAGGCCTCTACATACCTCTATGATATTATTTTCACGTTTCTTTATCAACAAGTCATCGTTGATGACACAGTCCCCACTTGTTAATGGGTGCTTTGATTACAGGTCCTCAGAGAGGATAGAGTCCTCTTCATTAGGTCTGTGATAAAAATACTTTTGAATAAATTCGCTTGATACATGTCTGAGTTGTAGTTCAGGAGATGAAAAAATCGTAATAAAATGGCCACATGGCGGCCATAATGGATCGAATCACAAAACAAATCAATGTGCATATGTATGACATACTGTAGGACAATGTCCTTGTACCAAGTTTGAATAAAATTGGTTGAGATATGCCTGAGTTATGGCTCTGTACATGAAAAAATTGTAACAAAATGGCCGCATGGCGGCCATATTGGATCGTATCACAAAACAAATTGATGTGTATAGCTATGACATTGGTCAATGTCCTTGTACCAACTTTGAATAAAATCTGTAGAAACATGCCTGAGTTATGACTCTGTACATGAAAAAATCGTAATAAAATGGCCGCCTGGCGGCCATATTGGATCGTATCACAAAACAAATTGACGTGCATATGTATGACATAGGTCAATGTCCTTGTACCAATTTTGAATGAAATTGGTTGAGATATGCCTGAGTTATGGCTCTATACATGAAAAAATCGTAACAAAATGGCCGCACGGCGGCCATATTGGATCGTATCACAAAAAGAATCGACGTGCATATCTATGACATTGGTCAATGTCCTTGTACCAACTTTGAATAAAATCAGTTGAAACATGCCTGAATTATGGCTCTGTACATGAAAAAATCGTAATAAAATGGCCGCCTGGCAGCCATATTGGATCGTATCACAAAACAAATCGACGTGCATCTGTATTACATATGAAGTAATCCTTGTACCAAGTTTGAATGAAATCGCTTCAGGCATCTCTGAGATATCTGCGTGAACGGACGGACGGACGGACGCACGCACGGACGCACGCACGCACGCACGCACGGACATGACCAAACCTATAAGTCCCCCCGGACGGTGTCCGTGGGGACTAATAGGGAACAAACTTGCAGCAGATATGAAATATACACCATGGGTCACGTCATGTAAATTCGCCCTTTTCCAATCATAGGCTGTAAAGCCATCCATAGCTTTTACTGAAGTACTACTATATCTACAAATACATTCTAACAAATTGTTCTAATTTTTTGTAAAAAAATGTTCATAATACATGACCATGTTGGTGCAGACTTCATCATTAAAGTACAAATACCTTACAATAGTGATAATACTTACCATGAAGTATTTCCTTGACAAGCTCATACTCCTTCTCATCTATATTCAGTCTGATTCTGACAGAGCACCAAGCTTTCTCTGCTAGTGATCTCATCTCTGGTGTTATTAGAATACTACTGATGACTTCCTCTACATCAGCTGCCATGTACTGGTACTTCTGCCAGAAAAAGTCAATGTCTCCTTCTGAAAGAAAACTTAGCATGAACTGTAGGCAGCCCTTACCTAGTGCGTCTAACCTTGCTTTAAACTCTTTGAAGGCATTTTTTAGCTCATCCAGCACACGTGGGCTATTTCTAGCAAGGATTATTTCTACTTCACGATCATAAAGCTTTTCAAGTTTAGCTCGTAAGATTTCCATATTATCCTTCTTGAATTGTTGCTTGTCTCTCTCTTTTTGAAGTTCAAGTTGTTGTTTTTCACTCTTCGCCTCCATCTTCATTTGTTTCTCTGCAAGTTCAAGATCTGCTTCACAGAGGATTGCTGTGAGAAAATACAAAATGTAATGATTATGCATTCAGAAGCTCTGAAACTAATTCTGCATGAAAAAGAAATACAATTAAAGCACAACTAAGAAATAACGCAACCAGTTAAAATAGGGTCTGAGGAAACAAGAAGTTAAACTGTCCCATTTTTAATAGTCATGAGCTGATGTTGACTCTTTATCAACACTTCTTTTCAAAGGTATCATGTAATCTCAAGGGCATGTTGAGACACAAGGTAGCTCAGGCAAGGTGTATTGATATAGTTACTGTGAATAATTGAATTCATAGACAGGCAGAAATCCCACTGTCAACAATATTAATGGCAATATTACCAGCTAAACATGCTATCAGTGAGTCGATGAAGAATATGTCATAAAAGGGAAACTTAAAACATTGTCAAGACTTTGAAGGTTTCAAAACAAATATAAACAAAGTTGCCAACATGTTGTCTATGGGATATTACCAAGGCCTATTGTACACTGTCTAACTTTGAAATGGAACCTTTTAAAACCAATTTCAAATCAAGTTTTGACATTTATAAGAGTCAGTATGGTTGCTAACTGTGAAAGACGTTGTTATTATTGCATTTCTGGTATTACCTACCAAAGTATGTCTGACACAATTGCACATAATGGGCATGCAAGTTGTAAACAGGAATGAAATGGGCGAAAGAGGGTATTAGAAGATGTCAATTTAGCCCATTTGATTTCTCTAAGACTTGAAAGACATAGGATGTAACGATGCACTACTTCATGATTATGTGACCCTCTATGGCCCTTATACTACTGACTGCAACAGTCCTACTCTGAGGTGACATCTTCCAGTTTTTGTTTCTGTTTAGGTCCATAAAGAAGGTTTTCATCCTTTGAACATGCAATCTGTGGACTTTTTCTGATGACGATTACTGCTATGTTATTTCACAGAGATGCTAACTCTTGGACCTTGGAAAGTTGCTTTTACACCAGCCAATGCGTGTTCACACTTTTAATGTTGTTAATCCATACTCAGCAGCATCACATGACGTCTTTGTTCAGTTTTCTTTTTATTATGATATAACTAATTTATGCATAAATATTGCCAAATGGTCATATCTATATCCATGGCTTGTCTAATGAGTGTGATTCGAAACAGCAACACAAATTACTGTGTTATACACTAATGAAGACCTTACTTGGCATGAACGGTCGTTTCCTTTCTACCAGAGGTGTACTCTTGACTTGTCTTGTTGTTGCCTTGTTTGGATATATTGGTGGCTCAGAACTCACTGTATTTGAAAAAAAAATCAATTATATTCTATCAGCAATATTATTTCTAAAAATGAGCAAAATATTACTACAGTGTCATGATGTGACTACTCAGCTCATCACACTATTCAATATTCATGACTACGTATTTAACATACATGAGAGTCATTGACATCCTGTATCTGCAACTTATGATAATCACTTGAATAAACTTAGTGTTAAAAGTAACAATTCAAGACAGTGCCTCCATTCAACACAAACATAACACGGTGTCAAGAGTGCTGAAATTTGTACACATCGCCTAAACTTCACCAAAAAGTAGTGGATATAGACGACAGAGCAAAGCTGGAAATGCGGTAACCCAGGAAACCAGTGAAAAAGAAGATTCCAAAGTAAGTCTTCATCACTTGGACATCAGTGCCACTCTAGCAGCCACGTGTACACAGAACAAAGCCACCCGCAATAAGACAAAGAAACTGAAACATTGAAAACGTCACGTAAGTCTTTATCTAAATTCAGTTTAAACCTGAAAGAGGGCAAAAAGACTAAAAACACCGTCAGAATTTGATTTCTTCAGTGAAGATCAAGCTGAAAGATGGAAACCATGGACAGAAGATGTCGAACTTTATCTTGCTGTTGGTATGAAAGCAAATCAAAGGCTGACATAGGCAAAGCCCTCTTGTACATAGTGGGTCCAAAAGGTCGAGAAATGTTTAAAACATTCACCTTTGCAGAAGATGGGTCTGACAACAGCACAATACCAAACCACATCATAGATAAGTTTGATCAACAAGTTGCTTCAACAAATAATCTCATTATAATCTCATTTTGAATCACCATTGTGTTCATTTTGTACACAAGTAGAAGAAGATTATTATCATCTATTTTGGGATTGTGTACACACAGCTCAATTTTGGAACTCTGTAAAAAAGTGGATTTACGACGTTACACAGACAAAATTATTGTTGAACGCTATGAATTGTATCCTTAATGACATAGATCCTATGGCTAGCTCAATTGTTAACTTTGTTTTTCTTATTGGACGATTTTATATATCCAAATGTAGATACACAAATTCTGCTCCAAGCCTTGTTAATTTTAAACATTATGCAAGATCAGTGTACAATACAGAAAAATGTATAGCATTGTCAAATGACGCTCTGGAAAAACATATACAAAAGTGGGGGAATTACACATTTTGCCTCATAGTTTTGTTTTGTAATTGTTTGTTTTTGTTCTGTCTGCCTTTGTTTGCTTTGTTGCCTTTGTTTCTGTTTAAATGTGAAATAAAAAAAAATAAAAATTAAAAAAATAAAAAAAAAAAAAAAATAATCTCATTATAACTTGACACAAATTTAATAATTATGCGATTTCAAGGCAAACATGAATCAGTTCATGAATACATAACCGCACTGATGACTCTGGCAAGGTTTTGTGACTATGGTGAACTACGAGATCAGCTAATCAGAGACAGAATACCGGTAGTCTGTGGCATACGCTCTAAAGAGGTAAAAGAGAAGCTTTTTCAGAAACCTGCAGACTTAACCTTCGCTAAAGTGATCAAAATCTGTGAATCGGATGAACAGTCTATTAGAAAGTATGCAGAGGAAATAAGTAATGATAGTACTGTCCATGCTGTAGTGTCCTTAGGGATGTGTTGACAGGCAAAAACAAACAACTGGGGCTAGATCAATGCAAATTTAAAATTACAAAGAGAAATGAGGTAAATGCGGCACAAAACACGCCAGAAAACAATGTCGGTACTTGGAGAGAAGTGTCTCAAGTGTGACAAAATGAATAATCTTCAAAAATGCTGTTGGTCGAAGAAAACTGCCATGAACTGAAGCAGATGATACAGACTGTGACAGTGAATCCAGCACACAATTATCGGGGCAGTGAAGAAAACCTCAAAAAATAAAATACCGTCAAGGACACTATGTGCTCACATTCGTTTGAATTGGTCCATTCGAGAAATATTGAAACCAGGAAAAACAAGAATGACAAAAGCAAATAAGTGTCCAACTTAGGTACTGGAGGTCATCTTTAGGAACATGCATATCAACTTCTATAGCAATGGGAGAAGCAGATCCTAAATACATAAGCAAATGTCAACAACAAAAACAGAGAAGGCTTGAAAAAACGTGGGAGTGGGCAAAAAATGCACAAGGGATCTGGTAAAACAGTAATGCTACATCATTGATCTTCTAAACCCTACCCCCTCCTGCATATCAAATGTTCCACCCCTTGGTATTACATAAGACCAAATGACAGGAAGTACATTTACAACCTTGGAGATTTTTAATTAATGCCATGAGTGTTATCATTCTAATGTAAACAGCACTTAAGTTAGTTACAGATAGTGAAATGCCTTCCACTGTGGGTGGTGATTACAACATCTGGAATTATCCTGGATCCAAATTTCTCATCAGTTTTTGTATGTCTTACATAGAAAAGTTGAAAAATTGGTCAAAAATAAAAAAATCACCTCCAGCTTTGTTTTCTGGATCAAATTTTCCTACAAATTGGTATCAAATATGACACAATTATGTTCACAGCCTTCAAAATTGTCTCACAACATATCCTGGGTTAGTATAGGTCATTTAAGGTCACAAACTGAGAAAAGTACCTAAAATATACAAATTTTGGGGTTTCCCAACACTTTGAGCAGAAAATTTATCTAATAACATCTTTCGGGACTTTATACCAAATTATAAAGCTATCAAACAAGGGACTTTATACCAAATTACAAAGCTATCAAACAAGTAATGTTGAGATAAAGTTTTCTTGACCAAAAATGACAATATTGTCTTAAAAATACAATTTTTTATATTTCAGGACAATTTCCACATATCTAACTATTGTCATCTCTGTATGTCTGTGTACGAAATATGAAAGCTGTCTGTCCAGGAGTTTTAAAAAGGAAACACTGTCTTAGATTTTTTGACCAAAAATTACAAAATTGCACAAAAATAGTAATTTTCCCAATTTTGTCATAATTTCAACAAATTAGAAGAGTAACACCCTTGCAAAGAGACAACCCAAATTTGAGAGCGATTGGGCCGGCGGTTTCAGAGAAGAAGAATTTTTACTGAAAATGAGAAAAATCACAAAAAAATTCAGCAAAAATACAAAATTAAGGATATCTTCACAATATTCATAAAACTGTATAAGGTTAAACTAAGGTACTTGCACACAAATTTTCAAAGCAATCAAAAAAGCGGTTCTTGAGTTATTAATTCTTAACCATTTTCACATTTTGTAAGCTCATTTGCATAATTTTGGCAATGCAGACTTCATTTGAACAAAATCCCATCTATAGCCCAGGATGCATCCACACACCAAATACCAAGCTGAAACGAGCAGGGGTTTGCGTGTTTTTGATGTTGACGGACATACTGTACATACATACATACACACATACATACAGACGCCATCGACTTCAGCTTATACGATAAACTCACATTGGTAAAACCAAATGTGAGCTAAAAAAGTCTACAAATCCTTAAGACTGAAGTAAATCAGGATTAGTGCTATGTAACGATCAATATCCAAGGTAAAGATGTGAAAGAAAATACAGGGTCTTAAGCGAAACTGTACTACAAATGTTTAAAGATATTTAAGAAGATTATCGATCCCATGATCAAGGTTCAAAAAACAGAGACCACCCTTACAAGCTACTCCAACAACAAGATAAAAGTACTTGGCAAATGTAAACTGATGTGTATTGACACTGAACAAGAGATCTAAATAACACGAGCGGATCAGCTGCTTCTGCTAGGATTTCAAGCATCACCATATTTAAAAGTAATTAAAGTCGTCCTGAGTCTGGAAACAAAAAAAAGACAGGAAAAGGAAACAGAAATCATGAAGAAATTTCCCAGTCTTTTTCGACCGCATAGGATGTCTGGCTGAACCATATCACATCAGATTAGATCGATCAGTAACTCCCGTAATAGATCCATCGAGAAAAATACCATTTGCACCGAGGGACAAATCAAAATTAAAACTCGATGAAATGGAACAGCAACAAGACATCCGTAAAGTAGATGAATCAACACACTAGGTAAACTCAATGGTTGTGGTGGAGATACATGAGACTGGAAAACTCAGAATATGTCTTGACCTAAGACATCTACAGAAGGTAATCAAGCGTGACCCTATCTGCTACCAACAATAGAAGACATTACTACTAGAATGTCTAGAGCAGAAATATTCTCCAAGCTAGACACCAACCATGGATATTGGCAGATTCTGCTAGACGAGTCCAGCCAAAAGCGGCCACTTTCAACACACCATTAGTACTGCTACTTAAGAATGCCTTTTTGTATCTAGTCAGTACAGGAAGTGTTTCAGAACCCTTATGAAAATGAAACTGTGCGGCAGCTCTGCTGTAGGCTAGCGGCAGCTCTGCCGTAGAGTTGCTGCACTAGTGCTGCACAGGAAAGCTGTGCAAGAGAGGCTGTGCAGGAAAATGCAGCTAGCTGCACAGTTTCTGCACAGTGTTAATCTGAGCAGAAACTGTGCAGCAGGAGACAAAACTGTGCAGCTTCTGTGCAATAATCTCCATACTGTACACCTTGTGTGCGGCAAATGTAAAATGTGTACAGCTTGTGTACAACAGACCTTGAAGTGTGCAGCTTGTGTGCAGCAGGCCATCAAAGTGTGCAGCTTGTGTGCCAGAAATGACATTACATGGACAGATTGTTATTGGTTATTGCTGCAAATATGGAGCAACACATGATGGGCACATTGCCGACTATTTCATTACCGGGAGTACAGTGTACCATTGCACTTCGTGACCAGTCATATTCAAAAAACAAAACTGACCTTTCATTTATATTTTACATTCATTTATTTTTATAACAGACAATCCAACTTTTAAATTATAAAAACTGTTAGATAATGGACAGCTTTTAAAGCACAGTTCAGCTGGCGAAAGCGACACAGGCCTAAACTCAACAACATTGCAGGATGATGGATATAAAGAGTACATCTGTATTATACAGCAGTGACATGTAACATCATTACATGAGTACCCCCTTCGACGATCTGGTTTGGTAAATCAAGGTTCAATCGACAACTGAATTTTTAGGAAAACAATTTTTAAAACAGGGACTTGTCTGACTTGCAAGTTTAACTCTGTATTTTCTGCGAGTGATACCAAAATGCACTGAAACAGTTTCGAACGAAATCTATGATGGTCTGTAACTTGTGTAAGGACGCGTCGTAGACTTTTGTTACGGCAAATCTGTACCTCAAAAATATCGACAGATGAGAACTTTCCATTGTAGAAACAAACAAATAAACTTCAATGTCGCAGGACCCGCTACTAGTACCTTGGCTCCAAGCAGGGCCGTGGACGTGCTCAGACTTCACGCTATAGCAGTGTATACAGTATACGGTACGTACGTACAGTGCCCAGCACTAAGTCTGTGTCCTGTCATCGCTAACAAAATCTCGCTTTCTGTTATGACTGGATTGATATTCAATGCTTTTGTCCATGTTTTCAGCGTTAGATAATTGCCGAGCACAATTTTGGGGTGTTTCACACCCCATCCCGACCGCTGTACGAAAATCCAATACGCTGCTTCGCGAACGTCCAGCGCTGAGACTGAGAGCAGCCGACATGTTTACACTCTGAGGTCACGGTTCATCAAGTTCAGTTCGCGCATTGATATTGAATCTTCGTGTTGAAAGAAATTTTACTCTATTTTGAGTCTTTCTATGATGAAAATAACCAGTTTCATTATACTTGTAAATTGGGTGCTCTATCAAGTATAAAACATAACGGATTGGTGAATAATGTAGAGTCAATTCCAACGTTTAAAAACGGGACTACATTATAAATCGCGTAATGATTTATAGATCGCACTTCCGTTAACGTCATGAGGCTTGATCGGCGCGAAGTTAGATTTTGGTACCATCGGCTGTGTACTTGTTGTTAGGGAGTTATTTATGGACAATTTCGTGATCTTTCTATGGAATCGCCAGCCAAATGATATCACAGTGTTGGAAAAACGTGTATACAGCACCAGAGATTGACGGGTTTCAAAATTTGTGAACGCGAACAGCAGTAAAAATGCTGACTATGTTTTCTAAGTATGTACACACGGTTCGGAGAGACCTGCAACCGGAACCGTGATCGAATCATCCAGCCTCTGCGAGCCATTCTCAAATGTACGCGTAAGTCAATGTATCGTCCGTCTGTTCATCGCTATAATGTTCTGTAATCGTTGCATATCTATGTTTAGCTACAGATAAATTTTCGTTGAGTACTGATTCATACTGAATTCACTTTCGTTTCACAACAGTTACAGTAAGTGCTGAGATTTTTGCAGATTGTCGCCCGTCGCCGCCGTTGGTATGTAAACAACATACGGCGAGCTGTCCGCTGTTTGACATTTGATCATTATTAATTTAATAATCATAAATGTATATGCATTTTTTTGCTTCAAGTTTTCAACTTTTTTGTCTCTTTTCAAATAATTATTGATGTCTTTCATCAAATTGCGATGTTTAAATGTGTGGTCAAACGGTAAAGACTTATACTCTTCCCTGAACGATTTGTATTTTTCAGAATGCATAGTGAGGAAGGGACAAGAAATTCAGAGAACAGAAAGCCAAATCGCAGCCTATGACAGTAATGTAAATGTTACATGAAACTTCTCGAGTCAAAAGAAAATCTCTTGAACTTCGAAGATACTTGTGGCATGAAATGAACATGGCATTTAAAATAAATCGTACCACAATTTGAATTTAATCTTTTTTTCTCTCTGTCTTTTTATTTAACAATAACTTTATTTGCGCTGACCATTTTTTCTTGTGAAACTGGTATTTCAGAGCTTAGTTGGATAAAACACATCTTGTGCTTTCCACAGTCTGTCAGGTTTTCAACGGTGTCACTAACATTGGCCATGTTTACACAAGCGATTTTACAACTTTTGTGTACATATCTGAGCTGAACGTATTATATCGTTGGAAAAGATAAAAACGTTGAAACTTATGGTACAATACAAGAAATTTTGCTGTCACTTAATTGTGTTGCTTCTTTGGTTTTCAGTATCTCTCGTCTATTTAATAATGTATTTCGTTTTCTTACTGTTGCTGAAATTGGTAAAAGTTTATCCCAGAGCTGACTGCTGTGGAATTATGCCAACTTATGAAGGAAATTTTGCATTTTGTAGTTTGCGGCAAATCTGCAGTAACATGCAAAATAATTTGCCGCAAATTTACCTACTCCTGGTAGCTGTCCTGCAAGATGCCACAATTTTCTGTGAAGTTCCTGCACAGTCTTTCAGGTACTCTGTAGTTCAAAGGGCTATTGTGCAATCACAGGCTTCCACATTTCCAACACAAACTTACTGCAGTTACTGTTTTCAGCATTTCTTGCACTATATATTTGCTCAGTGCAGCTAATGTGTATAATTCGAACGAATCACCTTACAGCAAAGCTGCTGCAACTTGTTGTATTGTTGCACAGTTCCTGCACAAAGCTACCGCACAGTTACTGTTTTCATTGCTTCTTGCACCTGTGCGGCAGCAACTAATTTGCATGAGAAAAAATCGCCTTACAGCAGAGCTGCCGCAACCTGCTGTATATTGCTGCACAGTTCCTGCACAAAGCTGCCGCACAGTTACTGTTTTTATCATTTCTTGCGCCTGTGCGGCAGCAGCTAATTTGCATGCGAAAAAGTCGCCTTACAGTTGAGTTACAGTAATTGTCTGTTGCAGTAGTGCTGCACCTGTGCAGGAACACTGTGCAGCAGGCTAAAAATTTTCATAAGGGAAGCGAATGGCACAGAAATTTGAAAACCTGTCAGGTGTAGAAACAGATATAGATGACATATTAGTATTGGGATCTCATTAAAACAGTCATGAAAAGAGACTGACCAAAGCTCTAAACAGATGTGAAGAAATAATCTCAGATTAAAGGGATAGTAGCTGTAACTTTGGGAATATTTTCACTATTTTTGTTGCACATCGCGAACTATTCACATGAGTGAATCATGAGAATCACCTACTAATTGACCTCAGTACGTAACGTGTATCAATTTCACATAAATGTTGATGAAGTGAATTTCTTGACGGAGAGAAATTCAACGATGTTGACACACGGAATGCAACGTAATCGACTTTGTACGCATGTGCAAGAGAAGTACCGCACAGTTCAACTCTGGTTCAACATGGTGTCCACACTACAGCGCGCAGCGCAAGCGACCAGTACAGTGGGTCGACCGAACAATGTATCTGTCATTCACATTGACAGCTGGAAATATAACTGACAGTTTGGCAATATCCGATCCTTATCATGTCTAAACAAGGAAGCATATTCACATGTCCACCACTGTGTGGCTATGCGATGTAAAATGTTTACAGCAGCCTTCACTGTCATGACCATTGAACATTACGCAGTTACGAAAATCACTGAAAATTTACAAACGTGAGAGACCAAATTGAGTTGCGGGTAACTGGGTAAAATTTGGTCACTTATGTAGATAAATTCTTTGCATGACTTATAGTTTGCAGTTATGTTGTCTTTTTTCATTTGCGAAATAATCTTATTTCTGTAACCATGCATGTACACTTGTGTTGTATGTTGTCATATTCAGTGGTGATGCTCGCGACGGAAGTAAGTTTTTTAAAAGTCCATTCCCCAACTGACCATCGGCTTCTCACACCTCGTGTGACGGCACTGGTTGGACATCTTCTGCACTATCGCCATATTCGTCATCGCCATATAATTCGTCTTTTTTCTTTGAGAGATATCTAATGCTTCACACGATACAAAGCGTTGCCATACATTTCGTAGCCCATGATCACTGAAACGTAGCTGTGGGTCCATAGCTGTGGTGTTTTCGGACGGGATTTCTGACTTTTACACGCTGGTTAACGTTTTGACTTTTACGTTATTAACCCCGCTGTGGTGGCGGGGTTAAAAACGTAAAAGTCTAAACCAGCACGTAAAAGTCAGAAATCCCGTCCGAAAACACCACAGCTATTGACCCATGGCTAGCTGAAACTGAACTTTCGCCACCTCTCTGAGTGACGAGAAAATCGCCAGTAACTTTATCCCCACCACGCAGTAAGATTTCCATGCACGACAATCAAATCCTGTAACTCGGGCAAGATTGCCTTCCCACTCCTAAATATCCGTTTGAGCCATCAGGGTGTCAAAGGACGAACTTCAAGGTAATTACCAGAGACTTGTTCAAGTCGGTGTATTTTCAAAAAATAAAATGATTTGCAAAAGTTCCTCGTGTAAAATTTGGCAGCCCAGGTCAGATTTTCGTAGCGATCGAACGCGTTTTTATTTAGTCTGTGCAGCTATAGCAGTAGTGAGTTAGTTTGTGCCGGGTGAAACTCCCCTGTATCGCGTTCACCCCACTCAACGCGTTCACATAATCCTACTCACATGTTTCACATGAAAACAGAACACAATTTATCGCATTCAAGCGTTCACCAAACTCACATGTTCACAAATCACGCACTTGAACCAAGTCTAGTAAACCAGTAAATAAATCCAGAGAATCAGACGTGCTGGCGGCAGGGTCTTTGTTTTACGTTTTGAATGTATTAGTGATTTCAGCAGTAATCCTGCGGATCATGTAGGTCAACGTCAAACGTACCTACACAACTGGTGTCCATGGCCCGAGTGTAAGCCGTTCCCAATCCCGTTAACTTGAAGTACAGCATGGCATCGTTACCTTTACATTGAACTAGTTGACTTGTTCGCCGATAAAAGACAAAGCAAACTGACCGAACTAGTTTTAAAACTTTTGTAATGAATTGTTGGTTTGACGTGGTGACAGTCATTTCAGGCCTTGGTGCTGGCTCGGGCGATGCATCGACTGCCGATGCCGGGTCCGGCTAATGCACTGGGCCTAAATTACCTCTTTTTACCCTGACCTAATGCATCACCACTTGAAACATAAAAAGCATTCTCATACTCAAGCAACAGAAACAAAAGAGTTTGAACAATTAGCACTCCAGATTCAAACGAACAGTGGACGTACATCATAATCAAAACAGATACACATGTGTGTAAGTTGGCTACGACGCTCTCCGTCTCCATTGTTACAGTGATCACGTTTAAAATCCCGCTCTCGCGTGGCTAGTGATATCATTACTCTTTGTGCTCCATACCACGTGAACGCTTAACATTTTGTAAACACAAGCGCCGCGAACTTCGCTTAGCGGCAGGCCAGCAACAGTTTTATTACCGTTCGTTATTCACAATCGGGTGTTAGTTTCGACTTATTTCCTTGTCGTTCGACAATAACGAAGGGATAGATATAATCTACCTTGTTTTTATCATGTGGTTGGGCGGAAAAAATGGTCAAAAGTTACAGCTACTATACTTTAAATAATGAACAGCAACCTAGCGGCCGATATAGCTCCTCTTGTTTATATAGAGAATAACTATTTTTGACACATGTTGATGAAGAAGGTGGAAATCTTTATTAGATCAATGCAGTGGCTAGAAAAAAGTGGCTAAAATAGCTGCAAAAATACACAATTGAAGATTTCATCATACTTGCATATATCACATCGGATCATCCCTAAGAACATGTCAACCAAAGCTATCTGATGAGTAGTTTTTTGAGAATAAAATTTTCTGACCAAAAATGGCAACAATTGCCCCCAAAAATAAAAATTGCAGATTTCATCATAATTTCAAAAGATCAAATTTAGTTCATCTATAGAAACCTGTATACCAAATTTCTAAGCTGTTAGACCAGTACTTTTTGAGAAACACATTTTTTGACCAAAAATGGAAAAAATTGCCCCCAAAATTTAAAATTGCAAATTTCATCATAATTTCAATAAATATCATTTAGGTTGACATCTATAGAAACCTGTACCTGGTATACCAAATTTCAAAGCTATCAGATGAGTAGCTTTGGAAATACACATTTTTTGACCAAAAATGGCAAAAATTGCCCCAAAATACAAAATTACAGATTTCATCAGAAATTCAATATATATTACTTAGCTCATCTGTAGAAACCTGTATACCACATTTCAAAGCTATCAGACCAGTGTTGTCCTTATATGTAAAAGTAGCCGGGTAATTTACGGAAGTAGACGGGTGTACTGCCAAGGGAGCGAAAAATGAAATTTTGGAGTGGAAATTGTGTTCTCTGGTGGCATCTGAGGTGACATTTAGCTGAGACTGAAACAGTACTTTTGTTGTGTGTCTTAGACTTGATTCACATACAACAAAACAAACAAACATGATTTTGTTTTGTTTGTATTATTTATGACACACTTATGGTTTTATTTGCATTGAAGATTTAACATTTAATCTTAAATCACCTGCAGTCTGCTCATTTCATTGCTCATTTCCCATTCTTCATTACCACATAGTTTCTGAAACTTGTGACACAAACTGAGTGATTGACAGAAATGTTGCAACAAATTACTAATAAATGCCAACCGTACACGATCATCGCGTCTCGCTGTCACCAAATTTGATCAAAGCAGATATGCAGTGTGGCGTCAGAAGGCAACAACTCTATTTTCTTTCAAATTTGCTCTACGAGTCCATGAAAAAATGATTCAGAGGGGTCAATCGAAAGACACTTTCGGGCAACCCAACATGGAGAAGCGCAGTGAAATTGAACCCATGCAGGAATCCACGACGTATTGTCCTGTTGTCTTAAACAACGGGGCGATCAGCGCCATGGTGAAGCCTTGAGCCGTGACGATATGCGCCGGTCAGCAACGGTCGGCAACACCCATGACTGTGACCATGGATTCTAGAGCGTAAAAATAATCAATGAAAATAAAATACCCATTCATATAAACAGTTGGTTCTAAAACAAATCAGTTCTAGCTCATTTTTTAAAAATTAATCTAGAAAATGCGTCGGTATTGCTCTGATTTGTTGAGAAGATCACACTCGTAGTGACGTTGGCAGCCAGCGCGGCGGCGGAAAACTAGCTTGCCAGTCTCATGAATTTTGAACCGTCGATCAAAATTGCATATTTTCGCCACCTTTCTCTCACAAATTCAGCAAAATTGAAGTTTTTCATACATAAACTAAATGTATTGTTGGGCTTTCTTCGGGAAAAATATTCCATCGGCCAGGTGCCAGTGGCCGACGACGCAACATTCTTTTTGACGCCATCGTTAAAAATGACCTAAGATGACCTTCATACAGGTCAAACTAATTACACTGCTTGTAACAAAGGCAACACACAGGCGCGTCCATCAGCCAATCACACTATTTAACAAATAAAAGATCGGGCTCAAAAATGGGTATTTAGAAACTGTTTTGTGTTTGTGCAGTTCCATGCGGGGAAAGGAGTCGCGAAACTGCTAATCGTACTTGTGCCGTCTAACAGCTGGCAGTGCAATCCCGAATCTAATTATACGTTAAAGTAGGGTGGCCAAGCCATTTTTTTCTCTTGTTTATACACACAGTTTAAATGGATTTTTAGCAAGAATGGGGTAAAGAAGAAAAATAAAAAAAAATTATGCAAATAGCTGTATCCAATCAAAAGTTATGAAGTTTTAAAGCAAAAAAAATGTCATTTTTTCGCGGACAATTTTCGGCAAATTTTAAAATTATTTCAATGAATGCCGATTCCTTCAAGTTTGGCAACCCATAATTTTTTATTTACTTCACATGGAATCATTAAACTATGTGTCTTGTGCACAGATTTACCCAATATTACGGAAAAATCAAGATTTGACTGATGCACAGTCTTGGATTTTGAAACTGTGAGTGTTGAAAATTGAAAATATTTTGTCTGACTTAGTCAAAATTGCGGCGGCACCGTACCATCGAAAAATGGATGGATTTTTTATGTTTTATGAATTTTGAATTCACATAACTTAAAAACTAGAGCTCACAATACAATGAAATTTTGTCACAATGTTATTTAATAACACTCAATTCTAACAAATCAATTTAAACTGCCAATTGTCTTTTAATGCAGTTCATTTTCAGCCATGAAATTGTAAGAAATAGCTGTCCCTAACTTCAGCCTCAGGCAGGCTGTCAATGGTGTGTCAGTGTGACTGCCTTCCGCCGCCATCTTGAGTCACACTGTACTGAGGTCTATGAATGACATGATTTTGTTTTTATGATTCGTACTTGTGCTCGTGGACAGATTTTCGTCATATTTCACAGAAATGTTGGAATGATGTTTAAAAAGAGCATGCTACAAGTTTTATGGCAAAAATATGTATCTAAATGGGAAAAATCTACACCGAATTCACCGTACTCACTTTACCTCGTGTTTGCTGGCTAAAATTCCCAGAATATAACAAAAACTCACCACTACATGTAAATGGATGGTCTGCCACTTCCTGGCCAAGTTTCACAGTTCTATGACAGCGTGCACAGGGCCCAAAAGCAGTTCCGTTGCGAAATAGGTATTGACTGGATTCAGAAGTGCGTGCCATGAGCGGCGACCGCTCGAGCGCTGTGGCCGGTCAGTACAAAGTGGCATTTTTGGAGAGGAAAAACACTATTTTTCTATCGTTTTTTCTTCAGTTTTTTAATGAAACCTGCCTCATACATCGATTTTAATTGGAAATATCCATTTTTTCAGTAACTGAGCTACTTATTTTCAGAAAAAATGGCGTTTAAAATTTCACGAAAATCAAATTTCACTTTCAGTGTGCGTGAGTTGCGTATAATGTCGCAACATTTTAGCTTAACTTTGGCCACCCTAGTTAAAGTAGCCGGGAAAAAATGCAAAACAGCCGGGTTATTTACCTGGCACCCGGCTTCTAAGGACAACACTGTCAGACCAGTACTTTTTGAGGAACACATTTTTTGACCAAAAATGGAAAAAATTGCCCCAAAATTACAAAATTGCAGATTTCATCATAATTTCAATAAATATCATTAAGGTGATCTGTAGGGACCTGTATACCAAATTTCAAAGCTATCAGATGAGTAGTTTTGGAAATACACATTTTTTTACCAAAAATGGCAAAAATTGCCCCAAAAATACAAAATTGCAGATTTCATCATAATTTCAATACCTATCATTTATTCCATCTGTACAAACCTGTATACCAATTTCGAAGCTATCAGATGCGTAGTTTTAGAAATACACATTTTTTGACCAAAAATGGCAACTATTGCCCCAAAATAAAAATTTACAGATTTCATGAGAAATTCAATATATTACTTAGTTCATCTATAGAAACCTGTATACCAAATTTCAAAACTATCAGACCAGTACTTTTTGAGAAATACATTTTTTGACCAAAAATGGCAAAAATTGCCTTAAAAATGCAAATTTGCATATTTCTGCACAATTTGAACAAATCTGAAATAGATTATCCCTAGGGACATATGTACGAAATATCAAAGCTATCTGACTGGTAGTTTTGAAGAAGAAGATTTTTAAAGATTTTTTTACCAAAAATGACAAAAATTGCCTTAAAAATATAAATATGCAAATTTCACCACGATTTGAACAAATCTGACTGAAATGCATATTAAATTTGAAAGCAATCGGACAAGCGGTTTCTGAGAAGGAGATTTTTTACCAAACCACCAAAAAAACGCCCCAAAAATACAAATATGCAAATTTCAGTGAACTGCATATAAAATTTCAAAGCAATTAGACTTGCGGTTTCAGAGGAGAAGGGAATTGTTGACGGACGACGACGACGGACAACGGACAACAACGGAAAATCAACCTATTTGATAAGCTCCACGTCGCGGACAGCAGAGCTAAAAATACGAGTTTGGGATGGAGTCAATCGGATACGTCAGAACAAGCTCACACTGCAAGGAATAAAGCCAGATCCAGACAAAGTCTGAGCAATCACAGAAATGACAGGGCCAACTGACAAGAAAGGAGTAGAACAGCTACTATACTAAGGAACTGTGAATTACCTTCAAAGTTGGTAAATTTGTTCCAAACATGTCATCAATTACTGAGCCAATCAGAAGCACTCTGAAGAAAGAAGTAGAATTCCATTGGTCAGATGTCCAAGATAGAGCATTGGCAGAAAT
This sequence comes from Ptychodera flava, assembly GCF_041260155.1. Lineage (NCBI taxonomy): Eukaryota > Metazoa > Hemichordata > Enteropneusta > Ptychoderidae > Ptychodera > Ptychodera flava. The sequence continues at coordinate 19,531,755 of NW_027248277.1, read as the reverse complement.
AAGAAAATTCTAATAACAGAGCAAGGTCCAGTACTGAGATACTATGACGTCACCAAGCCAATAACAATAAGCTTTGATGCATACAAGTCTGGACTGGGTGCCATGTTATACCAAGAAAACAAACCAGTTGCATATGCATCAAGATCGATGACAGATGCAGAAAAAAGATACGCTCAGATAGAAAAAGAGCTACTAGCTATTCAATTTGGTCTAGAGAGATTTCACCAGTACACATACGGCAAACAAGTACAGGTTGAATCAGACCACAAACCTCTAGAAGCGGTACTGAAGAATGACTAGCTGCAGCACCACCAAGACAGCACATGCTACTAAGACTGCAGAAATATGACATCTCACTCAAATACACACCTGGGAAGGAACTGGTGAGAGCAGAGTTATCACGAGCATACATCCCTCTATGTGACAGTGACCACAACATGGATGAAGAACTATAAGTAGTTTTACATCGTGTGATATTAACATTAACGGTATCAGATAAACAAAACTAGAGGAGACTAGAAAAGAAACAGCAAACGACCAAACCTTAACAGAACTGATATTGAAAGGGTGGCCAACAAGCAAAAATCGAATACCAATCAAATTAAAGCCGTAATGGAAGCAAGAGATGAACTATCGATAATGGATGACATCATATTCAAAGGTGAGCGAATATTAATTCCGCACACACTTAGAAAAGAAATGCTAAAGAACATCCACACAGGCCACAAAGGAATAGAGAAGTCCAAGAAACATGCAAGAGACGTTCTCTTCTGGCCAGGTATGAATACACAGATAGAAGACATGGTATCACATTGCAGTCACTGTCTGGAAAAAAGTAAATCAAACCATAAAGAGCCAATGATACCAACACCAATACCAAATGGCCTATGGCTATCAGTCACTACAGATCTCTTCACCATCAACAACGTCAACTACTTGGTAGACTACTACTCCAAATATTTCGAAGTTGCAAATAGAAAACACTGTGGTAAGCTACACCAAATCCATTTTCTCAAGACACGAGATACCACTCGAACTAAGAAGGGACAATTGTCCACAATTAATTACATCCAATGAGTATTGACGATTCTCAGAAGTATGGAACTTCAAACACACATCTAACGATTTTCAGATGTATGGAACTTCAAACACACTACTATCAGCTCATTATAATCTCAGTCAATAAAATGGTATGGCAGAGAGAACCATACAAACAGACAAAGATTTACTACGAAAAGCAAAAGAAGATGGAAAGATCCCTATACCTCTGCCCCTTCAACAACCAACCAACATCGCTGACGAAGACAATGAGTCCAAAGAGCATCATTCTTCCATAGTAAAAAAATCCATCGACTGCCAGGGAAACAACACCAGCTGAGAAAGATCAACCGGTCAACCAGGAAGTTACAACAACAAGAAGTGAAAGAGTTGTGACAAAGCCTGAGAAGTATAAGGATTATGTGTGCAATTGACGTCAACACACATAGAGTCAAAAGGGCAGAATAATCCCTGACTCATTTTAGTTAGAATAGGAACAAGCGGGATAGTCCACCTGGTCTTGTTAGGTATAGTTAGTTGAAATATATAATCACACATATGTACATTAGTTAGACAATAAGACAGATATAAGGAACTATGACAATACTGCAAGAAGATCATGAACACTATGAACACTGGGAACCGATGACTGAACTCTGAACTCAATTATGCTTAATACTAACAGTTTTACATATTTCCATTTGATCTCAACAAGAATCAATACAATTAATACTTTATAGTTGCCAATATACAACAAACGAAACTCATAGAAATTGCGTGAACATCTCAATCTCAAAAAGGGGAGTTGTCATGATGTGATTACTCAGCACATCACACTATTCAATATTCATTGACTACCGGTACTACTTACTATACATAAGCTCAACTGACATCCTGTATCTGTAACTATGATAATTGCTTGAATAAAGTTAGTCTTAGAAGTCAACTCAAGACTGTGCCTCCATTCAACACAAAACATAACACAAATCTTTCTCCATTCTTGGTTGCATGAGATGTAAAACACAAGCAAGGAACTCTTTCTGAAAATATTTCTGCAATTGATAATTATGAGGTAAACAAAAGGCAAACATCAAACCACAACCATAAAAGCAAGTGACATAGCAACTTAGAGTTCTGTCGTGTTATTTAGAGAAAAACTATTCTTGAGAAATGTTTGATAAAGAAGTTCGGTATCTTTGATAGCTCACATCAGGTCAGCCTTACCAAAATGGCAAAAATTGCTCCCAAAATATAAAATGCCAGATTTCATCATAATTTCAATATATCACATTAAAGTCATGCCAAGCAACCTGTATATCAAATATCAAAGCTATTATACAAGTTTTTACAAAACATGGGGCCAATGTCCCTGAAGCTACTATAGACATGGATACAAAATTACGTATAAACAAAGATTTTGACAAAAACAAATTGGCAAAAATTGACCCAAAAATACAAAAATTGAAAATTTCATCAAATGTAAAATATCACACACTGACAACCCCTAGGGACCTGTATGCAGAATATAAAAGGTATCAGACAAGTACTTTTTGAAAAACAAATTTTTTTACAAAAAATGGCAAAATTGCGCCAAAAATACAAATTGCAGATTTCATCATAATTTCAATGATGATCATATTTAGTTCATCTGTAGGAACCTGTACATTACAGGAAAGCTCCATTAACTTAGGAATACCCTACTTCCCTACTTAGTTATCAGAGGATCAATTTTACAGACCTGCCTTTCATACAATGGCATCAGCTGGATAAGATAACATAACAATGGAACATTCACACCTTGGGGGATAAAAGTCTTCTGTTTGTCATCTGAGTTGGTCAGGCAAGGACCGGGTTTCAGGTACCATGCAAGTTAAAGCCCCAACTCCCGTATAAAAGCGCGAGAACCTACGAGAGTGGTCATAATGGTGGGATACTCAAACGTACTTGGTACGCTCCGGACGTCATCCATAAGAACCGTTAATTTAGAAATCTACTGATTAAGTTTTTACTTGGAAATTGAGGGATATGTGTATAAGTATTTGGAGATACTTGGTTTCTGACGAAATTAAATTTGAAATGACGTCTGGAACCAGAAAAGGATAAAACATTTGCGGTATATATCGCCGGTATAACTTCGATGTTCAGTTTGAATCTGCATGATTGACATGATATGCAAATTGGAAATCAGGGCTCGAAATAAGCGGTGGTCTTGCGTCAAATGACCACCATTTTTCCGTGCTTGACCTCCAAATTCTGTAACTGGTGGTCATTTTGACCACCATGTAAAACATTTAGTATTTCAGCGATTGCCGCTTTGTCTGATGGCGAGGGTACCGTTTCATCAATACAACATTGCAATCGGCCTTGAAGAAATTGTTACACATAACGTTTCATTCCTTTTTGTGGCGCAGGGCCTTCACAGGTGCTAATAAACTAAATTTCATTTTGCGACATTTATGCAAATATTTCTCGCATCAGAAAAAAAACAATTTCAAAATCCTTCTACTTATCATTACAAAACATTAGCACGAGTCAGTAGATGAGAAGTTGTTGGCAAAATCATTATCAGTTTTTTTTTCTATCCAACATAGGTATTTATTTTTTTTATCCACTGTACAGACATGTACATTTTGGGTACAGCCATGTTCAAAGACCCACCATAACATTGACCTCTCTTTTCGTGAATACAAAAAGCCTGATAATATGATTCAGTTAAAAAAAATATTGACTGCCAGTTTCCTTAAAATGACCCCCAAATTTAAAATGTGGTGGTCAAAATGACTACCAGGATAAAATGTTAATTTCGAGCCCTGCATATGTGTCATGAGCGATACGTTGTTACTTTTTATGTATGTAGCGTTGATTGTTCAACGCGGGGGATAAAACACCAAATACTCGGAGCGTACAGAAAGATACAAACGCACACACACTGTGTATAATTAATACATGCAAACACATTTGATTTGGTAGTTCTCTTTTTGGAAAATTTGTTTGTCCTGAAAAGGACCGTTTTCATTTATGTTGGCCTACCTGAGCCGTACATTTTACAGAAAGGAAGGCCTATACTGTCATTTATGCCCGACATAAAGTACGTCTGGTATGTTTGGGTTGAGACCACGGAAAAGTAGCTGCACAAATTCTGGCATGATCTCTCACTTTGTCAACACTGTCTGTATATCTTCTGTCTTCTTTTCAAATTTCAAGTACTGTTGAAAGCGCAGTCATCGCAATACGATATGCGTAACTATCGCTTAGCTGTTTCCAAAAGTGATATACAGTAGCCTCCAGAATCCAATGTGCTGACAAAACCGGGACTTTTTTTACGCCTGCTATCACCTTCGGCATATTCGGTCGTCACTGCTGGTCACTTATGCTGATCAGACGTCGAGTTGACAAACGTCGCCGGCGGCAGCTGAGGTTACTGTACAATCAGTCTCATAAGTTGCACTCAAATGTCCGCGCTCGATCCCCATCACAGCTAGCTCCAATTCATTCCTGGCAAAGAAAATTCCCGAGGCTACCTCTAGTGCTCATCAGTGACCGCTATCTTCATAAAGCCAGTTGACATAGTGTGATTAGCAGTCTGACTCTGACCACCACGCGTTTGTAATGAACTAGTATCGCGACTGAGTGGAGAGTGTAGAAGTGCAAGTGCACTCAATTTTGGCATGGCGGGATCGTTCAAAGTAGCGAAATACTAGAACTCACCATTTTATAAGGAGGGATGAACATTGAAACGAATGCTCGGAGAATTCATGCGATCACTTTATTCTGATTTTATTTTTGGTGATTAAATATTAACAGGTTTAACTTCTAAAATAAGTATTTTTCAGAAGCTTTTGAAATAATCATAAGAGAACAAATCGACACAACATTTCATTTCGGTCACCATAAAACTTGTAATCGAAGCCAAGGGAATAGTCGTTGGTACCCTCCCATCCGACAGCGCCGAGTTCATGAGACAACGAAATTTTTGAAAAGGAAACTACAACTACCATCCAAAAACTGTGGAAACTACATTTTATAATGGAGGCACAGCCCTGCCTCGTTGAACTAAGGTCGAAGGAGGAAAGGATTGTTTGTAAGACAAAAGCTCTACAAAATTTGGTAGACGACTTGGCCGTTAAGCATTGTGGTAAATGTCCAACGTCCTCCATTGAAATAACCACACTCGATAAATTTGGACATCTAGTAGGCGAATTTGCTGTTCTTTCAGAACTGTTTTTGATTTTTTCCCATTCTTTCCTGAAATGCGGCATTTCTAGGACGGCGTTTGGACAAAACGGTGCTTCATTATCAAGGCAAATTCGACTCTGCAATCAAGACTCCCTGCAAGAGTGATGTACACGATATATACTATGACTAAGCCGAGGAAAACCCCGATAATAGATCCCGTGGTAGAAAAACTACATTTTCTACAATTTCTGCATCTTTACTCGTATACAAAGATGCGGATAGCTATTGCCACTGTCATGATATGCATTATGTTTAATCATTCAAAAATGCGCTGAATACAATGACAAACGCTTCATTTTCCGACGAGAAACATATACCATGACGCATGAGAACTAAGGAGCGTCATCGATCGCCTGGCAACGTCATCACGGTTTGTACAAATCCGAGGCGACGCCGCGCCGAACCTCTGCTCCAGTAAGACTTCGAAAAAGTCTATGTTCAAGACAAACCTATTGGTGAAATGAGTGGATGTATCGTATGGAAAGTAAACTGTAAAATTGGGTGAAAATAGTATACGTAAAGTCCCCATGCAGTCAATGTTTACATTATGTGGCGTGCATGTTCTATTTTTGGAGGTGTTCAACCAGCTGTTTTAATTTGCTACTTTTGTTCACAAAGAAACCATATTAGTTATGTTTTGCTCTGCCCATTTTTATCGATTTTTTTCGGTAGGGCCCTACCGAGGGTTACCCATTTAATGCAGTCTTTCCCTAATGATACCAAATATCAAAGCCATCAGACAAGTACTTTTGGAGAATTTTTTTTTGACCATAAATGGCCAAAATTGTCGCAAAAACACAAAATTGTAGATTTCATCATAATTTGAAAATATCAATTTTGATCATCCCTATGAACCTGTACATCAAATATCAAAGCTGTAAGACAAGTGGTTTTGATGAAATAAATTTTTGACAAATGTTATGTAGGTCATTTTCACACACATATGACCTGAGTTTAATTAGTCTAGAACATTCTCAAGATCACTGCCCTTAATGACCTCACAGCCTTGAATTCAATAAGTCATGTTTGGAATGTTCTGGAAATTTACTGAGTTGTGCAAGAGGGATAATTTTAGAAGAGTAATTAGCATGTCAATAAGAGTTCATGACTGTTCTTATATGCCCTTATGTAAGCACATGGGTATAAATAGGGACGTGCATAGCTTGCGGTCAGACATTTGGGATCATGTCTCTTGCGTGTTACTTCAAGACTTTGGAAACTCCAGCAGTATTATTTCCAAGACTTTTCAAGACCTTCACTGCCACGCTGGATTTATACTGTGGACTCTGCGCAACTTCAAGCCTGCAAGCCAAAGGACTGTTCATTCATCCGACTGACTGTTACAACTCTGAGACTGGAGCCTTGCCGTCCCAGCTGAGATAATAGTCGATTTGAAATTTCATGAACCTAGAAATGTTCTTTCCTATGAAGTTTTTTTGTTGATTTGCATTCATATGGATGCATAAAACAATTTTAGCTTGGTTGCCCAAAAATTAATATTGGGCGACTCTCGTATTTGCATAATCCAAGATGGCCGCCAAATCATCTGTAAAATTCAACCATGCACCTACAAATGTTCTTTCAAATGACGTTTTTCATTGATTTGCATTCATATGGGTACCTAAAGCAAATTTAGCTTCATTGCTGAAAAATTTGTGTTAGACAATTCTCTTAATTTGCATAATCCAAGATGGCCGCCAAATATTACCTGAAATTAAACTTTGACCCACAAATGTTCTTTTCTGAAATTTTTTGATGATTTGCGTTCACATTGGTACCTGATGCAAAATTAGCTTAGTTGCAAGTTATGTGGGCATTTTGCGAAATTTGCATAATCCAACATGGCCGCGATATTATCTGTAAAATTGAACTTTTTACTAAATTGTCTTTAAATAACATGCTATTTGTCTTTTTAGGGTATTCATGGGTCTGGAAACCAGCTCAGGTCATGTGTGTGTGAAACAGCCTTGATGAACTTCCAAAATGCATCCTCTCCTTGTTAATCCAAATAGCCTGTATTATAGTACGGGTTTCATCATCATGCCTTTCTACTGCACAACTTATCAGTCGTTCTACACCCTGCAGCTTAAAACTTTTTAAGTTGTCCAAGATCTGCTACAGGTCGGGAGGAGGCACTTCCCAGCACCAGATAATGTGTAAGTTGTCTCAAATCTTGGAACACATATTGTACAAAAGGCTTAATCTGGAATTTGAACAGACAGCGGTATAAACAAAACCATATGCAGTGACAAGCGTAGAAGTTCCTGTATATCATATGTATGTGTGTTTTGATTGTACTGCAATCTCATAACACCAGTAGAGCTGATGTGTAGATATAACACTGCAATTGTGAGAATTGGCTTACGTTTATTCAAAAGTAGGCCTATTTGGAAAACGTTTGCCGTACACCAATTAGTATTATTTTCGTAATACATTCGTTTGACACGGAAACTGCTGAGTTCACCCTTTGTTCCTTTTCTCCGCATAGTAACACGAAAAATGACAAAAGAAATTTTTAAAATACAAATTTGCATATTTCATCACATTTTGAACAAATCTAAGTTGGGTTTTCCCTTAGGGCTTCAATATCAAATATCAAAGCTGCTGACCAGCGGTTATGAAGAAGAAGATTTTTTACCAAAAACGCCTTTTTATGTGTAATTTGCATATTTTTCAACAATATCAAAAACTTAAAAAAACAGTTTCTAAAATCATATTTTTGCATCTACGCAAAAAATATCAAATCAGTAAGTACTGCGGTTCTCAAGATATTTGAGTGGATGGACATCCTCACTAACAGATATAGCGTATTCCTCTGATTCTAAGACCCCCTTTCCTGAACCAAAGATGACGAAAAGATGTGGGGGGTCTAATAAACGGATGTCACTGCAAAATCGGACGCCGTAGTCAATTTATGCTAATTTAAGTAATGTTATGCAAATTTTTATGCCAATGAATTTTTTATTCACGCTACAGACAACTCAAACTTTCTGATATCGACTCATGCCATGCTGCGTAGATACTGGCAGTCGAATCTGTACAAATATAAATTAATGGAGATTTACAAGTTTTGAAATATAACGTATTTGCCATACCTTCTTTTACTAAACAAAACAATAGCAATAAATCTTTTTATTTCGTGAATAGATAATTACGAAACTTTGTACAACAAGTAAGTTCCCAGCAGCAGCTAGCTCCCCATTGCATGGCCACAAAGGTCAGACAATGATTAAAGGGGAAGTCCCTAAAATTCCGCTGGCTGTGATCTGTCAATTTACGCAATAGGTCAAAGGTGTCAGTGCATGAGGTCAAGGTAAAATTCTGTTCAGTGGGATGGTGTCCGTCTGATATTTTTTATGTTCAATTTTGATTTACCGTACTCCTTAAAATAAACGATCAATTACATGTCGTGAGTTTAATTATTTTGCTCCTAGTTTCAAAAGTCTAACTGCATCTTGAAAGGAAATGTGATCTTACGAACAGGCAGGCTCGAACAGGTAAAGTGTTGAAGCATCAGCTGGCCGAGACAAAAGATAATTGCTGCGCCAATCTGCTTATTTTTGGCAATAACCCCTGATTTTGTTTTTATTACTTGTATCGATGACTGAAATGTCTGTTGATGTGGAATTCAGTCATCTATAATCAACTGTTAGGAATGGTACGAACATGCATGTTTTTGTTCTAACTGTAAGTGTATAGGCCTTTTATGAAGTTATGAAGTTGGGTATTTGTCCCTCGCAAGACTTGAAAATCTGTTACACTATCATTCTACTCATTGCTGGACTAGTTCAGGAAAAGGACACACACACAAGCATGAAATGCCGTTCAAACAATAAATACCTTCATTACATGAGAAAAAATATGTACAAAATTGATTTTGAAACATATTAACGGAAGAAATTCAAAGAATTTTCAGTTCATGCACAGAAGAAACTTTGGATATCGCATTTCGTTTGTCGATACAATTGCCCTCTTCATCGAAGTCAAACCCGTCGAAGTCATCTTGTCTTTTTGAAAGATTTTACGATACCAATGATATTTCTATTTTCACTGGTTGCTTATACGGTAAAGTTGAACGTAAGAGAAAACTTGCAGCTATTCACAATGATCACAAAAGATACCTTACCTGATAGAAAACTGTTGAAAAAATCTTTAAAAGCACACCATTTAAAGAACAACTTTTTCATGTGCCGTAGTCTTTTGCCTCAGTAGTATGAAAACAAAAGTGTAAAAGTTGAGCGAAGCAAGTTCAAAGCTCGTGTCATTCACACGTCTAAAAATTTTCGATTGATAACGGCGACAAAAGGATTTCCCGACATCGTCACAAGATCCTATAAAAATGCGTTGATTTATCGTAGACTTTATTTTCTGACAAGTCATAAGACAGTGCACGATCGTCATGGGCAAGAAAAAAGTAATTACTTAAAACATTTTCGCTGTCAGCATGCCTAACTACCGTCGCAATCAGCTAGAACTTGGTTTGCTGTATGAACTTCGCCAAGAAGCACACAACATACACGATCGAAATGCTGTAGCCGTTGTTCAAGATGGTTGCAAAGTTGAAAGTTTGAAGCGAGACGCAGCAAGGATACCGGGCATGGTTACTTTTGACATCATCGATCGTGACTTGTCAGTCAACAAAAATACTTCTTGAAGGCAAAGAAGAAAGCATTCATCCATTCTCCAAGAGTTGGCTTAATTGGCACAGAAATGTCATGTTTTTGTTCTGGCAAATGATGCAGCTGTACTTCTGCTAGACAATCAGTCTGAAGTACTGTTTCACTGTACATATTCAGGAAAACAGACCAAATCATGCCACTGACCTAAAAAATGAAATAGTCTCCAAAAAGAGAACTACTGATACCAAACGTTTTTTGTGTTTTTATGAATGTAAATTGTCTTTGTTTGATCGTGATGAAATGAGCAAACCATACTATTGACAAGTCCAAAAACCCGACTATCCTAAATGTTCATTTTATGGTAGCCAAATTGTATCGAAATGTTCGATTCGTACTTGATCAGATGTTGAAAAATCTGCTTATTTTGATAGTAGCAAAATGACAGTAATGAAAAGACGACATTGTACTAGATCGAGACGCTAAAAAATCCGACTCTTTTAATGTTCATTTAGGTAGCGAAATCCAAGTGTAGTTTTATCGCCAGGAAATGATAGAACCGTTCCCGATTGACATGTTCCAAACCCCAACAATAGTGTGCGTGTTTTGAGGTTTGATACTTCACTTTGACACTTGTTTGTGACTTTGATAAGCAGCGTAGGTGTCGCGGATATCCTTGTCTCATTACATGACAATGGCTCTATTGTTCCAGTCAGAATTAGGGTGTACCCCCTGGGGTCTTTTAACCCTTTTCCTGCCAGACAGTAATAACTGTATCACTTCCCCATCAGCCAAGTCAGTAAAAAGCGGTATTGATCCAAAACATGACGTACCGGTATTTTCACCCACTTGGCTTGGTATGTTATTGCATCTTTTGTCCAAAAAAAATCAATTTTACAGTATTATGTTTTCAACAGCCTTCAAATGTACAGTATTATGTTTAAAATACATCATATTGAATATGTTTGTGTTTCATTAATTTTAACCATCTTGACCTGATGGTGAAATATGGACTTGGCAGGAAAAGGTTTAAACGAACTAACAGCTAATTTCGGAGGAATACGGTACATACATACATACATACATACATACCAGACTGAGGACAGACGCCGGATGGATACCCATCCAAATAGCTTCTATACACTATAGTCTACAATAGCTATAAAAATCATTTTGACCAAAAATGTCAGCAACTACCTCAAAAATACAAATTTGCATATTTTTTCACAGTTTGGACAAACCTGAAAAAGGTCATCCCTAGAGACTTATATCCTAAATACCAAAGCTGTATGACCAGCAGTTTTGAAAAAGATTTTAAAGATTTTGATGAAAAATGACCAAAATTTACTTAAAATACAAATTTGCATAAATTATTTAATCTTGCTTAGAACAAATCTGATAAAGTCATTCCAAGGGACCTGTTTATCAAATATTAAAACTGTCGGACCAGCTGATTGACTGATTGAACTGTCGGAGAAGATGATTTTTTGCCAAAAATAGCAAAATTAGCCTCAAAATGCAATTTGAACAAATCTGAATGAGGAAATCTGAATGAGGAAATCCCTGGGGATCTGCACTCCAAATAGTAATGGATTAAGACTAGCTGTTGTGCAGAAGAAGCTTTGAATGTAAAGGATGGATGGCCACCTATTTGATAAGCTCCGTATCGCTGACAGAAGACATCAAACAGGTGGTTGTCTGTTGTCAAATGGAAAAAATTACTTTTGGATTGCAGGTATAAGTTTTAATATTGGTTACAATATTCTCATTTAAACTTTGAGAACTAAGAGTAAGCATGCTCAGAACACACAGTTACCTCATTAAAAAATTGCTGTTGTGAAAATTTACCTGTAAATTTTGATGTTGACATTTTTTGGGGCGAGTTTTAAACCACTTACATGTAATGAGCGTTTTCAAAGCTTGACATGCAATCATGTATTTTTTGACATTTTCCGGGTAAGTGAAAGTGAAAAATTGGAGCAATCAGTATGAAATGTTTACAGCCACCTCATGGTACCATCAGACTCCATTACAAACTCACAAATCATTGACCAATGTCATCAATGCAATTAAAATGAAATGTCCGTAACTGGGGGAAGTAATAGTTCAACATGACAATAACAAACAAAGTTACTTTCGGAGTGAACCTATAGTATACCGGTATTTCTTCCTGATATGCTAAATGTACATTTTTGAAAACATGTTGACAAGAACATACTCTTATATGATGCTTATACTAACATTTCACTGCAAAGCAGTAAGATAGAGACACTGAATTAGAGAATGAAATGCATAAATTAGATGATAAATAAAGCTGTAACATTATTTTTAGCATTGAATTTCATACCTGCACCAGTTACAGTGTTAGATTGTGGTGACTCAGTTAAAAAGGTTGTGAAGGTTTCATGACTTCCACTGATTTCAGCTTGACTTTTGAACTTGTTCTTCAACTGTTGGGTTAACCAGCTGTCTTAGCGTTGTTCAACATCTTACTAATCTGTGATGACAAATCATCGACAGAAGGGTCGTAAAGAAAGTACTCTGCTGGTTACCGAAGTACTTCTCAAGAAACTCTGCCATGGCAGTTCTCCTTGGAACCAACACAGGAAGTCCAGCAGCTATGGCCCACAATGCCTCCATTCTAAACGGCTCATCAGGTGGTATTACAAGGACATTGCTCTTTTGAAGGTCCCTGTAAAGTTCATCTTGATAGCCGTATGGAGGGTAAGTCTTGGATTCTATGTATTTACTGGTTAAACTGTCATTTATAAATTTCGCGGTATCACTGAGATCAGCAGCCGATGACGTACGAACAAACCACTCTGGAATCTTTACATACATACATTGAAACCAATTTGCTACTTGACCCACTGCAGCTGCAAGAGATTTTAACCTTGTGAAGTCAACTTTCTTGTCTGTTATCACTGTTAGTATTTGTCTGATGGGGTCACTTGTTTTGGACATTGCATTCAGATCAAAGAAGGTGTTTCCCGGTCTTGGAATATAAATTTCATGCACTATTTGAATATTGGTTGGTTGGTAAAGATTTGAGTATTCTTCAAAGACTGTTGGTCCAACAGAGAAAACTGCAGCTGCTGCTTCTGCAAATTTCAAATGTTTGTCTGCTACATCAGCTGATGGTGTGCCATGATTTATCAAGACTATATCTGCATCTTTGAAACAGCGTTTTCTCAGTACAGATGCACACAGGAATGATGTTGAGGACTTTACATGTTCAACAATATATTCCACATTCTGAACACTTGTGAGAGTTGAGAAGTAATCATGTGGTGATAAAAGCCATTTGTAACATGGTTCATCATTTTCACATGCATCTATGATGTCATCACTCAAACATGGCAGTATGAGTTCAACTCCACAGTCAGCGGCATCTTTCTTTTCTTCTTCAGTTGCCTTCAAAACAACACAGCAGATCTTCTTTTGTCTGTTTTGTGCTGCAAGGCTTGCAAGTTGACAGTTGAGAGCTGACACTGTGTCTCCAACACGGGACCATCTTTCAGCCAGGAATATGGAAGTCATTTTGCTGTATTTACCTGTTTCAAAAGAATTATAAAATTATCATAACCATATTTTTGCTGGCACGATTGGTTTTCTCCAAGGCGTCAATTTCATACATGTATTATCAGTGTGAATATTAAGTGATCTAGTTAGACAAGAAGTGTAGATATTTTCTATAATACAACACAGGCAACACTTACCCGGTATACCGGTACATAAAATTGTAACTCAATACTGTAACAGTGTTTAGAGATCAGACAGTTTTCTTTCCTGAAGACCTTTGGATTTTAGGATTGTCAAAATTATTTTGATGCCAAAATTCATATAAATTGTATCAGGCCATTCTTAACCCTTTCTTTCTTCTTCCCTGTACATGTGGCAGGTACTGTACAACCAATCCGTTGCACACAGTAGGGATGTATCATATTCCAGGTATGTAAGAGTGCCTTCAACAGCATACTCCAAGTTCCCAAACTGAGTCGGACTTACAAGTCCGAGTACTCGGACTTGCATACTCCGAGTAAAACTGCTTACTCCGACTTGTATACTCCGAGTGCATGACCTACTCGGAGTTGAATACACCGAGTTACACATGTTTAATAGAAAAAACAATGCTGGAAAAACACAGGAAACATTCGATCTTATGATAAAAATTTGCAAACAGCGTATACACTGCTGTACTTCCAGTCGCTCACAGAAAAGAGTTGTATGAAAAACGCCATCTGTCTGACCTCTGATCTGTGTATCTTGTACAACACGCTCAAGTCATGTCATTGTCGAGAGTAGCTACCATCACGCAAATTATGAGTTTGTCTTGTCTTTTCGTTTCATTACCGGATCAGATCCTGATTTGATACATGACTTGAATTGGGCACAACAATGTTTCATGAGCACCGCGATGCAGCGCGGCGAGTTATTAGAACACTGACGCCATAATTGAATGACCTGTCGACCTGTGATGTCATGGCCTTGGTTTGCTAGCATGGCGAGGCCATGATAAACTTGCCCAAGCATTTTAGGCATATTTATGTCTTGATAAAATAATTAAACTAATAATTTTTATAAATAAAATGAGCAGTGCGCTCGTGTATGGTATGAACCGAGTGCGAGTGACCACTTGGTCGTAAATAATGACCTGACTTGACCTGTGATGTCATGCATTGATTTGGCTAATGAATGATTGTGCGATATCGAACTGAGTAACTCACTGGCTGGACTTGCCTGAAGTTTATTGGTTTTACTGTAAATGTTACGTCTTAGTCATATTTCAAGAAACTTTGCCGTCGGCCGTGGCAGCAGCTTTCTTCCGACGGTAAAATCACCGTTTCTCCTTGTGGAGGGACCGTGGTTAATATACATTGAGCAACAGATTACAAGACATTGTGAAATGAATTTTTTTTTCAAAGAGCAGATTTTCGACATATCGATCCGCGCTAGCCGTAAACTCTGTGTGTAATAAAATACTTATTTTTCGACAGATCGTTTCTTGTCTACAGCCACTTTGGGATGGCAAGGCATTGTGGTGTCTAAAAGATTCCTACACTTGTAGGATCCTATATCAACATAGTGACAGGCACTTACCAGGCCCACAAGAGTTACTTTAAGAAATTTGTGAAATTGATTTTGCTCTTCCAAATTTACCAAAAGGTAAATTGACACATTTTATTTTGCTCTTCCAAATTTACCAAAAAGTAAAATGACACATTTAAAGTATAATGTTAATTTTTATGAGCTGTTTGGTGCAATATTTACATCAAATGTTATTTCATTGTGTGATTTGAGCATTTATTTTTCTTTATAATTGCTACAATTTGGATGCTTGAGAAAATACATTGATAAAGTGACCTATATTTGAAACTTGTAAAGAAGATTACTCATCAAGCAACCTATATTTCAATTTGGTATTTCAAGCTATTTCAAAACTTAAGAAAAGTCCAATGATAATGTTCTGAAATGACAGCTTTCATAAGAAAGTTTCAAAAGTTCCAACATCATATTACTGCTACATTTCAGGTGAAACTCATCTACTTACTTGTGTTCAGCCCATCCTGCTGCCCAACACTCTGATTTCCATGCTGTTGACTAATGCTCTGACTGTCATGCTGTCTTGTTTCAGACTCTTCTACTGACTGTACCAAGGGTTCCAGTTGAAATTGATCCACATCTATCAAGAAGTAAAAGAGCCGATATTAACTCTAGTATATCATCATTTATGAGGTGCTGTAACCACTGCAGCATTTTGTTAGGTGCGACCCTTCAGCAATTATTTATCACATATTTGATTTTGTGGTTTGATCATTTATACGTATCTCTTATGGTTGTTAGGACTTGATGTTTAAGAAAAGAAATTGAATATGGTCACTTACGTCAATTTCATATTTCAATCTATTTCAAAACTGAAAACAACCATAACAGCATGCTGTGTTTTGGGCAAGTCCAACAATAATGTTCTAAAATAATTTCGAAGTTTAAAAAGTTTCTAACATCATATAAGTGTTACATTTCAGGTGAAACTCATCTACCGGTACTTACCTATGTCAAGGCCATACTGCTGTCCTACACTCTGCTTCCCATACTGTTGACTAATGACCTGACTGGCATTCTGTCTTGTTTCAGACTCTTCCACCAAGTGGACAATGGGTTCCTGTGGAAATTCATCCAAATCTATCGAGAAGTAAAAAATAACAGATATCTACTCAGGTATATCTTCATTTGTGAGGTGCTGTAAACACATTTTATTGGGTGTGACTCTTACACAATATCTATATCAAATGTTACTTCACTGTGTGATTTGATCATTAATTGCCCTTTATGATTGCTTGGATTTGGATATTTTAGAAAAGAAATTGATTCGGTCACCGTTATTTGAAAACTTTGTTTCTCAATTAACCTGTATTTTAATTCTCAGCATTTTATTCTCATGATTCAAAACGTAAGACAGCCTAGAAGGCATGCAGTGTTGTGCCCAATTCTGAAATATAGTACGTTTTAGGGATAGCCCAACCAAATATCAACCTGCTTGTAAAAGTTGAAGAAGATTATTAAATGTTGTATATGACGCCATTTTCACAGTATGGAAGTGCCACCTATCAGAATTCCTGAGAGAAGCTTCACCTTTTATGATATATAAAGTTTTCATGTTTGGCTGAGGAAATTAGTGGGGATCTGATGTTGTGACGCATCGACACTAATTGCGTTGATGCACTGAAACATGGCCACAAAAAATAAAACGTTCTGATTTCAGTTGATCATGTAAACTTCTTAAGGATGGTGACTATGCATTACCAAGAATATTGTAATTTTTCTGGAAAGCACATATGTTGTAGTTAGAAGGATGAGGATTAAAAAAAAAGACCAAAAAATGGGTGTTGTCATTCTACTTTTAGGGATAATTTACATTCAACCACCCATTATCCCATGATTTTGAGCACCATGCACACATCACTTCAGGAAAATTTGACTCTTTCAAAGAAAAACCAAAACCATGGGAATAAAAGTGTTGTTATTTCTTTACACTTGTGATTCTAAAATATCCTCTACATGTAGTATTTCCAATGCAAGCAACATGAATGAAGTTACTGATCCAATAACAAAGATGCCACCTATTCACTGTATTACCACTTGTGAAAAAAATACTGAGTCAGCGCTTTTGCATCATTGGTTTTTCAAAGAAAATCAATAATGCAATTATGATTCTGTCTAAAAATTAAGCCAGGTGACATGGTAATTGTTTTATATTTTGCAATAAAGCATCTTTCAATGGATCATGTGTGAAAGTTTTAGGAAAATAATGCTCTTAGTATGTTTTCTGCCATTTCTACCTGCAATTCTATGCCATGGCTAACTTTGCATAGGCCCTGGGTAGTCTACTACTTCAAAGTCTTTTCCTAATTCCTTTCATTACGGATCGTCAAACTGCCAACAAAGTCCTTTTCTGGAAAATGGTCTTTGAATACAGATAGTTTTCAATCGGATTCGAACCCACAACATACGGCATCAGTCGCCTAGCTGAGAGGCCTGAGACAGAACCAGTCGGCTAAATCCCCACTCTCAGTTTTCAAAGTGAATGTCAGTGCCAATGTTTACCAGCCACATTTTGCAGAGGTGCTTTTTTTCCTTGGGGTTTCGAATGATCAAAATCTGGATAATAATCATTGGTATATCCATAATACTTACAGGCAGGCATGTTTATATCTAAGTTGTTGATGAGACTCCCTAGATTGAAACACCTAGCAAATGCACCTAAACGCAAAATTTTGTCATCATCTGGGCATTTTTCCCAGCATGCTTTGCAGAGAAAATAGACATTATGGCTGCATGGGGGTAGGAAAAGCTCCATATGCCTGATTTTTATATTTATTTTCATGTATATCTTCAACAACTCACACTTTCTCTGCAAAAGTAATGATGAAAGCTTTTCTTGCATATATATAAACCTATATATACAGCTAATGAAATTTTAGGTGGACTATCCTTTTTAGGTGAAACTAAAATACTTACCTTTGTTTATGTCATGCTGTTGACTAATGCTCTGGATTCCCTGCTGTTTTCTTTCAAACTCTTCCACCAAGCTGACCAGGGTTCTCGCTTAATTTCCCTAAGAAGATTTTTCAGCAGGGTAAGATTTTTGTAACCTATGTGACCAAGCTCCTCGAGTTTGATAAAGAATTCATTTGCATTGGCCAAACCTGTGAGACCTTTAGTCGAAATCTGCTTGTCCCTTACAAGTCCATACAAAGACTTTTCTTCTTCCAATTTTAGTCTTTCAGATAGCTTAAGGAATAAACTTCGCAGTGGATCAACTTCCTCTGCCATTTTGATCTGATAAAAATAGACAGAGGAGTTATATGAAACATACTGAACATGAGAAGATCTCTGTCTGTTGTGAAGATTTACTCTGAAAGTTTACATCATAACGAGTTCACCATGCCATGCAGTGTGATTCCCATAGACTGTTCTTGGCAGAAGTATATTAAATATATCATATACAAGGAGATTGCTCTTGAAAGATATTTGCAGTCATGATGACCATTCCCTTGGAGGGTAAAAAAATCGTGATCTAGCCCTTGCTATCACATGTTTTATTGAACTGGAGAATGACGCAGGTACCTGCGCGGTCATGATAGAATACACTTCCAACATTGAGGACAGTATTATATTATGCAGGTCTGCCTTCAGTTTTTCATTGCTAGTAGTACCTTGCTGTAAACATGTCAATTTATTTCTTACTCAATGATACGGTATGTCATACTTGCAAAATTGATGTTGGTTGGTAGCCACATTGACCAGCAGAGGTGCTGCTCTTACATTGATCTGAATTCACATTTTCCTGACACATACTCGTAAACAAAATATCGTCAATGACACTGGGCTCACATTTGTTTCGATGTCAGGGCTGTCAATTATAGCCGGTCACCGGCGGCAAATCGCCGTCTGACACAGGTCTTGCCGCCGCCTGTTTTCCCTATTCAAGGCCTGCAATAATGATCTTTACACACGTTATGAATTCTTTCCTGTCCCAATTCTACCGTTGGCTACGCTGTGCTACGAGGCGCAGTCCCTGGGGCTCGTTGGTAGCCAATTTCTGATTGCTTTCAATCGGTACTGTCAAAAAGCTTTGCGTGTTCTGATTGGTTTTCGGACGTACACCATCGATATGGCTACGAAAAGAACGACAGCCAGGTTGGATTTATGGGTCCAAAAGACCCCGAGAGGCTTACACTAGCTCTGGATATAAAAGTAATGTTCATATTTGTAAATCATTTTATTTTCCTGAGGAATTTCAGTGATCGGGGGTTCAATCCATCAATGGTATAGCATGCAATGTAGATTTCATGCCGCGTCTGAGCAAATTGCCATAGCATTACGTGTATTTAGCGACTGGAATTTTTGATTTGTTTTCCCGTTTGCAGATCGTGAACACTCTTTACAATGAGTAAGAATCGTTTACTCAGCGCAAAAAAAAACTTTGTGGGGATTGACATAATTTTTAGTGAGGTTTGACTACCACTGAATTTGTTTGCACCAAGCCGCCGTTCTATGAAATGTATTCTTACGGTATAGTACATGCTGTGTACCACATACAGGCGCTTAAAACTGTCGCTAACGCGAAGCCGGGCCTGTATACTGGAGGAGATACAGGCCGGCTTGGCATAGCGACAGTTTAAGCGCCTGTGCTGTGTACTGTGGTTGTTTTGAAGGCCCGAGTATTGAAGTTTGATAAATATTTTCCGACATCCGAATCTTTCCTCAAAAGCAAATATCAGTATTCCAATCCTTCAAAATCATTTACCAAGACCAACATTTTTTAATGTTTAGGGCAATCACAAAATTTAGCTAGGCTTGACTATATACTTTCGCGGTATCTTGCACGTACGTATACAGCGATAAACCATGTTTTGAATATGGATATATCATGCATGTAGTGAGCCTACCCACTTGGCCGGCGTGGGTTTCGACAAAACTCTGACTACTGTGAGGGATATCAGAATAGATAGTCATCAGGAGAAAAGATTTGATCATTAACTTTCACGCGCAAGGATTTACTATGTAAATAAAGCAACATATTCTCAATCTTGTTGATTGAGAGGCCGACGGACAACGAAGCCACGCAATTTCATTAGCGGATGTAAACTTGAGTATGTAATTGTTTTTATGACGTAGCGTGTATCTCAAATTGTCTCTGGTAATGGTCTCGTATTCACCCCATTACATTTGTAAATTGTCACACTGGAAATTCATAGCCGGTAACTCTGAGGACACGTCTTGAAACAGACAAAAATAAAATTACAGCAGTATCAACCAGACGTAGATCGGAATTTTTTATTGTGACGTTATGACATCAGTTTTACAAGATTTTTAAAAATTCTAATACGATTAGCTGTTTTTGAATGGGAACGTATTACAATTATTGAATTTCTTTTTGCAGATGTTGTTTCTTAAGAAATAGTTTCTGCAGGTGTAGTTTCTAAAGCTACATCTGAAGAAATAGTTTTTGCAGATGTAGTTTCTGAAGCTACTGTTTCATCAGCCTGAGAATCACACAATATTGAGGTATTGTCAGCTGGTACTGCCATACAAGCCTTGGGCTTAGATGAGTACTCCAGTGATTCTAATTATGGTTCAGATTATGATTATCATTAAACAGGTTGTAATTCAACAGAATTCCCCGGCGAAATGTCACCGTGATGTACCATGATCAACAGGGTATTTGATGGTTTTTGATGTTTGACCATGAACTACCATGGTTGGCTATGATATGAGACCACAGTAGCAGTCAAATACCTTGGTCTATCACAGTTGACCACGGTCTATCATCGCTGATCTGTTCATGATTGTCAGCAACCATGGTCAACCATGTTATTTGATGACTGATTATATTTCTGACCAACGTTATCAATGACAATGGTTGACCATCGTCCTAGAATGACCAATTTTCTTGATGACCATGTTTTAAATTTTTATTTTGGTTAAATTGTAATATTGCAAAATTCTCTTCAACAAATCATAAAGAATATTTTCAGGCAGAATTTAACACATGTGTCCAACGATGAAGACAACAGGATACCAAATGTCATTATCACTCAATAAATAAACAAAATCGAAGTAAGTTATAGGTGGTATGTAGGTGTAAATTACCACATAATCCTTAAGAAAAAGAAAAGTCAAAGGATTAATGATTTGAGAAATACTATGTTTTGAAAAAAAATTAGATAGGTCAATTTGTGGAATGCACAAATTTATCAAACCATTTACCTTGGAATATGAATAAATGTACTGAAAAACATCAATGTATGAAGGTTATTTCTCTGGACATTAATGTTTTTAAATGATAAGTTTCAAAAAAGCCGTGACGAATTTCAGGAAAAGAAACTACAATTTTTTTGTTTGGTTTACAAGTCATACCACTGAATAGCTGCAATGTAGCCCATAGGCCCTGTTCAAGGGTTTTCTGTGTTGCCATGTAGCACCGAGCACTAATAAGGCCATTGCCTCAGTCCTGTGTCGATCAGAAAGTGTTACTGTCCTACGTTGATACATGCAAACACATTTAGAAAGGTAATTGGCTTAAAATCTGACTACTCACGATCATTACTTGCATAATCATACATGTCGGAAGGCCATAGAGGTACACTGACTGATTTATAGTGTATAAAAGTTGGCATAAAAGTAATATACTCTCCCATTCTCGCAAAACTAATGTTTGAAAAGGCAGCGGCAGCAGCCAGGAGGTCACAGGTCAAACAGATCATCATGTATTCGAACTTTGACCTTACAACATCACGTGTTGTAAAACAAGACTTCTGATTGGCCAATTTTGCCAAGGTTGCCATTTTGAATTCCAGTGTTGGAATATGTGAGTCTGGATAATCATTCACTCCATTAAGCCACGGTTTTTGGGAGAAATCGTCGATTACTTCTCTCAGTCAACAATGAAGGGAACACAGAAGAGGTTTAGGAGAACAACTGTAATGATTGAAGGACGTTGCCTGCGTTAGACACTTAGAGTTTATGTAAGTTAAACTTCGATCAGTGGATGTCCGTTATTTACAGTGTAATGGCCGGCCGTGGACATGTTGAATTTTCCAGCCTTTTCGTGACGTTTCAACTGAGAGTTTGCTACTTCGACACTTTCCACACCTTAGGGGACTATTTCAAACCAACCACTGTTCTTTGAGAAGTTGAGAACATATGGCGACAAGAAGTGATCTCTGTTCATATCGATTATGGATTGGTATGGTACTTATGGTAGCAACTCTACTGCATGCAGTGCATAGGAATAACATAGTAACATAGTAAAATCGGACATGATACAGTTTTATTCTCGTCTCAGGTGCCGATCATTCAATGTCTTAATGATGGAAGAAATGTTTTCGGACTTGATACAACTACTCTCTTTCCAAGTAGTGTGGGTGGTGGCATGGTTTGTACTGTGATTCATTTCTTTTGCAAGTTATACTGTTCATCAGCTCTTACCATGAAGGACACCACAGACTCACCTGATCCTGATTTTTACATGTAGCAATTGAACATTGTTTTACCATGATGCCTTGTTTATTTTGGCTGAAACTCAACATCTAATGATAAAACATCAAATCAAAGTTCTCATGTTTCCATGTACACTTCATTTTCAGGAAAGGCATTTTGAAATATATAAAGTGAAATTTATTTGTCAACAACTACATGTAACAAAAATTGCAAAGTTTTTGAATAAGTTTTTCATAGTTAGATTTTTTATATATATATGTGAATTTAACATAACATTTTTTAACTGATCAGTTTTCATTTGATACACATTTTAAATATTGTGATCGGTTGATCTTACCGTTCCAGGTCTTTCAAAGGACAGATTTTTTTTGTATATTCCATTATCAGATTGCACTTAGTACGTGTAATCCAAAAAAGATATCAACAAAAGTACCAAGAATTTATAATCATTATTCTTCTAACACTAAATTCAATATTGATATAGTTTTATAAACAGTTACATGTACCGTTACAAATTTTGATGTTTCACTTTGTGATGACGTATCTGTATAATCTGTCAAATCATTTTTAAACAGACAGAATTTATCAACAGACTTTCATGTATAAATCATTTCCTAAAATGTTGGTTATTCTTCCAACATATGGAGATATGTTTTCTACTAACATTAATATTTTGCATTCAGTATCCAGTATAATAGATCAAAGTACAAACGTTTTTATTTTGTATCTAACTAATATTTACAATGAACATATATTTAACAGCTCATTTCATGTTGAAACTACAATTATTGTATGTTCATAATAGAGAGATATTTGTTTTACTGTACAGTAATATATTGTTTTTTGATGAAACATTTATTGCCTGAGAAGGTTTTTCTTTTACAGTCAAGTGTGATTGAATGTGTCCACTGGAATGAAGACGTGTTGGAAGTATATCCTCTCAACTTTTTCATGGCTGTTCAGACCTTCTGGCATCTGTATACATGACTCCAAGGTGAATTTTAGAATCTGCTGCTCACAAAGTAAACGTATCAAAAGAGTTACTGGGTACTGGGTACATTTATATGTCACTTTAGAAACTATCATTTGTATACAATACAGGGAAAGAAGCAGCACAATGATGTCATGTACCACATGCTGACTGTCAGAATTGCTGTGGAAAAGACAATGTCAGGATTTACAATAATCTGAATACCGTGAAATATTACAGGTAGTGTGTATGCTGTTGTTGAGCCAGCAGTTACCATGCCTTTCATATGAACCCCGCCCCCCTAATCTTCATGCACACTCCATACAAACAAACACAATTTAACTTCTACTTCTCTGTGCAAATATATATTTTTTACTATTGCCCAAACTTGGTGCAAAGTTCATAACACTCTTAAAAACCATGGTCACCTGTCATTGACCACGGTGGTGGCTGTGGTTGATCATGATTGACCATGAGTTTTGGCCATGTTTGACCATGTTAGACCATAGTACTTTGTGCCATTTAACAAACATGGTCGTCTATGGTTGACCGCGGTCATATAGCCATGGTGACCACGGTTTTTTGGCAATGGTTGACGATGGTAGACCATAGTAATTTGTGCCATTTAACAAACATGGTCATCAATGGTTGACCATGAATTAACATGGTACACCATGGTCATATGACCATGAACTAACATGTTATAACCTGTGTATCAATAAACATATAAACTCTGTAATACTTCTGTTTGTCTTTCATAATTTATTTCACAAGATTCAATTTCATGTTACTTTTGATACTTCAGTTATAATAAACTTGACAGTAAATTGCCCTCAAAAGTGCCACCACAGGCCATCAATTGAAGATGATAGAAAGCTTCAGCTTCAGGAGGGGGACACCCCTCCTGGCCTCCCCCGTGTGCGCTTGCGCGTACGCCTTGCTCCGCTTCGCTCCACACAAGGCTGTACCCTCCTGTTCTTTCACTTGTACCCTTCTATTCTGAAAAACATTGACAGCCCTGCGATGTTCTACGCCAGAGTGAGTATACTTAACTAAGTTTACCCCTGGGAACATGAATACCAAGTTTCAAAGCAATCGGACAAGCCATTCTAAGAGAATTATTTTTGACCAAAAAATGAAGAAAATTGCCCCAAAATAAAATGTGAAAATTACACCACAATTTGAAGATAGTCAACCAAGGTTGCCTCTAGATAGATGCACACCAAGTTTCAAAGCAATCAGAATTGATAATTTAGAGAAAATAATTTTTTTGAATAAAAATTTTAAAAATTGCCCCAAAACAACAAATTTCATCACAACATTTACACATCACAGAAGACCACCTAGGATAAGGACTATTGAGTTTCAAAGCAACCCAATAAATACTTACTACAGAAAATGCTTTTTTGACCAAAAATGAGAAAAATTATCCTAAAAATAAATATGAAAATTTCACCAGAATTTTTAACAAATCTAATAGAGATTAAGCCTAGGATTATGCATACTAATTTCAAGGCAATTGGACGAGCATTTTCAGAGGAGATTTTGACCAAACGGGGAAATATTGTCCTAAAATACAACTTTCAATATTTCACCACAATTTGGACAAATGTAACTGAAGTCAACGTGAAGAATGTGCCTATCAAGTTTTAACCAAATCTGACCTGTGGTTACAGAAATTAGCAATTTGCAGGATTTCCCCTTTTTTTTACCTCATTTGCATATTTTTAACCGACATATTCATCTGAACAAATTCACACCTCCGCCCATGGGTGCATCCTTAAACCAAATACTAAGATGGTGGGTGCTGCGGTTTAGGAGTTTTTGATGTGGACAGAGACATACATCCGCACATATTAACATACATACATACGGACATACAGATACCGCCAACCTACCATGTAAGCTTTCTTTGGTTTACATATACCAAATGTGAGCTAACAAACGCAATTTATCCACTATGTAAATTTGGTACCTGAAGGTTTTTCTGCATGCCCATACTCATCTAAGATCATACCTACACAAGAAAACCTCCTTTAATCAGTTTCGAGAACTACATGTATCACTTCAAATCAAGATGATTTTGAGCGATGAATCAATAGTTGCTTTCAAAGTACCGGTATGCTCACATCAACAAACAGCCAGACTGTTTGTAACTCTGGAGGGCGTTTGAAAGATACCGTACACTAGTCACTTGGCCCACCCGGAACTGTTGCCGGGAAAGGCCAAGCACCTTGGGTCAGTCTTCTGAATCAGTCTGTTGAAAAAATCCATTTCCCATGGGAAATGTTTACCAATCTATTTAGGCATGTTGAGGCACTGGCTTATATATGGCCTACTTAAATTACACATTCATTAAATATGCAAATGAGTAAATTATGATAAACTCATCAAACTTGAAGCATAACTAAATCTAGGTATAGCCATGTACCTCAGAATTTTGATGAATTCACTTTACATGTATTAACTTTTGATATATGGCTTAATTACAGAGAGACATTAAAGCACCAATAACCGCAAATGTGTAACAATATTGATCTCAAAATATCCTGCATTTTCCAAGAGTTTTCCTTGAATAAGACCCATGAAAGACTGACAAGGGACCTAGCAGCCGATATGCTCCGCTGTGTTTATGTAGAGATAACTATTTTTGACACATGTTGATGAAGAAGGTGGAAATCTTTGATAGCTCAATGCATTGGCCAGAAAAAAAGTGGCTAAAATAGCCGCAAAAATACACAATATTGAAGATTTCCTCATACTTTGAATATATCACAGCGGATCATCCCTAAGAACATGTCAACCAAAGGTATCTGATGATTAGTTTTTTGAGAATAAAATTTTCTGACCAAAAATGGCAACAATTGCCCCTAAAATAAAAATTGCAGATTTCATCATAATTTCAAAAGATCAAATTTAGTTCATCTGTAGGAATCTGCATATTATATCGAATTTCAAAGCTATCAGACCAGTACTTTTCTAGAAACACATTTTTTGACCAAAAGTGGAAAAATTGCCCCCATTGCAAAAATACGAAATTACAGATTTCCTCATTGTTTCAATAAATATCATTTAGATCATCTATTGGAACCTGTATACCAAATTTCAAAGCTATCAGATGAGTAGTTTTGGAAATACACATTTTTTGACCAAAAATGGTCAAAGTTTATCAAGTTTATCTATAGAAACCTGTATACCAAATTTCAAAGCTTTTAGACCAGTACTTTTTAAGAAACACATTTTTTGAGCAAAAATGGCAAAAATTGCCACAAAAATTCAAAATTGCAGATTTCATCATAATTTCAATAAATATCATTTAGTTCTTCTATAGAAACCTGTATACCAAAATTCAAAAAGCTATCAGATGAGAAGTTTGGAAATACACATTTTTTGACCAAAAATGGCAAAAATTGCCCCAAAAATACAAAATTACATATTTCATCAGAAATTAAATACATATTACTTAGTTTATCTATAGAAACCTGTAAACCAAATTTCAAAGCTGTTAGACCAGTACTTTTTGAAAAACACATTTTTGACCAAAAATGGCAAAATTGTCCCAAAAATACAAAATTACATATTTCATCAGAAATTAAATGTATATTACTTAGTTTATCTATAGAAACCTGTATATCAAATTTCAAAGCTGTTAGACTAGTACTTTTTGAGAAACACATTTTTTGAGCAAAAATGGCAAAAATTGCCCCAAAAATTCAAAATTGCAGATTTCATCATAATTTCAACAAATATCATTTAGTTCATCTGTAGGAACCTGTATACCAAATTTCAAAGCTATCAGATGAGTAGTTTTGGAAATACACATTTTTTGACCAAAAATGGCAAAAATTGCCCCAAAAATACAAAATTGCAGATTTAATCAGAAAATCAATATATATATTTAGTTCATCTATAGAAACCTGTATACCACATTTCAAAACTATGAGACCAGTACTTTTTGAGAAATACATTTTTTGACCAAAAATGGCAAAAATTGCCTTAAAAATGTAAATTTGCATATTTCTGCACAATTTGAACAAATCTGAAATAGATTATCCCTAGGGACATACGTACCAAAAACCAAAGCTATCTGACTAATAGTTTTGAAGAAGAAGATTTTTAAAGATTTTTTTACCAAAAATGACAAAAATTGCCCTTAAAATACAAATATGCAAATTTCACCATGATTTGAAAAATCTGGAACTGAAGTCACCCTAAATAAACTGCATATCAAATTTTAAAGTAATCAAGACAAGCGGTTTCTAAGAAGAAGATTTTTTTACCAAAACAGCAGTATACAACCAGACATGAACTGAAAATGCTCACGTGTTTTCATAGATATTGCATTTGTCTGTAAATTTAAACTTTTGCCAATAGTTTTAAAGTTTTTTAAGCTGTGATGATCAAGATCATGGACATAATCATGACAGACCAATGACAACGGCCTTTTTATTTACAAATATGAATTCGGTGGAAAAAATGCTGAATGTCTTTGGCTTCTGGCATTGTATCAGCATTTACATAACAAGTGCAATTGATTGGTACAGTGCTTCACACTGTATAGGCCAAAGTGATATCACCATAAAGTAATGAAAAGCCATATACGCATTCTTTCAGAAAACCATTTTTATTTTTTAAGAACTCAAGTAAAAGATAAACAACATGGCTATTTTTGATAAATCTTTCAAGAAAATAGATTAAAATGAGCCATTGAGAAGGACATAGTCTAAATAGCAATAGAGAGTTAGTATGAGTAGTACGGAGAAATAATGGAGTGTTTTTGTGTAAGAGTAGTAAGGAGAAATTCCTCTGTATGAAAGTGGCTAACCAGTACTGGTCTTGCAAAGTGCCCTTGCTGAGTAATCCTTAAGTGTAATTGACATCACTGCAGAAATCTTTCAATTTTTTTTCTTTACAGTTGCATTGTTATCAAATACTGGAAATGAATTTGTTATGGCATGGGCATATGTATTGTATGGTGCAACAAATTGACATGTATATGTATGTATAGAGAGGAGTAAATCAGTGATATTTTGGTTGGCTGGGCATGAAATAAACTGAACCTGTTTGTCCCACTTTTTCCTCGGGCAGTTCTCAGGCAGCTACGGGTAGTCACGGGCAGTAATTAGTATGACTGCAGTTTTTGATTTAATTCTATTTTACAATGCAATCCAAATTGGTTTGTGGTCACTATAGTATGACTCAAGTACACCACTTTGCATGCAATGGATGTTAGTGTAAATGTGATCAAGGCATGATCCATAGTCTGTTGTTGACTCCTCAATAACTTGTGTGTAGTTGAAGTGCTTTGTCATAAGTTCAGATAGTTGTCTTGTAGATTGTGTTTGCTTTTGTAAGTCAACATTGAAATCACCAATGATCACGGTTGGTAGATTGTACTCAAGTGTATGGATGAGCTGAAGGAGAGCATGTTGTAAGTTTGATGTAGGTGATGATGGTGGATTGTAAACACCAACAATTTGAACTAAACCAAATGTTGTTTTGTGTATTGCAATTACGAAATCTGTATTAAAACAATGCAGTGTCTGTGGGGTAGCTTCAAGAGTGTTTTCTTTGCTGTACATAACCATACCATGATATGGTCTGGTGTTGTTTTGACGGTTTTTATCATCCTGTCTGAAAAGGTTGAAGTCTGCTATTTTGAAGTCATCATTGTGATCGCCGGTTTGTAGTCTTGATTCACTGCAAATTAGTACATCAGCTGAAGTTAAGCTGAAATCACTAGCAACATCTTGAAAATGGCAATGAAGAGATCTCACATTTTGATAAGTAATAATGAATCTGTTCGATATAATGTATGGTAATGTGAAACAGAGTTGAAGCATGGAATGGGTTCTCATGCGTTGCATCTCTTGTGTAACATCAGTGCTAACTGATATTTGATTTTCTTGTAATGTGGTTATGTTGAGACCACTAAGTCTAGTCACTCTGCTTAAAGCAACATAGTGTACATGACACTGATTTCTCTTGCTTGCTGTACTGAAGTCCACAACCACATTGTTAAGTGTATCACCTTGACAACGATGTATTGTTTTGGCACTAGCTGGTCTGAGTGGAATTGTTTTCTCACAACTTCTGCATTTTTGTGTCTTCCCACTCTAAATTGCCGTGATATCTGTAAAACTGGCGTCCATCTGTGAGATACTTTGTCATGTATTAAATGCCGTTTTCACGTCGCAGGTTTTTGCCAACACAATCGTCATCAAATAAAATCCATAGAATAGTAACATGATGCAAATCAGTCCATCGATGTATTTGATTACTCCTGGAGTACCATTTATCAATCCATCATTTACAGACAGATTAATGCAAAGCTCAATACGCTGATTTGTTCCAATTGATAATTTAGAAACTAACCCCATGTTTTTTGAGCAGGAAGCATGACAACAATACCTAATGTTTTGTGTTTTATGATCTCAGAGACATCGCCAATGACTGTATCAGTAGCAGGTATACATGTTTTTATTCCTGTAAGTCTGTCATATGCTATTGCATTGTGGTCATCAACAAGTCTGTTCTCGCAATAAAGATGTACTGTCGACTCATCAATAGATGAAGTTTTTTTATCAACACTGACTATTCGAGTTTGCAGAACTTTTATGTCATGAGATGTATGCTTTCCCTCACGTATACGGTTGAGTAATTTAGCAAAATTCTGGTCATCTTTTTGCCTCATAATATCTGTTAATTCAAACATTTTGAACAGGTCTTTCCAGATGTTGACAGCCAATGGCCCATAATCATGTTGAAGGTCGTTAAATATCCAACCATCAAAGACAGGTTTTAATTGATATAAGTCGCCAAAGCTAACAACGCTGACACCACCAAAGATTTTATTGTTGGCCATTATCTGTTGTAGTCTGAGATTGATATAATTTAACATACCATTACCAACCATGGAGATTTCATCTATGAATATGACTTTTAAGTTCCTGTATTTTGCTTGTAGAGTATTAAGTCTTTCTGATGTCAGTGGTCTATAATGAAATCCTTGGGATGCAGGAATTTGAAAAGCTGAATGAATTGTAGTACCCTTAATGTTGTAAGCAGCTTTTCCAGTAGGTGCAACTAGTAATAAGTGTATGTTGTCAGGATTTTCACCAGGAAGATTTGAAAGATATTTTAAAAGTACTTGATACAATGATTTGAGAAGAAGAGATTTCCCTACACCAGCGCCACCTGTTACAAAAATATTTAACGGCTCTGTCCTTGTTTTCATCCAATGTACTATGTGATAGAATATTTCTTTTTGTTTCTTGTTGAGTTTCTGTAAAAGTGGATATAATTCATTATCAGCCATTCGTGGTTGTTGAAGATCTTCAATAATGGGATTATTTGTACTGATGCCAATGTCCTGTCCAATGTCATATTTAGAATGACTCTCATCACATGGTGCAAACATACTCAATGTGTCACTTGGCCTTGATCCTTCTAAAATGTCTTGATGTTCCTGATGTTGTGTATTTGGAGCAACATTATCAAACATATCAATGGCTGTGTTTTGTACTGCTTCAATAGCTTGATCTAATTCCTGAGCATTTTTATTGTACTCCTTTTCTTTAGAATCTACTTCAAATTTCACTTGCATGTAACGATCATAGTATGTTTTGCACCCTGCAAGGAGTTCATTTTCATTTCGCCAAGGATAAAACAACATTATTAACTCTCTGTAATGATTTTCTTTGTCTTTTTCCCTATGGAAACGAACATATCTAATAACTTTACTTTTGGTGCGTTTTTTATACACAAGGCCACGTATCTGATATATTGTGTTGTTTTCATCATCATCATCCTCTTCATCAGTTTTGTAGAAGTCATCATTATCTTGATAATGATCTTGCGGGTTATCTTTTAACTTTTGAAAACTGTACCATGCTGCCACGTCTGCCAAGCACAATTTCTCAAGGGCTTTTGGGCGCCTCTCATATTTTTTCAAGATGCTATCACTTTCTATGTCAGTAGCATTTGGACGCATGTTTTGTATGTCATCAAGAGGTTTCAATAGGATAACTCTATCATCAGGGGGTGATGTGTTAATAAATGTGAAGCCGCGTGAAGCTCTTCTTAGTCTCATTTGCATAACAAGGTAAACAGCTTCTTGAGCACTAACTTCAACATGATTAAGGAATTTGTTTCCTATATGCCTGACACTTTCTCTGATATCATGACATCCTTCCCTTGCTTCTTCCACAGCCCTACTGAGCAAATTACTCATTCCACGTTGAGCTTTACTAATGTAAGATGCGATGTACATGGCACATGCATATGGATCAAGAATGAATTGAATGTCCATGTTTGCTCTCCAAGCTTTGAGTAGGGTTTCATTGTAGCTGTTAATTCTTATTTCATTTGGTGACCTCTTGAGGAATATTTGTCTGATGTTAGAGATGACTGTATTGCATTAATATAGGTTTGTTCATCAAGTTGTAGTTTATTTAAGAATTCAGAAAAAGAAAGAGTTTCTCCAAATTGTAAATCAGTAACAACAGTCTTGATATTTTCATAGTGCCTTTGAAGGATCTGTTCTGTGCTTTCATCAGTATCCATTGGCAATGGCTGCAATACATTGTTCTTGGCATAGGTGGCACAGGAAATCCAAATCTGCAAACACATTGGCCTTTTTTCTTACAGGTTTTTGCATGTCTGTGCATTTGATAATTTATCAATTCAGCGAAGGATTCATTACTGGTATCATTTGAACATGTAATATACTGATCTATGAATTGTGTGATGTCATCATCACTATTTTCACCATATTGTGGTGCATCTTTAATCCATACAAGCATGTGTATATGTGGTGATCCTCTTTGTTGGAATTCCACTCTGTAAAAGTAATCGTGTATTTCACCAATTGGATGATGTGAGCTCATTAGGAAATCATGCATAAATCGTTGAAATGAATAGTCAAAGTGTCGAGCACACGTAACAGGGTCAGATTTTATCAAATCAGATTTTGTATTCCAAGACATGTTCAATACATCGTCATCTGTGTATTCCTTGTTGTGAACTGTCCTTCCAAGAATTTTCAATAGATGTATCCATTTAGATTCTGCTGATGAAAATGACATGAAAAATGTTGGAATACCAAGTTGACGTATCATGGCAAATATATCTTTCTTTGCACTCTCCCAGTATGGTGGTGAACCTCTAAGTGTCTTCAACACTCTGAATCCCTCATCAAGTCGAACAATTTTATCAACATTTTGTGGTGATTGAAGCTCACCAGCTGTTAATTTGCGGCCCTTCAGATTACATTTTCGCAAACATAATGTTGCCTTGTCTTTAATCTGCTTGATTTGTAATTTTTTTAGTTTAAAGAAAATGTTAGGCATCGACTTTGCAACTCTCCTATCTTTGTGTCGAAGTTCCCATTTACACAATGTACTATATAATACAGGGACTATGCGTTTCTTTTGTCTGGGTTGACCACAATATATTGTTGGAAATGAGAGCTCCTCAGAATATTTGTCTTGAAATATTCCTAGTGGTTTATTGTTCTCGCCTGGTGCATAACAAACTGCGCCATCAGAGTCTGTGTGCTGATCATATAAAGGTGATAGCATTGTATCCAGTGTGCCAGCAGGATGATCTTCCAATTTTATTTCTTCAGTCCAATTATCATCATCATCATGATTATTACTGTCATTATGTTTACATGTTTGTTTGTCAGACATGTGAGAATAATCATGATCGTCATTTTCCTCACAAAATTCCTGCCAATTGTGGTTTTCATCCTTTCTGCAAACAACCCAATCTGTAGATATTGTAATCAGTTCTGCTTTATATAAGGGGCTATTTTTAACTAACCAATTAGCTGCTTGTAAGACTTTCACTGGTCTGACATTCTCTACCTGATAGGCATGACTATAGCTAATCTTTCTTTTAAATTTGACAGGTATTGTCTGCGATTCATTTAAAGTTCTAGGTAATGTAGAGACAGTAGTTGATACATCAGCTATAACATTGACTATGTTACCTCTGAGACTAACTTGTCTACCTCTTGGCAATTCTCTTATTTGCATGAATGGAATGCGTAAGGCAACAAGTCTTTCTTCTAGTGGATGTAACTGTAACTCGGGGGAATTAATGGAAATGACATGTTATTGGCCACAGAACAAGGAGGCAACTTTGACTCTTTTAAATATGAATAGCAAGTTTTACATAATGGTGCCATATCATTATCTGTAGCCTGAGATGATGCAAAGGTGTTTAACTTTTCTTTAACATTATTGTAGTTCAAAACACTTTCTCTGTACCACAGCTGTTGGCAGCACACACATACAAAATTTGGGCCATTCTGAACTGCACCGTGAAAAATTTGTATCAGCTCTTCAATAGATTGGCAGCACTACATCTTCTGTTGTTTAGTTTGTTTAATCTATCTCTCATTTGCTCTCTCTCTCTATATGATTTATCGGTTCTTTTAATACTTTTAATATTGGCATCTCTGATCTTTTCGCTTTCCCTGAAGACCTGGTCAGTTCTCTTTGTCTTTTTAGCATTAGCATTTCTTTCCCTTTCATTTTGTCTGTACTCATCATCACAACCGTCTTAATTTCTTCGACTCCCTATTTCTGTTGTTTTCAGTTTGTTTATATACATCATCACTTCTCTTTGTTTTCTTAGCAATTACATTCCTTTGTCTTTCAGTTTGTCTGTACTCATCATCACACCGTCTCAATTTCATTGATGTCCTGTTTCTCTTGTTTTCAGTTTGTTTATACACATCATCAGCTCTCATAGTTTTCTTAGCATTGACATCTCTTTGCCTTTCAGTTTGTCTGTACAGTTCATCAGCTCTCATAGTTTTCTTAGCATTGACATCTCTTTGCCTTTCAGTTTGTCTGTACAGTTCATCAGCTCTCATAGTTTCTTAGCATTGACATCTCTTTGCCTTTCAGTTTGTCTGTACAGTTCATCAGCTCTCATAGTTTTCTTAACATTGACATCTCTTTGCCTTTCAGTTTGTCTGTACAGTTCATCAGCTCTCATAGTTTTCTTAGCATTGACATCTCTTTGCCTTTCAGTTTGTCTGTACAGTTCATCAGCTCTCATAGTTTTCTTAGCATTGACATCTCTTTGCCTTTCAGTTTGCTTATACACATCATCAGCTCTCATAGTTTTCTTAGCATTGACATCTCTTTGCCTTTCAGTTTGTCTGTACAGCTCATCAGTTCTCATAATTTTCTTAGCATTCATATCTCTTTGCCTTTCAGTTTGCCTGTATGCTGGATCAGCTCGTTTATTTTGCTTGGCTGTTAAATCTCTTGCTTTTCGCTTTGCCTAAACTCTATTTGTTCTCTCTTTTCTCTCTTGGCAATCATGTCTCTCTGTTTCTCTATTTCTCTATAATTTACACAATGTTCATTTTGCGCCATAGAAGATTTCTCTGTTTGTACTGGTCCAAAACTGTTTACATTTATTGCTTGTGACAAATTTTGCTCTGTGCTTTGCAGAAAGTCATAGTGACCACTATCAATTTCTCCTTCAACACGGATTGCATGATACAAAAGATGTATACTTACAGAAGAATTACCAACAGTCTCTAATGGTTCACTTGAAGTGTCAGATGAACTGCAATATTAATGTTATATGCAAGCGCTGCAGCATTTATTTCAATGTCCCCTCCATAAGTTGCATTACCTGGTTCAGATCTGGACATATACTGCCTATAGTCATCTTGAGAGACAATATGCCATCTTTCATATTCACCTTTAATTGGATCCTCATATCTGTCCCAATGTTCAATTACATAGTCAACAGTATGTACTCTTATTGCATGATGATGATCTTGTGTCCCATAGAGTCCTAGACTTATAGCACGGAACAAGCAATTACCATCACCTTCGACATTGACCTTTGTGTAACATCTGTGAGGAGTCTGCAACTGTCTTTTTCGTTGCATGTACAATTTACTTCTTTCATTTTTTGCTTTTATGCTCAGTTTTTTTACTCTCATTGTAGTTTTATAGTAACGTTGTGTTATGGGTGTGCTTAATATTATAATAAGTTCTTACAGTCAATTCAAGCACTTGTATAGGAAGAAAATTAATAATTTGACTGATGTTGCTTATTGCTTCCTTGATTTCTTCTGATGTTATGAAAAGTGAACCTTAAAAGTTGAAGTATTGATGAAAGAATGATTGTGTTTGTTGAGATTGTAGACTATGAATGTGTTATTGCTTGTCAATATTGTGCAGTTTAGACGTTGAACCCTTTCACTACAAAATTTAGGTCCAACTTTATTGGGGAAGCTGGACCTAGACAGAAAAAAGCAGTTAAAAGGGTTGTCAGTTATAAGTAGACAATGATAGAATGTGGTATGACTGTTCTTGTTTATTATGAAGTAAATGAATGCCAATTTTCAGAAATTGTAGAGAAATGTCAGTCTTCCTTATATATTCAGTACGCTGAAGTAATTCTATTTGATTGCAAATAATCTGCCTGTAAACAATACTCTTGTTTCCTATCAGGAAGTAAATGATAGAGCACTAACTTGTGTGCTGTTAAATATTCACGGTATAATTTCACAATGTACACTGAGGAAGACAAAGACAAAACTTTACTGCCTTATTTTTTTTCTTCTGCAAGCTAATACTGAATATTATCAATGTCAAATCAGTTGTGATCTAATGCGAAATTAACCACAACAGTGTTTGCTCAAAGTACTGTCAGCAATGTTGAACCAATGCTTGTTGACTATCAATTTGTGATCTTGAACGCGCCTCTACAGGCAGTCTGTACCGTCTATGGGCAACTGTGCCTCAACTGGGCAGTCTGTGCCTCTTATAGGCAAGTGATTGTGTTGTACCCCTTTGGGCAAGCTATTGTTTGCGCCTCCTATGGGCAAGTTATTATTGCGCCCTTCCTATGGGCAAGTTATTATTGCGCCCTTCCTATGGGCAAGTTATTATTGCGCCTCCTGTGGGCAAGTTATTGCTGTGCCTCCTATGGGCGAGTAAATTTCACCACGTATATGGCCTCCTGGTATAATCTGTTAAAGAAACAAAAAATCAAAGTAAGACATCCATTGCATCCTGTTAAATATACATATTTGTACCGGTGAAAAAAATTGGCAAAAAAGATGAATTTGATGTTTTACAACATGTAAAGAACTTATTCCATTTTTTTCATGGAAATTATTGACCAACAAGTTCATCATTGATGACACGACACCATTCCTACAAAGGCAAGTTTGCATGACATTGGTCCAGGTATGTCAGACATATCTTTGTGAATGGCCACAAAATATAACATAATGGCTGCCTGATGGCATTGATAGTATCAAAGAACAAATTGAAATCGGTTGGGCATGTCTGAAATATCTACCTAGATGCCTGAATGCACACACAATGAAAAGCTGCATGGACTAACAAAGAATGGCAAAAGTGAATGAACTCACACAAAAAAATATGTCGATTTAATTGGTATGTCCTAATGAATGCCCTGTGGTGATGTAATCATCAATAGACCACTTCTGCAAATGAAAAAAAACATAACACCAAGGATTAAAATGACCACTGTCAAAAATTTTGTTGACTCCATGAAGTGCCATATAATTTACTAGAACAGTGATACAACATTATCGAAAGCTCTGTTAACATTTGTCACACATCTTCCATGTCCAACAATCTCTTCAAATAGCTATCTTAATGTTTTTGATGTGTGTATGACATGTCATTTTGTTTTAATGAAATATAAGGGCAACACACGGATGTAAATCTCATCAAATTAAGTTTATCTTTTAGGACCCATTTAAACCTCATTAGTTCACTCATAGAGTATACTTTTCATGAATAATAAATGAATTCATGGTTTATCATCACTTTGTCCTGTGACATTTCATCACATTACCATTTTGTCCTCATAATGATTCATTCAACACTCAAAGCTGGATAAGAAAGGGCACTAAAATTAATCTGCATATTACTAAACTTGTGTAATTTTTTACAAGCTGTACTTTAGAAAATTGTCAAAATTTACAGGATGGAAAGTCAGGAAATCTCCACACTACACACACACACTAATTGATCAGTTCCTACCAGCCGACAGGCTTTATTGATCTATCAACAATTACAGTGGTGGCCTACTCACAGGATCTTGCAAGCAATATTTGTCTGGAAGTTATGAATATGATGAATAAATGTCATTTTTTCATTATACAAGCCTTCCCACCTATGGGGTGGACCATTTGATATCCTGGGGGGTGGGGGGTCTGGAAGATTTTTGGGGGCATTTTCATTCTTATTCGCTTTTGATGGTAACGCATTTTCCAAGCAAAGTCTTTGCCACTGAGTACCAACCATCGAAATTCAGTAGCTTGTCCCACATTATAGGAAACTAAAAAAGTATGTAAATGATCAGACATATTATTATGACGATATCATGAAAATATTACCTGAAACCCTTTCGGAGCACCACAACAGACCCTATACACAAACAATAATAGTAACTATTCATCATTGCTACCAGTGTACCTAGAATATCCATGTCCCCGCGACATCTACGAGAACGAAAACTATTGCCCAATCTAAAATCCCTAACCCTAATCTATGGCTTTGCCACGACAAAATTAGGTGCCACGACAAAATTAGCCTATCCAGCCTATGACTCTCGTCGATTGTCACAAAACAATCTTTACGTGGACTATTTTTATGAAATAGTAATAACATTGACACCAGTCAAGTTGTTATTCTTCGTGCAGGACCTCTCGTGTACGCTAAGGGATACGCTGTCGGGCCGGACCCACGTGGGTTTTGGAGACAGTGCAGCGTACACAGAAATCTACCCGACCTAGCTAGCTCTGCGTACCGTGCTGTGTGTTTCAGGTGTTACACGGCCCCACCACATCTAATGGATGAATTCTACAGAGGAGCCAGCGTAGCTGACATTGGCGCACGCCAAGAAAACATTTAATCACAGAACAGTGAAGCGTAAAGTAATCGATTCTTTCAATCATGCTACAGACTTTTTAAGGTTTGTGACAGAGGGCCTTGTCTGCCTTCTACAATGAAGCAACTACAGCTGTCATCTCTGAACAGTCGACCCCAAGACTCACTTTATAATGAGCCAACAAACGTGCGCCAGAAAATCTCAAAAGCCGTTGCTCAAAAATATGGGTCTAAATGAATACAAAGGATTTGGAAGACCTCATTAGACTAGATGAAAGATGTGATGATGTAGATGATAGTGGCGGGGCCGTGTAACGCCCGAAACACACAGCAGGGTACGCAGGGCAAGAGCCGACCGTACAAATCTATGCCATGAAAAAGTCAAGTTCGGAACTACAGCTCCCAGTCGCGATCGAGTCACAGTCGCGCTCCTTCTCAATTCTTTTGATGCATGTACCGTACTATTCACTTTCTCAACCGTAAACTCAAAGCGTCCAAGTCAAATCGTGGTATCGAACAAAGGTGCATACATCAAATCACGACATAGAATCAACACATCACACACAAATTACTTTGAATTACTTACCGACACCACACCGACAGTCCATCAAAATCACGCTTCAGAATTTGTACAGCAAAAAGCCGGATAAGCGTACTCACAGCACAGAAAGGCTGTGGAGACAAGCGAAGAACTATGTGCTCGTTATGATACGACGGTATAACTTGATTTACGCGACGATGGCGGGGAGACGAAATGTACAAGTACAGTATAAAGTGCAGTAAGACTGGCTTTATGCCGCTAGGGTTTGTGGGTAAAATGTATCAGACATGCCGCTGTCAATACATACTTTTTTGAAAAAGATAAATTCATTACAACAAAGTGAAAAAACAAAACAAAACACATCTACATAACTGTGAATGTGTCAAGCGTTTGAACAAATTTAATCAATTAATTCTGTCAATACATACCTATTGAAGATGCCGTTGTAAAGCGCCCTCAACAGAAGGTTTGGTAATGCCTTTTTTTTATTTCACTGACAACAAAACCCCCATCAAATTAATTTCAGTTATGCCCATTTACCTAATTATGTATCCATATCGTACATTGATTGAACAGGTAATGTCATTGCACTGTTGCAACAGCCTACAAACGTTAACTTCACTCAGACCATTCATTTGTAAAAGTTATAACAAGTTTTAATAAAATACATATTTATGCAAATGAGGCTTAATTATGCAAGCCACACCCACCAAAAACTAATCAGTTCTTGCCATTTGCTAACTGAATCTATGTACCAGATTTGATTCTGATCTGATCAGCCGTTTTTGAGATATCGGACCAACAGACAGACAGACAGACAGACAGACAGACAGACAGACAGACACACAGACAGACAGACAGACAGACATCGCTGCGACATATGCCCACGTGTGTGAACACGTGAGCAAAAAATGCCCCCAAAATAGAAATATGCAAATTTCACCACGATTTGAAGGTGAGGTCACCCCAAGTGAACTGCGTATAAAATTTCAAAGCAACCGGACTTGCGGTTTTAGAAAAGAAGGCACTTGTTGACAGACGACGGACGACAGACGACGACGGAAAATCAACCTATTTGATAAGCTCCACGTCGCTGACAGCGGAGCTAATAAAACTGAAATTCATCAACTTATATGTCAATTCTTAGAACTTATGAATGTCTATTAGGGCGGTCAGGTTGGGGCTGTGAAATCCGGCAATTTCGGTTGAACTCACAAAAGCATACTATACATTTTTGGCCTAGTTAACAGGACTGAAACAGCACTGCTTCAGTCACTTTAATGACAATTGATCATTTGACTGCCAGTATTACTCACTGATTTGAAATAAAAAATCCTTGAAAGCAAATAGAGCTGCACTGTATTAGTTGGGCAGTCTCACAGGCGTACGGAATGTTTCCTAGATCGTCGTCGGATGGGAAGTGACGGACACTGCATGCACCGTGAGGCCGAAGGCCGAACCTCGTACGGAATGTTTCCTAGATCGTCGTCGGATGGGAAGTGACGGACACTGCATGCACCGTGAGGCCGAAGGCCGAACCTCGGTACTGTATAACAATACCAAGGTATGACGCGGAAAAATCGACCGGTGGCCCGAAACAAACGAAATAAAGCATCTACCTCAAAAAAATTACATCGACCGGTCGGAAATACCTTCAAACTTTCAAATCTTTACTCTGGTTACAGCATTTCTTTCAAATCTGCCAGTTATGGGCGATAATTAACTGTCCGGCGAATACTCGCACTTGCATTGCCACTCCGCCATTTTGAATAGCTTTTTTACTCCCGAAAGCCTTTGCGAGTGGACGAGTGACCCCGTGACCCCACAACCGCTAAATTCAACCGTTAACCGTTGGTAAATTTCGTACTGTCAGTGAATACTTCAGCTATCTGGCAACAAGGCAATCAACTTAAACCATGGGAAAGTTTACGCTTGTGAGCTGGTAAGTGATAGTTTTCCTGTTCGCTTATAATGAATAAAAGCAAAGTATTCAACCGATTCAAAGATTTTGTGATACTATCTGATGGATGGATTCTTGATTTTTCAGACTACAGATTTTTTGCATCACTGAAAATGCACTCTCCTAATTTTATAAAGTAGCTGACTATCTAATGGCAAAGCATGATTACCATATATTACATATGATAGAATTGAATAAAAATCCAAAACTTGTCATTTAAAAATATTGTCATTTTCTTATTTTTTCTGACACACAATTAGTACTTGGATTGCAAAACTATTTTTTATATAAAATTATTATGTCCATAAATGTACTTGGTTCAATTGCAGTGATCTCCTCAAAACTCCAAAACTATAAAAATCCACAGGAAAATGTAAATAAATACCCCAAGATAATAAATGCTGACTCTATGTTTTTGTTCGACGAGCTGAATTTAATAAAACTGAAAAGTCACTCTGGTGAGAGTTAATTATTTCTTGGACATAAAATTCAATACTCCATCAGAAAACACCCCTCTTGTGTTCATTTCTCATATGCAGAAAATGAAGTACAACCTAAACCATTTTTTTTTCAAAAAGAACACCAAATCATATAGCCCCCCCCCCACACACACACACAGATACACATGCCAACACTCAAACATGTAAAAAGGCACATGGATATGAATTTCCTTCAATTCCACTCAAAAAACTGCACCATTTTATTCCAAAACTCAAATATCTTCAATGCTATAATTAAAAAAATACATAGCACTGTCAAACAAATCTGTCACAACAAAAGAATGAAAAATGAAAATGACCTTGTGAACAAATGAACCAAATGTTTGACATGAAAGATATGTACTGAGTGATAAGAAACATAGCATAATGATTGCAATCAGTTGTTTTTTTTATATTACTGTGAACCAAAATATATCACCAGTATATATTTTGAATATTATGTCATTTTCAGAACATGTAATTGATTTTTGGCTGGATGGTCACCCATATGGTATTGAAATTTTAAAATGTAGTTACTAAAAATTAATACTGGGATTGAAAATAAACATAATAGCAAGAAGTTGCAGATAGTGGAGCTTTCCCAAGTTAAACACCCAAGCAGTTTGGGCAATACCACGTCTCTTCTTGTATGTCATCGTCTATGATTCCAATACAAGTATAATGGTACCACTTGTCACACATGTCACAGCACACACTAGCAGTGAGGCAACTGTCACCACACTTTCCACATGGCCACTTCATTTTCCTTCTTCTCTTTGTGTGTTCTGAAGAGACTGGTCCAACATTTTGTACGTCAGATGAACATTGTTGATTTGCAGTTGGCTGCTCATGTACATCAACTGTTCTTACCACTTTTGTACTTCCTGAAAAAGATTTTAAAAATAGTCAGTATGTTGTCTACTGCTCAGAAATATTGTTTGTAATATAATCATTATGTTATTTACATTGGAAATTCCTTTACAATGTTAATTAACGGAACAATATACATGCCCATGCAAACAAGATAATTCTGAACAATGCAGTTAGTTATAACTGGAAAGTAGTAAAAAAATTGCAGTACTCAACAAAATGACCTCTTAAAATTACAGTACTTAACAAAATGACCTGCCTACAATAACAGTACTTAACAAAATGACCTAGGTAAGAAATTATTAGAGTAGTCAGTGGTAATAATATTTGTAATGAACAGAAAGTGGCATGTTATATCATTCACTTTCATATGTGAGTGATATACATGTATGTAATTTAGGCCTGCACTTAATTGAATGTAAAATAAAATATGGAGATACATTGGATCTTGAGATTACATATATCAGATGTGGGGGCAAAGCATATATCTGAAGGTACTTTTATATCTCACCACTGATTTCCAGTTATAATTTCAAAACCTATTTTAAAAATTTTATAAAATAATTATTGTAACATGTTGGTAAACTTCATCATTTTAAAACTAACTATTAGCAACTTTTCGCCTTTGATATACAAATTTTGTGATCATAACCAAGAGGATAAGCATACTTCACTCACTTGCACTGATCGATTTTGAAAAAAAAACTAATTAGCTGCTTCAATAAGCTATAACAAAAAAATCAGTCTTAATTTTTACATACTATTACAATTAGCACCCAACTCCCTTTTCACTATCTCAAACAAACTATGCAATAAGACCTATCATAGGAACTTATGGGCAAATTTTCTAAATCACAGGCATTGGAGTGAGACTCAATGCCAATGAACAGTGGAATTTGTTTTCCTACTGTCATTTCACAACTCATTAATAAA
Source organism: Ptychodera flava (assembly GCF_041260155.1). Taxonomy (NCBI): domain Eukaryota; kingdom Metazoa; phylum Hemichordata; class Enteropneusta; family Ptychoderidae; genus Ptychodera; species Ptychodera flava. The sequence goes on along the minus strand of NW_027248277.1, from coordinate 19,488,696 downwards.
GTACAAAAATGCTAATAGTTGATTTAAGTATAATGAAGCAGAAATATGTTCTGATAGAACAAGAGCAATTTTGATCATCTCTGCCAAACACATTGTCAATCTGAATAAACAACTCTGTTGAAATTTTAGAAACCAATTAATTACAAACCATAGCATATGAGGTTTGGACACATTTTTTTTAACAATGGCCATTACTATGCCATCAAAACCTTTGCACTGCACTGTATAGTGACTGGAAGAGTGATCAATAAACTCATTGAATAAAACCAATGTAAAAAACATGTTAATGTAACTTTCCATGCAGAGAACAATGATGTTAAAATGTCTTTTAAACTACAACAGTATGTCTTACCACCCAACATTTCTGGTCTACTTATGTTGGTAGCTGATAATATCTTTTCTCTGAGAATTGTACCTAGATGGGACTTTGTAAACTTTGGGGAAAATGTTACTTCATAAGACTTACAAAGAAGTTGCAACTGACTCTTATTGAATGACTTCTTGACAAAGAAAAGTGGATCTGATTTCAGCTCTTCTTGTAACCTCAAATGGGAAGTAGTTTTACTGATGCTTTTGTCTATTATAATGTCATGAAAGGTCATTGCTAGTAAATCTGCATGTCCCCTTTTAAATCTTGAAATACCTTTCCCATCACTTCTAACTTTGATTTGCTTTCTGTGAGCTTCTGTTTTCTTTGTTTTGGTTTCTCTTAAATATTCTTTTCTGAATGAAGCGGAGGACATTTTCATGTATTTATTAATTACCTCTTCAAAAAGTAATGTAATCACATCTTTATCCAGGGCTGAATCGGTCAATGTTTGGATACTGTTGTCTGTCCTACTAGTCATGATACTGTCAGTCACTGCCCTGTCACTGTCTATCACGTCAAGCTTTGCTTTGTCACCGTCACCAATCCCATCAGCCATTGCCTTGTCACCGTCACCATTCCCAACAGCCATTGCCTTGTCACTGTCATTCATTCCATCAGCCATTGCCTTGTCACCGTCACCATTCCCATCAGCCATTGCCTTGTCACCGTCACCAATCCCATCAGCCATTGCCTTGTCACCGTCATCCATTCCATCAGCCATTGCCTTGTCACCGTCACCAATCCCATCAGCCATTGCCTTGTCACTGTCACCATTCCCATCAGCCATTGCCTTGTCACCGTCATTCATTCCATCAGCCATTGCCTTGTCACCGTCACCAATCCCATCAGCCATTGCCTTGTCACCGTCATCCATTCCATCAGCCATTGCCTTGTCACTGTCATCCATTCCATCAGCCATTGCCTTGTCACCGTCACCAATCCCATCAGCCATTGCCTTGTCACTGTCACCATTCCCATCAGCCATTGCCTTGTCACCGTCATTCATTCCATCAGCCATTGCCTTGTCACCGTCACCATTCCCATCAGCCATTGCCTTGTCACTGTCACCATTCCCATCAGCCATTGCCTTGTCACCGTCATCCATTCCATCAGCCATTGCCTTGTCACTGTCACCATTCCCATCAGCCATTGCCTTGTCACCGTCACCATTCCCATCAGCCATTGCCTTGTCACCGTCATCCATTCCATCAGCCATTGCCTTGTCACCGTCATCCATTCCATCAGCCATTGCCTTGTCACCGTCATCCATTCCATCAGCCATTGCCTTGTCACCGTCACCATTCCCATCAGCCATTGCCTTGTCACCGTCATCCATTCCATCAGCCATTGCCTTGTCACTGTCACCATTCCATCAGCCATTGCCTTGTCACTGTCATCCATTCCATCAGCCATTGCCTTGTCACTGTCATCCATTCCATCAGCCATTGCCTTGTCACCGTCACCAATCCCATCAGCCATTTGTCCTCTCTGTCGTTGCTCCTAGGGTACTTTCATCTATGCAACAAATATCACAGAAAAGTGATGACCAGTGTTTGAGCAACTCTCCATCTTGTTTTACTTTCTCTGCTATGAACTGGTACATATTTGGACCGTAGATAGAGATATTCTTTTTATTTTCCAATTGCCGAAACACTGCATCTAATTTTTCAAAAAAGTGGAATGTAGCGTCACTTATATTTGTGAGGCCTTGTCTTAGATTCTGTTTTCTCTGTGTTTCTTCCAAGGTCTCTGGTTCCTTGGAATTTATCAAGGAGCTCTCTCTTTGCACTAGATGGTCCAAATACTTCACCCCCATATTCAGTCTCTCCATTTCTTTCACATATTTCTTTTTGTACAATTTGTTGATTACATTTTGCTTTTTCCTGAATTTTAAAGTTGCTATGCACCAACCACCAATATAACGAATTTTCCCTCTCCCACTTTCAGATCCTTTGAATTGCTTTACTTCTTCACTGCAGGCCTCGAGTGATTTTTCTTTGATTGGTTCAACTTGCTTTTGAATAACTTTTGCTCTTATATGCTTTGCTAAACAAAATCAGGGCTCGACATAAGCGCTAGCCCACTAGCCCGAGGCTAGTAAATTTTCAAGAGGACTAGTAAAAATGTCTCCGGAGGTAGTCCTGCGGACTATCAATTTTCAAGTTCCGTAGTTGTCCAGGAAAGTTTATCGCTACAAAACTAATGGGACGCCGGGCCACTCATTCGTTAAGAATGAACCAAGCCTCGATCATTTTATATAAAAATAAACTAACTTTTACCCAAACAAATTGGACAGTGAAACAGTGAAGCAAACTTTATTGATCACCAACTTAAAATGAAACAGTTTACCTGCTACGGAGAATCAAATTGTACTGTACACGCCATAGTAACATTGCCCCGGGAAACATGGCTCAACGCTGAGCATCAAACGGAATTGTCTGCACGTCGTGTATTTTGGTTTGCTTGAAGCTCATCACTTCGCCTAAAAACATGAGCAACCCCACAATTTCGTTCAAACACTGTATCCTTGCCTTTCAAAGAAGATTTTTCTCAAGATTTCTTCAGGGGCATTCCCAAACAACACCTCCGATAGTTCGTAGCCAGCTTGACCCTGCTTTAGAATGCCTCCACATGCTGACCTCCATATATAGTCAAGACCCCCTAGCTTGATTGAAGCTGATCTTAAAAAGAGCCATCTAGCTTGCCAAAACAGTGCTATGGCAAGTTGCTACTGCTTGTACAGGTGAGGGAATTCCTCACCGATAATAACTTGGTGCTAGCAACTTATTGTTTTGCCATTTTAGTAGAAAAGTGTAAATTTTGGGGCAATAATAGTGAAGTGAACCTTAAAACAGTAGTGAAAAAACAACGTATGAAATGAGTGTATCAGACTGTTGTATCCAATCACTTCTGGGAGTCATCGGTTATTTTTGTGCTAATCACATTTTGTTACCAGTAACTGGCAAAAACTCATAAAAGACACAAGCACATGAAATGGTAAAATGCAACATTTTTACTATTAAAAACAAAATTTTTCACAAACCATTATTACAAATGAGAGGTCCTCCCCACAAGCTGGTCAATTTTAAAATGTGATATATGTCAAAAACATGAAGGCACTCCACAGGAACATTTGTGAATGGCTGTATGAATTTCAGTTCTGGAGAAACAAATCTGTCCCCATTATGAACAAACATGTTGTTTGCAAATTAATGGCGCAAAACCTGAGCTATGAAGAATTTTCCAACAAATTCATTCCTACGTCTGATTTTATTCTTGATGGTAATAGGCTATTTTCATGACCTCTCCTCCTACACAGGACATTTCATTCGGGTTATTTTTGTGGTTTATACATGATTCAAAGTTAAACATTTTGCAGTGAGCAAATGTGCTAGTCTTGCATGAAAGTTAGTTATTGGGTTTAAAAAACCTTTGCGACAAAAAATATGAGAGTGGTCATATACACCTCTTTACAACATGAGAGCAACATTTGGCTTTGCTTGAGCAGGACTGGTAGATTTCATTTAGGACTACTAAAAATGAACTGCTACTAGTCCTTCGGGCTAGTGGATGATTTGACCTTACGTCGAGCCCTGAAAATGCAGCTCGGAAGTGATTGCTTGATGGCTTGTCATCTTGAAAGAGCACGCCCACACTATGCCTGTACTCACTACTTTGTAAAATCATTGCGATTTCTTTAAACATGAGGGTTGTGTTTTTGTTACATACTTTTCCCTGATCATGAGATGGTATCGACTTCTTCACTACCATCCTGAATTTCTGCCATAATTCAGAACAGAAATCCTTTGTTTTTTCTCTTTCACGGCAAAGATACGACAGGTTTTCATTCAGTGCATGTTGTTCGTCTGTCATAGGTTGAGCATAGCCGTTACTTCTGAAAAACTCTTGATTTGGAAAGATTGTATCAGGAGGTATATCATCGTGATTTGATGTGGTTTGGATAACTCCATCCTTGTTGTCATCATTATTTGATTTACTGGTGCTTTCTGAATGCTGCTCATCTAAGTCTATCATTAGTCTGTAAAGTTCCTCTTCTTCAAGTTGCTCCATATCTTCTACCTGATGATCATAATGTACATTTCCACCAATATTTGGAATTTCTTGTTGGCAGCATGCCAAATCCTCCTCTTCAGCAATGGTTGCACTGTTGTAGAACTGGTATTTAAAAGGAGGGTGGCTTGACAATAACCCTGGCTTGAAGTTCAGCACCCTGAGCCCTTTCTTGCTTCTTGCTCTACCTAGAGCAACACCTATTTGGCCTTCTGAAGTCATATTTTTGCAATTGACTTCAACTCTTTCAAGAGACATGCCTTGTGCTCTATGCACTGTCATTGCAAACGACAATTTGAGAGGGATTTGTTTCCTACAGGCCAAAACTTGTTGCACCAGTGGGCAATACACATCAAAATCATGCCTGGTCAGAGTTACTAATCTGTCAATTGTGTGAAAATTCACTGTTACTGCATCAGACTGTAAACCAATAACTTGACCCTGAAGACCATTGAACAAGTTGTCAGATAGATTTGCAATCAAAATCACAGGTGCACCCACCTTAAGATGTAATGTCTTCGAAACCGGAGAAGTTGACAAGCGTTTTATATCACCAGTATCATTTGCCTTGTAGGCCTTCAGTTGACCTGAATAGAAAAAAGTAAAAATGTTAAAGCCCCAGTATTTCTCATTATGACCATTTTTCATCATCAAAAAGTTCCTGTTTTTCAAATGAAATATTACCATAACAGTTATCATTCCTTTAGTTATTATTATTTATTTACCTATTTCATGAATTTTTCACTAACTCAGTGTTTATAATTGATATTTTATGTAGGTTACAGGACAACATCGAGGAAAAAAGTACAGGATCCATCACATCTGATGAATTGTGGAATAAGTATAAAGAAAACACTAAGAGTACTCAAGATGTGAATGCAGTCCATGAAGGCAGAACCCTGAGAAAGCTATTTCCATGGATGGCTGTATCAACCAAGAGGGACAAAGCTAAAAAGAAAAGAGTTAGATTATACAAAGGGATAGGGTGGAAATCAACCACATTACAAGACACAGACAGTGGAACATACAAGCTTGATGAAATAAGGCAGTACATTCCTGATACAGTTATTATTCTACCCAGGAGCAGAAATGACTGTATTGAATTTGCAATACAATCAGGTATTGTGTGTAATGGAAATATGGTACTCAAGCATGTCCAGGTGTATGAGGACCACTGGCAACTGAGTGTCAGAGGAAAAGCTGTCGATCTTAACAGCATTGATATCGACCCTAAGCTGAATAAACTGAACAAAATGACCCTAAAAGATATTGCATCTGTGGTTGACAAAGTGAAAATCTGTAAAGGGTATTCTTCTAAAAACACAAAACAAAACATGAATCAAGATTCTCTGAAGAATCACTCAAAGTGTATTCCTGAACGCATTTGTGAAAAAGGTGATGAGAATTCCATGCGAAAAGTGTTGCGGCATATAACCTGTGCTCAAATATTATCTTGGCGTTCCCCCACCGAGACATGCCGTTGCTGTCAGAATGGTTGTAAACCATCCAATACTACACAGTGTGAACGACAGTCACCACAAGAGACAGCACTGCCAGCAGACCAAAGCATGGAAATGCAGGATACCCTTCATCTTGATGAAGAAGACCATGAAGATCTGAAAGAAATACTTAACAAAGTGTTCAAAGATGCACCACAACAAATGAAGCTTTTACTTCAAAGTCAATATGATGCTATCTCATGCAAAATGCCCTCTCAAAGGCGATGGAATAGGGAAGTTATCAGCTTGTGTTTGAACCTTTGGGTTAGAAGCCCAAAGTCATACCAGGATCTGAAAGATAGCAAAATGTTAATATTACCATCAGGAAGACAGCTAGCACGATACAAAAACAAAGTACCACAGTCACCTGGGATCAATGATGAAATGTTCAAATGGATGTATTTGGCAGCAAAAGAAGCCAATGTACCTAAACATGGTTGGGCTGGTGGCCTCATCCATGATGAAACCAAGATTCAACAGGACTTAGTGATGTCAATGAGAGGTGGACAACCAAAGTTGATTGGATGGGTAGATGTTGGAGAAGAAGCTTTTGACCTACAGATCCTGAAAGAGGGAAAAGTAACCCGCAAACTTGCTACAGAAGTGATCCAGTTTATATTTATGGGACACAGTGGTTTTCGTTTTCCTGTTTGCCATTTTCCTACTTCAGGAATCAAGGCATCTGAACTCCACATTATCATATGGGACATAATAGCCAAACTACATGACTGGTCATTCACAGTAGAATACATCATGCAAGATGGAGGTGAAGAGAATCGGCAGTTTATAAAGTCCAACTTCCCATCATCTCCACTGGAAGCAAGTTACTGCAGCCCAAATTTGATTTTTCCCATAAGTGACATCATCCATGTCCAGGACTTCTCCCATGATGTGAAAAAACTAAGGAACAGTGTCATGAGCAGTGGGCATGAGAAAGGCATGCACACTAGATTGCTGACATATGGTGGGCAAGAAATAACGTGGGACCACTGGAAGAGTGCAGTCACTTGGGACAGAGAAGTGAACAGCAGACCAATATACCACAAGATAACAGATACACATTTGGCTCCAAATAATGCTGAAAAAAAATGAGAAATCATCTGGCAGAAGACATGCTGAATAGTGAGATGCTCCATTTAATGGAAACATTCAAGTCAAACTTGCCACAATGTAACTATCTTGATGGAACAATTGCTTTTTTGAGACAAACAAGTGCACTAATATCAGTCTTTCGCGACAGAAGACCAGTGAAATCAATGCTGGATGACAGAATCAAAGCCCTGAAAAGGGTTCAGCAATGGTTTAAAGCATGGCGGAACCAAACACTTGCAGATGACAGTGTACAGCCAGGTAAACGATCGAAGTGTCTGCCATCAACGGAGTGTCTTGATGACTTGGACTCGTTGATACTGGGATTCCTTGGGTGTGTGAAAGACACTTAACGAACTATCCAACCAGTCAGATAATACCCGCCCGGTTTAACTCTGACATTGTAGAGAATCATTTCTGCCAGGAAAGGGGGTTCCATAATGGCAACCTGACCAACCCAAACTATGCAACATACTGTGCAACTGTCAATGCAGTCATACTGGGCCAAACTTCTATTTCTAGAGGAAGGAAGTCAAACGCCGGGCTGTCAACTGCAAAGCCATTCAACTTTTATGTTGACAATGAGAGAAATAAGAAGAATTAAGCTTCTTGTAATGATAGCCTTCACATTGCGTTTCATAGCAGCCAGGACACATGGATGATTAATAGTTGCCCAAATGATAATTCTTTATGTTAAAGTTGGTTTTGCTTTGTGTTGCTCTCTGGTACATGCAGCTAGAGTTTCCATTTGTTCAAGGGCTTGTCAACAGAACATGCAGACAAAAAAGATCATACTTATTGTTGAAAATCAAGTCAAGACTTCAATTGACCATTTCCCCCTCAATCTCAAGACTAAAACAAAGCCAGATTCTACAGGAAAGGAAACAATGTGTGACAATCAAATTCTGCACATTACATGTCAATTACATTGTATTTCGTATGTCAACGTTGTTACCCTCGTGTTAACTATTTGATGGTCCTTGATAAGAATAGACGCAACAGTAGCATACAGACTATGTTTGGGGCGATGTGCAGCGCCTTGGAAAATTTGTTCTGATAGGATACAACATTCATGCACCTGGCTTGCACCTGTTTCAATAGTGAGTTGACAATGGAATTGACCAATGAGTAACAGCCTTGTGAGACTGCTTCACATCAGCCCGTATGTTGACTGGGCTATTTTACTAATTTGACAAACAAAACAGAAGATAGTTCACACATTGTACTGACCAAATTAAATAAATTACCAAAAGTTACACCTGTTCTTTCTAGAAGATCATACATACCTTCCATTGCCATCAGATGTTTGGCATTACAGAGCTCAACATCGTAATTCAAGGCAAATAATTTGACTGGTTGTGGGCCTGGTGGCAACTGACGTTGAAGACGAGTCAGAAGCTGTGTAATGTTGTCATTGATTTTTCCTTGGCTGCAGAAGTGGACTGCCTCAATCAGATCACCTATCGGTAGAAATTATACCAAAACACTGATTTCATGTATATTTGCAGTAAACTTTTAGTCATTTACTTTACATATCCTTCCACAAATGCCGTGTCACGACAATACGAGTGGGAAACATAATCCTGTTGTTTAAAACTGTTTTGAATAATGAAGTATTGCACTATCAGAGGTATTTCTTGTTTATTTTGTGTATTTTTCTTACAACTGTACCTGCAGCTGAAGGGTTTCACTCCCATACAATTATGTGTATGATCAAGTGCTACAAACTAACTTCAGATTAGGCTCTTAAGTGTAATAAGTCTTTATATTTTTAAATGTACAATGTTCATGTATCAATTCTAGAATAGATTTACTGTGTGAAGCACGTCTAAGCATATGTGAAGCATAGAAAGAATGAATTAAGCTAATACCTGGTATATTTCACTTTTAGAACTGAGGCAATGTAAAAAGAGAAAAGCAAAGAACCAGCAAAAGTAAATACCAGGCCTAACTGTACATTTGAGATTAATCAGATTGATAGTTTTAATGCAGAAACTGTAGTTGAACAAAAATACAGAAAAATAGGTACAAGCCGTCGCTTATGACATGTAAATGTAGTAGGTAAACTTACGCTCACTTTGTCTGTATATTTTAGTCAAAACATAGTGGTGGGGTATTAGGAGTCTGAACTGCTCAATTTCAATAATCATTTTCCCTGGATCTCCATATTTCATGTTAGGGACTGGCTTTAATTGGTACAGGTCACCACTGAGCACAACTTGCATGCCTCCAAAAGGAAGGTTTGACTGTCTTACCATCCTACATACTGTCTCAATCTGAAACAGAAATATTAAATGGATAGATCAACAAGCAAAATTTTTGTCTAAATTTGCTGTACGGCAGGCTGTTACAAAATACAAGTCATTTTCACCAACCAGATTCATGTGATTTTGCTAAATCAAAGTAAACGACTGGATCTATAGGGTTTCCTCAACTCCTTCCATTTGTTTAATGGAACACATTGGTGCTTCTAGGACAGGTCTAAACCATTATTGTATATGTACAATCTCTGTTGACAAGGCCTACTGATGAATAGTTTAAAACTATGGTAACAGATAAAATGCCCTACCGGTATATGGTGTAAAGAGATGGTTGATTCCCAAAAGAACAAACTGTTGTCTAGTTTCCATGTAATAAATGGACGCTCAAAGCAAAAAAAAAAAGATGTGAATATACTGTCAATCGTCAAAATGTTAGGTCAACAGTGCTCATACCTGTACAACAATGGTTTAGACGTACTAAAAAGTGCCAATCTTTGGTGCGTTCTCCGTGATTCAAATGCATGGAGTTGAAGAATCCCTGTAGATCTACTCGTTTTCTTGCAGTCTAGGTGAAATCATGTGACTTGTGGTTTGTGGAAACGACTTGTTTGGGTAAAAACCTCCCCTAAGGTAAATTTCAACAAAAAATATGCTTGCCCATCCGTCCCTTTAAATTTGACGTTGGACATGATATTTAGTCTAAATAGTATGATTTTGTTTTGCTTTTCAAGTTTAATGCAAAAGTGGATGATGGACAGTTTCCTCAAGAAAATGCACCAAAATTTACATGCTATTATTAGTTCATCTAAAGAGCGATACTGTTTAAAATATATAACCATAATATTCTTATCGACTACTATTGTAATAAAACTGTCGTGATCACATGGACAAATATCCATCATGCTATGATAACAATGACACTGGGTATTTCGTGAATATCGTGACTGTAAACAAGTAAACAAAAATTTGAGAAATAAAGGACCAATGTCACTGAACCTGTGTACGCGCATAACAAAAACTGACTACTGTGCGGTTACTGTACTTCAGCCATTTTAGTTCAAATGATGTATGTATATTATGAATTTTAAAAATAACAGTCCAGCATTTCTGAAGCAAATCATTTGATAAGATAATAAAACGTACGCCAGCAAAATAATTGAAATAATATGTCAATGATATGATCTAATATAACAATAGCTAGCTATTCTGTAGACTAGCGTACGGGTCTGTTTGTTCTCGGCGTTATACGGCGCCTAGCCGAGTATGGCGATAGAGTCCGGCGTTGACTTCGCCGCCTCCCTCTCGCCAAACTCGTAGGGCTAGCCTAGGCCTCGGCCAATAACACACAGACAGAGTGATAGAGGGACCGTGCACAGACTAAATATGCAGGGGCAGTAGCTCTTCTAGTATAACTACGCTACGTACACTTACCTGAAGAAAGGTTTGAGCCGACATCATTGAGATTTCATCAATAAAAAGTAACTCAGTGTTGAGAATATTATCTTTGACTTTTTTCATGTCTAGATTTTGTGTTATCCTTTCCACAAGCTCTTCGTCGTTGAAGCGACCATCCATTAAACCAAAACATCTGTGTACTGTCTGTCCTCGAAACAAAAGACTGGCTGCCATACCAGTTGTGGCTGTCATGGCACATCGGCGTCTACCACTTGCAATTCGCCTTATTAGGGCTGTTTTACCTGTTCCAGCCTGGCCCAGAATAAGTATATTGTGGCCTTTCAATATTGAGTTTATTATTTGCCCCTCCATTGCCTCGGCAGCGTGTTCAGATCCCGCCATGCTGACATTAGCGGTTGGGGGTCACGGGGTCACTCGTCCACTCGCAAAGGCTTTCGGGAGTAAAAAAGCTATTCAAAATGGCGGAGTGGCAATGCAATTGCGATTATTCGCCGGACAGTTAATTATCGCCCATAACTGGCAGATTTGAAAGAAATGCTGTAACCAGCGTAAAGATTTGAAAGTTTGAAGGTATTTCCGACCGGTCGATGTAATTTTTTTGAGGTAGATGCTTTATTTCGTTTGTTTCGGGCCACCGGTCGTTTTTCCGCGTCATACCTTGGTATTGTTATACAGTACCGAGGTTCGGCCTCGGCCTCACGGTGCATGCAGTGTCCGTCACTTCCCATCCGACGACGATCTAGGAAACATTCCGTACGCCTGTGGGCAGTCTGAGTCGGGTACATTTAACCCATAGACAGTGGAGCAGTGGTTTAACAAAAAAGATAGTTTCAGCAAGTATTAACAGACACACAGCTTTAGTATAATGGCTGGTGCTCTTTCAATCAAGTCAGGTGATATATGGGAGCCAATGGGGCGTCAGCAACCAATCTAGCAGCCCGATATCTACATAAACATATTAAAAGTAGCGACTTTCAAGAGCTAGTAGGGAGGGGTAAACACACATAATTTTCGGAAAATTTCCATCCAAGCAGACTTTGTCGCTGAGTAACAGTGCCGTGACAACGTAACGACGTGAACGCTCAATGTTTGATATACTCACAGTGATATGCTTTAATAAAGTTTACTTCACACACGGTTGACGTCATTGGATGGCCATAGCATAGCGCCTTTAAGCGGTGCAGAAAATATGGAACGAATGACTAGGCCTACCGAGAATACAAACACTTCTATCAGACACGCAACGATTTGACATCTGATATTCGACCCATTTCAATTTTCTATAGTAACTGGCCATTCTATGAATGTAATTTGTACATGTCAGACAATTAGCATATTGTCAAGAAACGGCGAATTGTACAAGGAAGTAGCTGGCTGAATGTGACCTTACACGACCTTTGATCGTATTGTTGTATACACCCAGTCAGATCGTACACACCTGTACTTGCTGTACTTGCTGACGTGACGCGTCACCAAGGCTAAATGATTCAATACGGATTTCAGATTTTTTTTTAATTCCGTAAACATGTATCGTGCCCAGTACTGTTCGGTTGTTATTGACGTGCTTATGTCTGTAATAATGGAAACTGTAGCAACCTACCTGTTTTTAGGTTATTGTAGTGGAGACGGCCGACGGTGTACAGATGCCGTCCTCTTCAAGGGCGGCCATTTTGTGAATTTCATCACAACGTAATTGCGCCATCTACGTCGATATCAGGTTTTCGGTAAAGTCGCTGTCAACGACAATCAGCGGCAAGAGAATGTTAACGTTGGAAAACAATTTCCTTTGTCTACTTTTACAGGAAAGCAAAAATTAACAAACAAATAAATAATAAATAAATAAATAAATAATGTAAGAGAAAACGGATTGTATTAGAATTAAAATATTTAGCTAAACAATACATGAACCATTGAAGATGCACTTTAGTCAGTGCTTTATTTATTTATTTATTTATTTGTTTATTTATTTATTTATTTATTTATTTATTTATTTATTTATTTATTTATTTATTTATTCGTTTGTTTATTAATTTCTTTATATATATGCCCAGGTATTCCTGTGTTTTCCCGGCATGGTAGTTTTGCAGTTGCGCAATGCATTTAAGCAGTGCCAAAACATTCAAGAGCTGTCCTGTAGCTATAAGTTTGTATACTAGGTGTAAAATACGGTGGCTCCTACACGTCAGTGGAATTATATTACCTTGAAAAATAAACTATTCATTTTCTAGACAATATCTTTAATAGTTATGAGATTTTATCCCCCCCCCCCTCCAAGTTACATTTATTTCATTATGGAGGATATAACTCTGTTTTTGAAGGACTAAACTTCATCATTTTGACAGTACAACTTTAATTTTAGTGGGCCCAACTTATATTACGACAACGAAACTCTAATTCTGGTGGACAAAACTCTAATGATGGCATACAAAACTCTCTAACTTTTGTGGGTACTACTCGGACATACGTTTGCCTAATTTTATTTTCAAGGTACAAGTACTTTCAATTCTTCAAAAAACTTCTATTCTTTTATATGTAAACTTTTGATATTTTGTAAGAAGTTATGCTTCACAAGCATTAAAATTTAATATTTAAGGAAATCTTACCTTTTTGCATTTTACAATAGTAAGTTTTAAATACTAAAAAAAAACTTATTTCAGTTGACTGACCATGTTATCCGTGATGAGACTTTTTTGCATTTTGGAGAGTAAACTTTACATAGATATATTAATAGCTGTGTGATGCATTCAAAACTCTGAATTCTTTGAAAATATACTAGGCAAGGAAAATATAATTTTCACAAGCCAACTTTAGTTTTTCCAACGCTGAACTTATAATATTTTGCGTACATCCTTTTCCTTCCCGAAATAATTTTTTATTTCTCTAAAGAAATATGTTGGTGTTCGAGATGAAAAGGTTATCTATATTAAATGAAAGTCTTTTATTTCAAAAACGAATGTATTTATTTATTAAGGAATTATTTCATTTTTTAATGAAAATTATTGTTTCCTGAGTGAAAATTTTCTTTTATATCAAATTTTAAAATTCTAGTCACTCAACTTTTTGAGGGTGCCATGTCTATACTGGCTGACTCTTTTTGTGAGGGCGCTGTTTCAGGACTCCACGTGCAAACTTTCTGTTGGGGTGACAAAATATGTTTCGAGACAGCAAAATACTATTTTCTTCGCGGCGGAAGTGACGTTATCCCACAATTCCCATATTAGAGGACGTTTCAGAGGTACACAAACTCAACAAACGGATGAGATGGCTATCACATGCTGCCCGAAGCAGGTTCTAGTTCACCTCACTGACAGTTGACAAGATAGCCCTGCTAAAGGGCCATATTAAGTGCTGTCAGTCATAGCAAGAGTGTAAAAAATAAATAAAACTCACGATTAGGAATACTGTTGACAATAATTAAATACTTCTGTCATTTGAATAGTACCCTACCATACTCGAGTCTTGAATGATGATCACTTTTCATGACAAATTCACGTAATTGTATTGTATAGACCTTGTTATTAATAAAGTTATGATTACTAATATTTTGATGCCCATGTTGGATTGTACTGTAAACAAGTAGACATTTAGTATGAATAACATAGGGTTATGTCCTTTTACCAAGTTTATTCGCAATTATAAATTTCTATTTTTTCACCGAAGAATTTCCAGAAAAATCAGCATTTGACATCTTGTCTTCCGTTTTTCTAGGTCTACTACTTGTTTTAATTTGGTCAGCATTTTCCTGATAAAACACTGAAGCCTTCTACAAAATGTCTTAGAGATGTCTTACGCCATGCTTTTTTCTTTCACACAACATGAAACGATTGATCGTACGCGTGTTGTTGAACTTTTAACAAGGTAGCATAGCAGTCTCTATTTTTAGCTGGACTGACTTAAAATTCTTTATTAATTGCTGCCGATGACACAAACATTGATCTCGGAGATGCCATTGAAATATCGATTCAAATTTCAATTTTGTATTTTTTACTCATCAACTTAAGTTTCAGGAACTAGGCAATTTAAAGTACGGGTATATCACACTACAGCGACCACTATGCATGAACTAAATATTCTGTTCACACATTACAGCACTGGACGAGATAACTGATACGTCTTGCATCTAGCGAAGTGTGTGATGAAAGCTATGGTTTCGGCGATGTAGGAGAGTAATAATTATTAAAATGATCAAAATGACATATCAGACAAAGCCAAGGCGAATCTGATACCACATTCGGGTGGAACTGAGAGAGAGAGAGAGAGAGAGAGGAGAGAGAGAGAGAGAGAGAGAGAGAGAGAGAGATAGTGAGAGAGAGAGAGAGCTATTATTCTATTCTGTGGAATAAGGAGCAGCCTCAGTAGAAATAGACGAGCTATAAATTTCTTGAAGGTCATGTTTTGAAGAAAACGATAAAAGGGGGAAATATTTGAACAATATTATTGTAACATCTGTCGATTAACGTGTGTCCTGAGATCTCACCAATTTTAAAGGAATTTTTAAATTTTGGCGCAATATAGAAAATTATCTCCCCCTAATTGAATAATTTGATATATTACATCATTTCTATGATTATCATAATACATCTCAATTAAGTTATTCGTCACCGATTAACTTGAAAATTATGGACAATCCGTGTAAAGGTGCACGTGGAAAGGGTTTGACTTAAAGTGGGTGAAGTGATACATAAATATATGAAATTTCCATAATCGTTTTACCAAAACTTAGGTTATCGCACAAACTCAGACAAATTGTGTACAATGCATGAGCACAGGTAACCGGGACTATTTGTTTGTGAGCAACTATTATTTTGTAAACAGACGGAAAATTGTCGTTTGCAAGCACGATATATAACTTTGTGAGAGGGAAGATTACACAGTTCAGTTCAGTTCAGTTCGATTGACGGGATTAGTAATCCTTTCAGGATTCTAGTCTTCCCTCTCAACTTCTCTGGTTGCATAGTACAAGTCAATGACGTTTTTGAAAGCATTTACTGTTGGCGCTGTAACAACTTCATCTGGCAGACTGTTCCATTCATTTACTATCCTGCATGAGAAGTAGTACTTCCTGACATCCAGTTTTGCGTGAGTTTTCTGTATTTTGTGAGTATGACCTCTCATTGACCTACTGTGTGGTTTATGAAACTTCAGATTGCAGTGATCAATGTTGGACATTATTTTATACATCTGGATCATATCTCCACGTCGTCTTCTAAACTTAAAGATGCCAAGTCAGTGTAGTTTTTTCAGTCTCTCTTCATATGGTGACGTAAATCAGGTATTAGTCGTGTGGCTCTTCTCTGCACTTTTTCAACGATGTTTATGTCTTTCTGTAGCCATGGTGACCACACTTGTATGGCATATTCCAATGACGGTCGGACAAACTGCTTGTATAGTCTCATCATAATGTCTTTTGATTTGAATGAAAATGATCTCTTGATTAATCCCAGAGTCTTGTTTGCTTTTTTCACTGCTTCCGCACATTGACAGGCTGGTTTAAGTGATTCATGAATTGTAACTCCAATGTCTTTTTCTTTTGATACTGTTGCTAGTGAAACTGCATTCATATCGTAGTGAAAGTTCTGGTTTTTAGGACCAATATGCATAACTTTACACTTGTCAACGTTGAACTGCATCTGCCATGTAGCTGACCAATTCAGGAGCGTGTCCAAGTCTGCTTGTAATTCTTTGTTGTCCTGTTCTGTTTCAACACGTCTGTACACCTTGGTATCATCTGCAAACTTTTTTACTTTTGAGTGAATACCAGAATCGATGTCATTTATGTAAATTAAAAACAAAGTTGGTCCCAACACAGATCCCTGGGGGACGCCACTGGTTACTGGAGACCAATCTGAGCAAGCACCTCGAATAACAACACGTTGTTTACGACTGTTTAGCCAGCTTTCGATCCAGCTTGCCACTTTGCCGCCCACACCATGACTCCGTAATTTTCGACACAGACGTACGTGTGGTACTTTGTCAAATGCTTTCGCGAAATCAAGGTAAATAACATCTACAGGAACGCCCTCATCCATCGCTAGTGTTACATCTTCAAGGAATTCCAACAGATTAGTTAAACAGGATCTGTGCGCACGGAAGCCATGTTGTGTGTCCTTGATCAAACAATTCTCTTCAATATGATGGACTAGTGCATCTCTCAAACAGGTTTCCATAATTTTGCCAACCACTGATGTCAGACTGACTGGACGGTAGTTTGCAGCGTTTGCTTTACTTCCTTTTTTAAATATGGGAGTTATGTTTGCAGTCCTCCAGTCTTGAGGTACTTCTGATGACTGTAATGATTTGTTAAAAAGTACACTGTAAAGTTAAGTGTTCAAGGATAGAACACCAATTAAACGCCTTTTGTAACACTTTTTGAACGCCTCTAGACGTTCAGAAATTTAACACTACGTGTTCAACCAACGTTCAATTTTTAACATACGTGTGCAGATTTTGAACGCTACGTGTTCATCAGACATTATATTGAACACCATAGTGTTCCATATCTGAACACACGTTGCACGGGAAATGTGTTCAAAAAATTGAACGCTTTTACGCGTTCAAAGGGCTGTAACACTTTTTGAACGCATGGACGCCGTTCAACGATAAGTGTGTTAAAGGCTAGAACACATGATGCGCGCTTGTTGAACACCTTCAATTTTGGGCGTTCACGGGGTGTTCAAGCCTTGAAATAACATGACAGACCATTGATATCCAGTAAAATTATTTTATTCTAAAAATACACGAAAACATTTCTAGAGCAAAATACAATAATTTACTGTAAAACGGGCAAATAACATTGCAACTTTGTATGTAAAGTTTGTCACAGGAAAAAAACACAGTGTTGACACCTTCCTATCAAAAACATAAGCAATAAAAATCACCATATTGTGGATGACGTTTTATGTTCATACTTGTTTAAAATGTACGAAAATCATCTGAAAAAGCTCAAAATTTGGCATACTTATTGTGTTGAAAAGACGTATATGTATGAAATGTATACTCCATTTTTGTAAGATGGTTTCTTAAAGACATTTCCTCTTGTATAGACAATTGTAAATTTTGAAGAAAAAAGAAGTTAGTCAAGGCTTCTCCTGTTCACATGGTATATAGTTGTCAGCACTAAAGTAAACACAACATGTCAAGTTGTCAAAGTGTCACAGTAAGGCACAACATGCAGAAAGTGGGGAAAGTGGGTCCTTGGCAGGGTAAAACCTATTTCCTTGTCCAAAAAAGTCATTCATAAACAAAAAGGTTTGTTTGTTTGTAATATCTTTAAATAAACCCTGAAATAAATGGGTGACATTTCAAAATATACTTCTCAGAAATTTAAAACATATTCATAAAGACCTTTCAAATTCTGGTGTACCCTGCTATTAATTTTTATACAAATTTTTTCACCAAAAATGGTAAAATCACCCTTAAAATGAAAAAAATGTACATTTCATCATAACTTGAATATATCACATTCTGGTAATCCCTAATGTCTTAAAAATGTCTGAAATGTCTTTAATGTCCTAAAAATACAAAGTTGCAAATTTCTGCATAATTTGAACAATCTGAAAAAGACTATCAGTAGAGATCTATGTCCTAAATATCAAAGCTGTTCGATTAGCAGTTTTGAAATAGATTTTTTAAAGATTTTTGACCAAAAAATGACAAAAATTGCCATGAAATATAAAAATTTGAATATTTCATCACAACTAGCACAAATTTGACTAAGGTCACTGATTTTGAGGGGCATGTTTACCAAATATTGAAGACGGCAGTAAAAGAGAAGAAGATTTTTGCCAAAGAATAGCAAAATTTGCCTCAAAAATATAAATTTGCATATTTCATCATAATTTGAACATATCTGATTAGGGTAATCCCTTGGGACCTGTAATCCAAATATTAAAGGATTCGTACAGGCTGTTTTGAAGAAAAGCCTTTGGATGTACAAATTTGAGGACAATGCTACACATCCACATATTTAGCTGACAGCAAAGCTAAAAACCACTTGCTAAGTACAAGAGACGTGTTGAGAACAATACAAAATAATCTACGGTTTGGTAGCAGGCTATGATCAAATAAAAGTTACAAGGGCATAAGCTTTCAAAGACGTGAAGTCTCCTTCGTCAGATGCAAGGGGTGTGATGAAAAATTGAATCAGAAAGTGACAGAAAATTCAGAGTGAAAATTTCAGAAAAACCAGTAATTCAGAGTGGACATTTTTACTCTGAATGGTCTGTCGCTTTCAGCTTTAATTTAAATAAGGAAGACTACACGTCTGTGAAAGCTTATTCTCCGACAACATTAAGTTGATCATAGCATGCTACCAAAGCTTGGATTAATTCAGAACAAAAATACAGAAATTTATCAAAATTCAGTTACTGACCCTTGAAGTTTAAATCTACATTAGAGATGAACTGAGGTTCTCAAGCTTGTTTCCAGACAGCTACCTGTACACTCATCTTCTTCGTTATCTATACCACCAGCTTCTATAACAATTCTTCGATTTTCAGTTTGATCCAACTTTTCACATCCTGAAAAAAATGCAACAATAGGTAATATGGCGAGATGAAACTTTAAATGAAAGACAAGAGGCTGATTAGGTTAAGGAAAAGGGGAGACTTTCATATACAGTGCCTCTCTTCAATACTGTTACATAATATTTGCTGCTTCTTGTCATCAACTGATTATTAAATAAAAAAGCCAAACTCTCATATGCTGAAACAATACACTGTATTCTCTACGATGTTTAACGATGTTTTACATGCGATTGTGTTTACTAAAAGACATGTGTTAGCTGCTATTACGCAGCAGTACTATGCAAGGCGTATCGATCGCTCTCAGGTCAAGGGTTATAGCTACAGTTGTGTTTTGATGACCCTTGACCCGAGTGAGATCGATCGATAGGCTATGGCCAAAAGTACCACTGCGTAGTCACAGCTAGTTGTTGGTATAGCAGCCACGAAAGAAAAAAAGGTTTCTTCACGTAGTTAAGCTATTTCAAGGTACAATACAATTAATTTCAAAGGACGATAATATAGATGCTTCAAAAATCTAATACCTTTTACTATTTTGGAGAGGAAACTTACCCTTTCTGGTCTTGCTTCTGCACGATCACGACTTCAGGGTGCGCTTACAAGAAAAATGTCGCAACTTCCGTTTTAATGCATCATGGGATAGGAAAAGACACCAAACTTGAACACCAAGTGTTTAGAAGTAGAACGCCTCTTGCACGCCGATGTTAAAATTAAAACGTTCATGGTGGTTTTCTGATTTTCTTTTCTAATTTTTAAACTTTCAACCCGTAATAAACGTGTAAAATTATTTTGTATACTTCCTTTTTTAGAAAAAACATGCTTTCAGCAATTGTATGCCGGAAATATTTTTCACTGAGTGTGAAATTCGTTACACCAAAATCCGTGTACGTTTACCGACAGTGAAGCAATAGTAAATTTAATATAGCCATTGTAAAGAAAAAAACACAAAAGACTGTTAATTGTTTCACAGTATTGTAAAATTTCTGTGATGCTGAGTTTTTGAACACTTGAAGAAGATCGTTGCTAACACATAGTGTTCAGGTTTAGAACATCATTGTTAATATTATGAACACTGGTGTTAACAATATGAACACTAGGCGTTCAAATTTGAACACTGACATGTACATTTTGAACGCGTAAAGACGCGTCTAGCGTCCGCTATTTTTACAGTGTACTGTTAGTGGCTTACATAGAACTGCGGCACATTCCTTCAAAATTAGTGGGTACATTTTATCCGGACCAGCAGACTTTGTCGTAATCAAGTTACATAAATGACGATACACAGTTTCTTCTGTAATAGTTATATTCAGTAACTGTTCTTCATTTGGTCCTGTGAAAATAGTGTCAGGCTCAGGAATTCTGCTAGTATCTTCCTCCGTAAATACAGAAGTAAAAAAATCATTCAGAACAATAGCAATATCCAAGTCACTTTCACACGCTGTTCCATCTTCTTTCTTCAATTGACTTATAATCTCTTTTGCTTTTTGTTTTGACCTAATGTAGGCATAGAATGCTTTAGGGTTCTTTTTACAATTTTCAGCAAAGTTCCTCTCAAAGATTCTTTTGCTGCTTTAACTTCTTTGTACAGCTTCTCTGTAATCTCTTATAGTCTTCATAGACATTTTGATCCTGAGATTTAACATATTTCTTCCATCTCTTTTTCTTTCTATGAATAAGTTTCAAAAGATCATGTGTCATCCATGGTTGCCTTTTCTCCTTCTCATTTCTTTTGTTGGTACGTAAACCTCAACAGCACTTTTGGTCTTTTCTTTAATAAAGTTCCACATCTCTTCTGTCGTTTTCATGCTCTCAATTTCCTGCCAAGGTGCATTCGTCAGAACAGTACTCTTAATGCTATCAAGATCAGCTTCTCTCCAGTTCAACAATTTTTCTTTATTTAATGTCACTTATACAATGAGTTGCACAGACACTGTAATGAGAATGTGGTCACTGGCACCCAGATGGCCACCTGAAGCAATCTCTGTTATCATGTTCTCTTCACTCGACAATACTAAGTCCAGGCAATTTGCTCCTAGAGTAGGGAAACAAACATGCTGTGATAAAAATTATCCAGTGTTACGTCTAAGAACTTGCTTCCATTAGTATCCGACGTTAGATTTAGCCAATCAATACCTGGATAGTTGAAGTCTCCCATTATTATAACATGACAGTCGCCAACTTCCTCAATTGACATTTTCATGAAAACGGCTTGTTTTCCGTTGTTCTTTCCCACCATGATTGCAGCGATAAACCTTGACTGTTCCGTACACAAGTAAACAACACGCCACCCAATAGGCCCGGAGTGGTGGCGCCATTAGCCGACGAGAATTGAATCACATCTCATCATACATCAAACCTGATTACAAAATGGGAACTTGGTATCATTTCGCAGAACTTCAGACAATGCACAGTTTCAGGCGTCGTTTTGTGTGTTTTCAGGTAGAACACAGTCTCCAGCAATTGACCCGCTATCGAGAGGGTGGTATAGATATCGTGTATTATCAGTATTTTTATCCATTTCTGGTTTCCTTGTAAGTTTAAGTGAATTCTTCACTGAAAGATGAATCGGAAAGTGTAAGTGCAGTGGTGATTTTCAGTGTACCAACGAAAATTGCTCCAACTGTATGATTTTTCCTCGGCAATACAGAGATCGCAATTTGAAGGGGTTTGTGCAAAGTTTAGATTCATAATGATTGTAACATGTCATTTGAAGTATAGATCTTTCTTTTTTATTTGAAATTCGCCTTCTCTAGTCATGTGGACTATGGGCATGGTTTTCGGCAGGACGCGTACGCGGACCAACCAAGCTCGTGCAGCGTAGGACTAAACGATGAACTTTTACGTATGACGTGTGACATAAATCTTACATAAACCTAATTACACGGACATGCTAAATTTAAGTGTGTCGAGATTCTTGGCAAAGATATGTGACGAATTTGGTTTACCTAACATAATTTACTTCTCATGTCATATCCGTATACGTGTCCTTTGTGTCATGTCAGATATTCAGTATAAACTGTCCTATGGGGGGTCACATTAAAATAAAAGACATTGATGAGGATTGTGCAGAACATGCAAGACGGTATTTCTGAACACAGAAGTAATGAGAAAAGTTTACTACAAAATTACGCGAAGGAAAGCGTAATCTCTCCAGAATATAGAGATTGACAGCATTCTCGGTAACAAAATGAGTTGAAGACCAATATTTTTACCACAAATTATGGTGGAGGAAAGTATTCACTGCGAAATATAGCGAGAAGAATGTTACACAGAATAAGGTGAAAGAAAGTATTTTTCGCTACAGAATAACCTGTTGTCCTTCAAAATTACTCTGTAGTATTCTGACTGCATATAATATATCTTCTCCTGAACACAGTGAAATATCGCTATTCGACTTCTGTTCACAAAATATTCCTTTGCTGCATAAATTAAGTTTTCTTTTAGTTCTTCAAGGTCCTCCACATTCAATTTCCATTGTAGAATACGTAGAAGAATTTCTTTATCCTTTATTGCTTTGGATGAAGAGCAGTGCCATCCTTGGTAGGATGTCTTTTCATAGTATGCCAATGTTTGTCGCCATACGATCCAATATGGCCGCCAGGGAGGGGTAGAGTTACAACTTTTACGATTTTAACCCCGCCACGGCTCGATATTAGATTTGTCTAAAACAGTGGCGGGGTTAAAATCGTAAAAGTCAAAACCAGCCCGTAAAAGGCATGAATCCCGTCTGAAAACACCACAGCTATGGACCCACAGCTATCTCTACTCCAGAGTGGGGAAGACTGTATACACTACGATCCTTTAACGCCGTTTTTTTTTGGAAAATTTGCCACACTTTCTTCATCAGATTCGTCTTCAGTGGATAAATTGTCTGGAATAATCGATCGATTGTCTGTATTCCTATGTTCTCCCACTCAGAGTGCGAAACTCACGCAAAATCTCTACTGGCCAAACAGGCCAGCAATTTTAAAAAATCACTGGCCCTGAAGGAAATCAACTGGTCCGATCCTTATGTCAAATCCAAATATAGTGCAGATTCTTTACACGCGCTCAGTATAAGGGCTTAGAACATGCAATTGAAAAAGAAATAAAAAAGACCACTTCAAAATCATAACATCAAACCGTTTTTGGTGCCTGTTAATTCTTTTATTCTCTTTTTAATTCTTCAAATGACTATCAAAACCAAAAGTTGGAGCAAGTGATCTCAGTGTTGAAAAACATATGAAATAAGTGAAAAGTTAAGCACTTGATACGTTTTAATTCCTAAAATAGCCTTTCACAACAAATATTTTTAACATTGAGAAAACGAGCACAAGTGTGGGCTTGAAATGTGTCCCAACACGGAAATGCTAAGCACCCTGAACTCCGATCAGTAAGTTTTGGATCACACACAAATGGAGTCAATACAACAGTTGACTCTTTCTAACGATTCTGGCTTCTCCTCTTCACCGTCAAATTCAAGGAAGGGAATACAAAAATTAGGGCAACTGACATGGCTGATGAAGAGAAATTATACTTAAGTGTCGAAACCCACCGTTAAAATACGAATCACAAATGTAAGCGTAATCTTTACATTGACCAAGGCCAATGGCATCAAGGTCAAAATACAATGAAGACGGTACTTCGCACAATGTTTAAATATCAGACATTTACTTTCTTGTTTTGAAGTTTGACGTCCAACATATCGGGTCTAATATCGATACTAGACGATACAAGAATGACTTGCCTTCTGTCGTGGCACGCCGGGTTTGAGAAATTGCTCATATTTTACCTCAGGCTGATACATATTAGCGATTTTGGGATTCGATATTAAACAATACTAGGCAATTCTGGAATGATTTATCTTGCGTCTCGACACGCCAGATCTGTGAAATCACAGATATTTACTCGATATTTATCGGCGATTGGGACCCTAATATCGTCACTAGAATGACTCGCCTCGTGTCTCGGGCACGTCTGGTCTATGTAAAATTACCGATGTTTATCGGCGATTTTGGGACAAATGTGCGATATAAATGTCGGGGGGGCCACATCACAGATCTTGCCAAGCCAGACTTCATCATTTCGGCTCGAACTTCGATACTAGACGATACTATACTTGTCAAATTGCGGGCAAATAATCGATGTTTATCTGAAGATAAAGAACAATATTAGTGTTGCGGCCGCCGGAAAGGAAAGTCCGATATAAATCAGTTTGACCTGCCTGCCCTGCTGAAGTTTTGCGCGCTTCCCGTCAACGTCGCAAACAGGAACGTTGTGTAAAATTGTGACAGCCATAAGCCCAATCAGAGTGCGGCATCCACATTTAATTTTATCTGGTCAATTTATTCAGCTGTCAATCTTTGTATGCAATAATGTTCTCCTCATAATAATCTATTAGAACCCAATCATAGTTTTAATCCTTATGCCGGCTCACTTTATAAATTGCACCTGTTCCAACCCGATCCAAATCTTGACCTTGAAGGCGTTTGATATCATGTTTGAGACATCATCGTTCGTTCAGAGATACCACGTGCCCTAGCTGGGCAAAACATTTTGGAGATGAACACCTATTCCTTTATCACCCATTTCTTGAATTTCTCAGCAATCTCTACTTTGTTACTCCTGCTTATATTAATCGGGACAGGGTTCACAGTATCATACATCACTTACAACCCAATATTACCTGTTCCTTGTGTCTTATCAACATTGTGCCATTTGTTCTATTGGACGCTTGGTGTAATCATATGAATAACCAGGCAACTTGAGCTGTTGGAGAATAACCTATTAATACCATAACAACTTGATCAGTAGTTTAAAATGACATACAATAAAATATGCAAATTTTATGCTAATTTTCAAAACATACAATTTTTAGCTTCCTGAAATATTTACATTGATAGTTGCCAGTGGGTAAAATGATAGAAAAATTGACTGGTTGACAAAGAAAGTGACCTATTTGACAAACTACCGTACATTTCATTGACAGAGTAGCCCACATGAGATACTTGCATACCATACACACCAACCAATCACTTGATTACATATGAGCACACTCACTTAGAAATAGTTAGAGGCATTAGTTAAGTTTTATTGAATGAAAGATATATATTTTTATTGGACTAAAATGATACATCTAATTTTCACCAGACAAACATTCATTTTTTCAATTTTGCTAATAATCTGGTATAATCCCAGTAGATTCATAATCTGATCATTGTCCCCGTGTGAATATAAACTCAACCGTGTAATCAATATGTACATAAATATCAAGTGATGGAAAATATAATATATATGATATGAAATGTTTATTTTACAGATATCTTCTACTTTTTTATACATTTCTCATATGACTTTTTTAGTAACAAAGAGACAAACATGTCTCAGTGATTACAATGATGTAAAATACAGGTAATTTCAGTTTGAAGGAAAATTCACAAAAATAAAATCAATACATGACAAGATTAAACACTCTATGAAACATTTTACCATCAGTACCAAAGGAAATCAAGTTCCATAATTCAAGTATACCATTTCCCCTATGCATAGCTGAACAAACACTGTTACATAAAGTTTTGATCTCATGCAAGTTTTTGTAGAGAAATATTAGTTGGCAGGTGCCTTCATACAGATAAGGAAAGCAACTTTCCCTCACATTATGGCAATGTCCATTTGTCATAATCAAGCAAGCTGGATAAGGGAAAAAATCCATTTTGTCTTGAGGTCACAAACGCAATCATAGGTTTGCATTCAGCAAACACATTTAATGAAATAAACTGAAAAAACCTTCTAACCCGATAATTTTGCCAATGAACAACAATTTCTAAATAACTGATCATGTCAGGTACTTCCTCTTCAGGGTAAGCCAGCAAATTACATTTTCTTCTAATGTGTAAAGATAATATGACTGTGGTAAGTAGTGTGGTAAGTAGTATATATATTTGGCACTCTGGGAGAGGCAAGAGTCAAAGAAAAAATTACTTCTGTATTACCCCATACTGCCAAAATAGTGGTCCATAAGTGTGTGTTCCCATAGCAACAAAACTTAACATAATACATTCTACAGTATTTATAGCTGTGTGTAACAGGTATTTTGTATATTTCACCAATAAAGTACACCCGGCGATGGTATACCACGAGATTTTGACCAGTTCACGACATATATGCACGAGCGATAGCGAGTGTATATGAAGTGAATACCATCAATGGATGTGATTTATTGCTATTATATCATAACAGTATATTTAAATTCTGGCGTGAAACGTCAAAAACGTGTTTTTGCTCCAGCTGAGAGCTCACGCGTAAACCAGCCGTAGCATATCACGAATATACCACAGTTCTTTTCACATCTCGACCAATAAGATTGCTGTATTTGTGCCATCAATGTAATGGTATGATGTAACTAAGCAATAAAGCACACCCAGTGACGGTATACCACAAGATTTTGACAAGTTCACGACATATATGCACGAGTGATAGCTCGTGCATGTTTGAAGTGAACTGGTCAAAATCGAGTGGTATACCGTCGCCGGGTGTGATTTATTGTTATTATATCTTGCGGTATATTGAAATTCTGGCATGGAACGTCGGAGCAGGATTTTTGCTCTTGCCGAAAGCTCGTGCGTGTGCCAACCATGGTGTATCGCTAATGTACCACGGTTCTTTTCAAGTCTCGACCAATCAGATCGCTGCATTTGCGCAATCAATATACTGGTGTGATACAATTACAAATATAGCCAAACTACAGAAAATTTACCACGTAAAAGAAATAATCAGACTTAATATCCTAGGAGCTAGAAATGTTCCAAGCTCAAAGTATTAACCTTCAATCTCTAAAGATGTCATAAAATACCAGTTACTAACTCTCTCTCTAAGCATTTTTTTGTCTTCTATAATGGTTATCGTGATGTCATCAAACCTTTCACATATTGTCACTTATGCAAATGCCTTGCAATATTTAAATCCTGTGAATTGACATCTAATTTACCATCATCAAAAGGAGACAAAGATTTGGTATTATTGCATTGTCTGGATGTGTACAAGTTAAATTCTCCTTGCACACATAGTTGAATAAAACAGGTAGACAAATTTAAACCCTTAATGTGCCATTATGCAAACAGAAAGAATCGCATTAATAACTTCTGTATTTCACATGAAATATAATGTATGGGTAGATAAACACTTAACGTAAAAACAATATCATCAATTCTGACCCTGAATCGACGATAGGTTTCACATATCAATGAGAAGGATATCATAAAATGCAAACAAATAATACACTATAAAATGAATGCTCCATTTTAAACCTCTATCATGTGACCAGATTAACAATGTCACAAAATCTTTAACTGTCTACTAAAATTTAACAATTCTGTAAACATATATATTGAAAGACTAGAGGCAACTGAATGTATGATTTAGGCCTTCATATCAAATTTATGTGTCATACTGTGATGATGAAAATTACAAAAATGATCAATGATTTGGCTATTGTGAATACAGGCATGTACATCGGCCATATACCGGTATGCAACATATTGGCAAAACCACAAGAATACTGAATCACTCTGGTATAAGGTACTCTTCACAACAAACAAATATAAATGGATTAAAAACGAGACTGAAAGCAACATGTTAGATGACCAATATCTCTGTGTCTTACTAATGTAGTGTAAATTACAGACAGTGACCTGTTATCATCGTGAATATGGGACATATATATTGTACATATATCTGACATGTTAACAAAACACAAAGATACACAGTAACTTTTGATATAAGGTATTGTACTCTTCAAAGCTAAACAATTTATAAAGATCAAAACGGAAACTGAGAGGAAAATGTACAGTGGCCAGGTGTTCTTCCACAGGCCACTTGCCCTGCTTTAAATCTACATCAATGATTATTGGTTTTTATACTCTGAAAAGAATTACCCTAATCTCCTCATGATGTATAAATACTCTGTTCTCAAGAACATTTTCTATTCTCCCTTCCCTACTGGTACACTGTACCTTACATATTCCTACAGATACTACTAGTATATCTACATAATATAGACAAACACAGAAAGTATATAAAATACACTTAATATATGCACTCAGACTCCATTGCAGTGATGACAGATATGTCAGCACATAGTATGTAGCCATTAATCTTAGAAGACGTCATAAAAATACTAGTCACTAACTTTATCTGCATATGGATAACGATTTTGATTTTTACATTCCTGCATGTTCTAAAATTGCAATATTTACATTATATCTTGTAGGCAGAGGTCTGATTTTAAATAATGATGACGACTGGTTAGTCCTAGAGTTTTAAAAATAATGACTCTCGTTGAATGAATGTCAAGAAGTAAGTGTGCTTGTTAGGGTCCTACACTTAGACTCAGACTAAAGCATCTCCTTTCAGATTATTAGATCAGTGTTTTACTCATATTGCCAGACAGGACACAAGACTTAGTCATAGACTGCATCTTTCTACCAATGGTTTGGTTTGAAAGTTGACCTTAGAATGATATGAGAACGTAATCTCAACAGTGGCAAACAAAAGGCTGTGCCGATTTCCTAAGATGGGAAAAATGACTTGAAAGAGACCAACGCAAACCTGAAGACTGATAGAATGGACAGCATCAACATGTTCCCATGCCTGGCCAGCAGAAGGTAGAAAAAGGAGACTCTGGCTGGCAAAAGAGTTCAACTGTAAACCGAGTTAAAGGTCTGGTGAAATGGTCCCGTTCGTGTGACTGAATATCTTCCAGGGGGTCAATATTATTACACTCGCAACAGAATTGCAACCTAAAAGTACGCGCAAGTGTTAATTGTTTTTATATTTCTGTGCGCGGCTTTCATGGGGTCATTTTGCGACACTCAGGTCACGCCCACAGCGGGATCATGGTTGGCCATCTGTGACGTCACAGGTGTGTTCATTTACATCGAACGCCGCCTTATCTCTGCCCGGAATCTGCTAACAAAACAGTGTTCGCGCTGCCCATTCGCCACGTTCGCCAATGCGAATCGAAATCCGAAGTGGCGAAAAAAAATCGATCCTAATTCGCCACAGTGGCGAAACTGATTTTTGTTTAAAAAATATGGTAAAATAAAGAAAAACGTGGGTTTTTTAGTCTTTTGTTTGATCTGCGCTTCTCTCTCGGCGATTCACAAAAACTGTGTCTACCGTACTTACATATTATTGCGTTCTTTCCTTCGTACGTATTTGCAATCGAGCCAAGTCTCGCGAGAGATTTGACGTCATTCAGTCTAGTGTACAGCATGCATAAATGGCTCTCGCGAGAATTGAAACTTGGACACACGCAATCGAGCCCTCACGATAAATTTGACGTCATTTTGTCTAGTGTACAGCAGGCATAGGAACGCTCGCTCGCGAGAATTGAAACTTTTGCTATACATAGCAGGTACGCATTTTAATCGAGGCAACAAGGTTCGGTGTTGCAGTTGATTTACATTGCGGTCTAGATGTTCTGTGTTGTGCATTTTAATCACGGTCTTAAACATTCCATGTTGCGGTCGATTTGCATCGCGGTCCTCGTGGTCCGGTATTCCCCGTTGTTCTTCAATTTAATCGCCGTCCCAACGACGCGTTCCGTGTTGCTGTCGATTTGTATCATGGAGGACTCTACCTCCATGATTTGTATCGCGATCTCTACGTTCCGTGTTGTTGTTCGTTTTAATGGTAGTCTCAACGTTCAGTGTTGCTGTTCATGCAGCTGATTTGCATCGCGGTCCCAACCTTCCGTGTTGTAGTTGTAGTGCATTTTAATCACAGTCCCATTTACGTTTTAAGTTACTGTCGATTTGCATTGCTGTCCCGACGTTCCGTGTTGTAGACTAGTGCATTTTAATGGCAGTCACAACGTTCAGTGTTGGTGTTCATGCAGTTGATTTGCATTGCGGTCCCAACCTTCTGTGTAGCGAGTAGCGAGGCAGGCTCAGCCGAGGGACCGTGGCCGATCGTACGAACCAGAGAGACAAGCCCATTATGTTCAACACTCAACACTTGACGGGAACTTGAAAAAGTTTACAGTTGAGCCGTTCATGTTCTTGCCGCTGTCACAGCCACCAAAAGAACAACGTCTTCCCATAGTGAAGGAGGACACTGTCCTGATCATGTAAGCGGAAACCCTAGAAGTTACCCCCCGTGGGGAGCTTACGGAGGTGTGAAATACTTTACTTCCCGTTATGAGATACGGCGTCGGGCAAACTTCGGAAAGCCGAAAAAAAGCGACTGGAGAGGCTCGGGGGACACGCCCACATTGCATTTTTCTTTTGCCATATTTCATAATCACGCGCGCGCTAAACGAACAAAGAAATGAATGTAACTGTTTTATAGACCATCAACTGTATTTCTGTGATTTTGCAACATGGGCATTTCACCAGACCTTTAACCTATATGTAGCAAATATCAAATGAAGAGGTCACCACAGGAAAGCTGGTTCACCTGATAGTTGCTATAGGGAATATCATAGTTGAACAGATGTTATATTTGTCTATATTCTTAAATTTGACTAGTTGACTTTGTGCATTTTGTGTGTGACAAGCTAGGAGTAAAAGACTGCTTTAATATTTCATGTTTTCTGCTGATCTGCTGATGTTTCTGGATACCTGCCAAACGGGGTCCTGTTGAACTGTGTTGCTGTGGTGTGTTGAACTGTATTGACATATGTTTCTGTTTGGTGAAACAAATTACTTATTGAATTGAAATGGAGCACATATATATTTTAATATGAACGCAAGTGCTATTAATAGACACTTTCAGAGGCATACCCTTCTGACTCTATGGAGCTATCAGAAGAGTCATAGTCACGGGAGAAAGAATCACCCTGATGACTACCTGCTTCCTCCATTGAATCAGTTTGCATTGATATTGGCACTTGAGAGCTAAAGAAATCTGAATCACATGATACAATATCAACACTGCTTGCTGCATCAACTGACCTCAAATCAGAATGGCAAATCGAGCCACTTGACACCGAATGGCATGACTAGCTTCTCTCTGAGAAATACTTTTTAGTGTCAAAGAAGTCCCTAAATGAATCGATGACGCTGCAGGTTGTATGACAGATTTCTTGACAAAGTATTCTGGACCACTCTGAATTTCGTTGTAGCTTATATCAACACATGGGGCAACATTTAACAAGTTTATGGTTGACTGTAGAAGATTGGCACCAACGTCTGTGATGAAGTTGTGACTCAAGTCCAATTTCACAGCTGTCTCATCCAAACTGCTACGACCTTGTTTGATGGCATCAGCCATACACTTAATAACCTTACATAATACCTCTGCACACCATCTCCGATTATGTTATGACTTAGATCAAAGTGCTCAAGCTGTGTTAATTTTATGACCTCCCTACAGACATTACTTGCACCAGCATTCCGTATCTTATTATGACTCAAACCTAAGCGTCTCAGCCACTTAATTTTCTCAATGCCTTACTCACGATATCTGCACCAACATCGCAAATGTTGTTATGACTCAAATCTAGACGCCTAAGCTGAATCATACACCCCAAGCCGACCACAACAGCCTCTGTGCCGACAACTTCAAGACTGTTGTAACTCAAGTCAAGGCGCTTAAGCAGAGTCAGTTTTTTATTCCTACATTAACTTCTTTGCACCAACTTCTTTTATTTTATTATGACTCAGATCAAGGAGTCTAAGCTCAGAGTTTGTTTGTATCTTTTTACCTATAATCTCAGCACCAACATCTGTAATGTTGTTGTGACTCAGAGTAAGGCGTCTCAAGTGGACAAGTTTTGCAGTTCCATTGACTAGACTTTCTGTACCATCATCCCCAATGTTGTTATTGCTGAGAGAGAGAGATGTAAGCCCGGGTAACCACTCCATCACTTTAGTCAAATTCTCTGCACCAACATCCCCAATGTTATTGTAGCTAAGATCAAAATGGCATAGACAGTAACCATTCTCAATCCCCTTAACTACACTCACTGCTCTACAATCTTGTATATTATTATGACTAAGATCCAGGTAACAAAGACGGGGAAGTTTCATTAGTATTTCAGTTACAATCTGTGCAGCATCATCTCCAATGTTGTTATGACTGAGAACAAGATCTGTAAGCTCAGGTAAACACCCCAGCACGTCATATAAACATTTTGCTACGACATCACCAATGTTCCCATGGCTGAGATCAAGATGCCCCACAGCACGGAGGGCACTTAAGCCCTGACAAAAGCATTCAAACTCTGCCTTTCCCCATTGTTTGCTAACTTTTATTCTTTCACATGCTCTTTTTAATTCATTGAGGAAAGTCAACTTCTCAAGGGACAGTTTATCCATTTCGGATTGACATTTAAAGGGTATAGTTTGAGTGTGTCTTTGATGTATGGTAACACATTCCCCAATCCAATTAAGTTTGGAGTGACGTCAAATTTTAAATGTTTTTTCCTATCAATATTCTTATGCATATCTCTCATTCCCCTCACACTGATATTTGTTTTACTGAAATCTGCCTTTGTAAAATTTTCCAGTGAAGCCAATTCCATGGCCATATGGACAACAATGTCGTCTCCAATATCATTTGAACTTAGATTTACAGATTCCAAAGCAGGCAAGTATGCAATGTCTCAGCAAGTATCCTGGCAGTATCTTTGGTGATTCCACACCTGCTGAAATCTAGATTTATCAGATGTGTGAACAACGCTAGTTTTAAGCACAGTAAATTTACAATTTCATATGGTAGAGTTGAAACACTGAGTAGTGTTACATGTTCTGTCTGAGTTTGTAACATCTGATATCATCAAAACTTGTAATTTCTGACACTAATGGTTCAACATCTCGAATCTGTTCAGACAATACCTCACAATCAATAGGCCTGTCAATACTGTCACCAATTTCATTATTTCGAACATTAATTCTAAGCTTATCACTCAAAGGTAATAGTGCCATAATTCCTGCGCAACCTAAGTTGTTGTTTGTAACATCTAATTGCTCTAGATAAGGGAAATATCGGATTGATTCTATATTTACCTTTGCAAAAGAAGAATCTAAACTATTCTGAGGCAATTCCAAGTTCTGCATTGGTAGGGTTACACCTTTATGAATGACGGCTTGTAAAACATAGGTAAGAAAGGTTTTGTTGAAACCACTTAAATGCAGAGATTTTAAAAGTGGACAAAATGCCAATGCTTTGACCAGCTCTTGTGCTGCTTGAATAGGTTCTTTATAGGAAGTGTCATCAGTCCCTTTGATTGTGATAGAGTGTAAGGTATCAGAAGTCTGACTGCAATGTGAAGCTGATGAATATTTCTGGGCCACAAAAAACTGGTTAAATGCAATACATCTAGCAACTATGGTTAACTCAACCATATTTCTAATGATGCACTCAATACTTGATTTTTCTTTTCCTCTGTAAAATTTAGGATATTTAATAAAGCCAGCTGATAGGCTTGGTGTTTCACTTTGATTTACTATGATAATATTCTTGATAATTGAAGTCTCTTTTAATATCAAAGACATGGCCTCAAAATAATAGTGAGAAATGCAATCTAAATTGACAGGAAGTAAATTTAAGGTCTGTTGTAAAGAGGTCAGTGGAAATAGATCTTTAATGAGAACAGTAAACTTTCTGGGATGTTGAGATTCAAGAAAACAATACCCAAGAAGAGAAAGCAAGTCACTGTGCACTGAATATGTCTTCCCTACAGTGTATATCAGTAAAATGAAGAAGGATGTAGCCTTCTCCTGCAGAATACCAGCAATGAAGTACAGAACAATCGGTGTGGATTTAATACATTTAGCGAAAATGTCTTTCCAAAGTACGACATCTTGGTTCTGGCTAAGGTAAACTGCCAAAGCATAAAAGTAGATGTGTTGACACCAAATGTGCACTGAATGGGGAGGCCTTCTGAAGAAATGAGATATATGAATCAGCTGCTTATCATCTAACAAGTCAAGTAAACAACTACCCATATAGGAATTGCTGGACTGAAGGCAGGAAGGAAGTGTCTGTGGATATTTCTGAAATGCATGTTTTCCGATTTCGTATAGCATTTTCTGCATGTCCTCCCAAACAATTTCCTTCCCATCTTTATGATCGTAACAGTACTGTTGTACATGGTAATTAATTGCATATTCAGTTGCCTCTGTCAAAGTCGATGGTAAATTGTACATACTTTCATACCAGTAGGATACAAATGAAGGAAAGAAAAACTCATCATCTCTCAACTCACTCAAAATTGGATCAAATCTTGACTGTTGTATCAAGTACTCAGCCTGGTTTTCATGGACATGATTCAGTACATATCTCTCCCACTCATTAAAAGCAACGGTTCTGACCCAGGTCTTCTTTGAGAAAGTGTACACTGCAGAAATATCTATAGATAAAGAAAAACAGAGAAGGGAGACATGTAAATGTGCAAAATGATGTGGAAAGAGAACGACATTCAAGTAATTTTAGTTGTTAACTAAAGGTCCATGGAGTGTCGACATCAATTCAAAAGCATTAAGATATTTCCATGCATTTAAAGTGCTGCAGTTTAACTGAAATGATTGCACATTGTAAATAATTAAGCACATTCAAGTTCAATTAGTTATGTATGATAATTTCAGGACTCCACTCTGAGTGCTATACAATTATCGTAACATTTAGAGTACTGAACTTTTCACGTTTGCTTCATTGGTTTTCATGTAGCAAGTTTCACACATTTTAATCCATCAGGTACATGTACCGGTATGGTCAAATGTATATGGACAGCCAGGCAGAATGGCACACACAGATTGACTGAATGGCTATATTAAGCCCCATGCTTTGAGTTAAAGCATGGTTTAAATCAAATTAATCGCAACTATTTACCATACACTGTACACTTCAACAGTTCTGTGAAAATTAGCGTACAATTGATACTTACCATGAAGAATTTCTTTGACAATCTCAAACTCCTTCTCGTCTATCTTCAGTCTGATTCTGACAGTACACCCAGCTTTCTCTGCTAGTGATCTCATCTCTGGTGTTATTAGAATCCTACTGATAACTTCTTCAACATCAGCTGCCTTGTATTTCTGCCAGAAATAGACAATGTCTTCTTCTGAAAGAAAACTTAGTATTAACTGCAAGGAGCCTTTATCAATTTTATCTAATCTTGCCCTAAACATTTCATAGGCTTCGTCTAACTCTTTCACTTTCTCTGGGTTATTTCTAGCGATTATATCCTCTTTCTGAAGCTCATAAAGTTCTTCAGCTTTAGCCCGTAACATTTCCTTATTTTTATTTTTAAACTGTTGCTGATCTTTCTCCCTTTGAAGTTCAAGTTGTTGTCTTTGTTCTTCAATTGGATTAGCAGTCTCCTTCTTCATTTTCTTCTCTTCAAATTCAAGATCTGCTCCACACTTCATAGCTGTGAAAAAAATATCACATCCATGTGAAAAGATCACACACTGACAATTACAGATATCGTACATGTATCTAATTGATATGGATCATAGAATGAACAAATAAACCAGATTCTACACTTTGCTTCAATTCAAACAAGATGACATTATTTTGTTAAAAGAGAGACAGAGGGTCACCCTGTAATGTTATAGAACCATCTCAGTAATTAGGCAAGTACTTGCATGTGATGTTTTCTGAGAATGCAAATCTGATTATATTGGCCATGTTGTTTGGATTGCATTATGTAGCACAAGTTGGCATGCATACACACAGTACATCATAGTGGAGTTTCCTTTTATAAAGCTTTACTGCAATGCATTATTACATGTCAGAGTATTGCTTCAAAAGAAGGAAAAATATTCAGAACAATTATCAAGTTCCAGCACTTGACATGCAAATGCAAATGCAAAGTATACCGGTAGTACAATGACCCTGCATGGTGCAAAAAGCTTGAAAAGAATTGAAAGATTTGCTAGGGCTCTTGGCGTGAAAAAAATCATGACAAATTTGCTAGCTAGCAGCCATATTGAAATGTATAATTACACACATATATAGGCATATATATTTTATAGTACCTGACATTGACCTTATACAAATTTTGAAAGAATGCTGTTCAGGCATTTCAGTGTAATATTCTGGAGGTGAAATCATCCTGACGTATTGGTCACCTTGTGGCCGTACTGGATGGTATCAAATGCAAAGTAAGATGTATAGGTTTCTTGCAGTACATTACTTTTACTAGACTGAAATGAAATAAGTCCAGGCTTGTCTGAATAATCACGTGGAATAGGTAGGCCAATGATGCATGGAAGCAAGTCCTCAGTCTTCTCCGATTCCCCATTAGACTTTATTGGTAGGAACTTGTTAGCCACAAATCAGCCAGTATAGCAAAGGACCTTACATCATTGTGAAAATTTAACCACATTCCAGAAAAAATTCAGAAATCTGATAGGTCTTTATATAAACAAGTGATGCAAACAATAGGACTATCCATAGACAACTAAAATATATCCTTGAGAACTGAGATTATGCAAATTGACCTGAATATTGGAAATGCCTACACATGACATTCATAAAATGATAGATACATCTGTCATATTTAAGTTTGTTATGCTGAAATTGCCTTATATTTAGAGGTCATTACCCATTATTATATATCTACTATTGAGAACAATAGAATTTTGCATGGGCTGAAAAAGCCGTAAGGAACTCCCGCTCCGTAACTTTTAGTTTCCAGGTGTCCCATCCCCTGTGTCCGCACATTCACAGTTGAATGGTTTCAAGGAAGTCATCGGATGAGTGCCAGAACATGTCTCACGCAAGCTCTGTATGTATGTGTGTAGTACACACACTTTTCAGAACATGCAGAAGCATATCCAAGATAGCATTCTACACTTGTGCTATCAATCAGAAGAGACATTGCCAATATGCATGAAAATGGTCACTACTCTCAGACTGACAATTTGATGCCCCAGTCACAAGATGTATATTAATAATGTTTTTATGAAAATAACGAAAAGGATGCACTTGGACATTGGCACTGTGCATCGTGCTTCACATCAGGCGATACGCTGCGCCAATGTCCTGTGCATCCTGTGTGGTATTTTCATAATAACCTCATAATATTGCATGTTCCTGTCTCGTATCAGCATGAGTGTCATTTGTATATGCTGCGTTAGACACGAGATGAAGTTGAGTTTCTGATGCAGCACAAATGACACAAATGCTAAAACAATGCAATGAATTTGCCATTTGAAAATATCCAAATTATCAATTACCAATGCTAAGAATTTTACAATGCTAGGAAAACATTAAATTTTAGGCTTTGCATTTATTTCGCCTTGCACCGTACATAAATATAAATACTGAAATATGCAGCCTTTATTCATCAACTAAACAACCTGGTTTTCAAAGAACTCAAACATCAGAAGTTACACCCTAAGTCCATTTGTCAATTTATTAATGTCCTTAAGTAAGCTCACATCAAAATGTATAATAAATTGCTTACTTGGCATTAACGGTCTTTTCCTCCTTACTTCTGATTCTCTCTGGACTTGGCTTGTCGATGCCTCCTGTACAAAACCCACTGACTCTGGACTCACTGTGTTGACAATAAGTAATACTGTATCAGTAACATTATATCACACAAAAATAAGTCGAATACTATAATAGCATTCTCTCATCGCTCAGTTGCACAAAGTGCAAACACAAACCGGGAAGTCATCTTAAAATATTTCTGTTATTGATAATTATGAGGCAAATCAAACACAAACATATCAATGAAAAAATATGAGAAAAATAACTTTTGGATACTACAACCTTGTTTATTTATTAAGCATGAACATGTCCATACGTTTATTGGTTGCAATGATCTCTAAACTAGTACAGAACTCACAATATCGAAAAAAGCTAGTTAATATTAAATGATGTTGCATCACTAGATCTTCCAGTAAACCTACGTTACTTCAGGAAAAAGAGCTTGCTCACGTTATAATATACCTGTAAATTTTATCTGCTGATTGTGGTCAGGTCAGTTGCAAGCCACTTTTATTTGAAATGAATGTTTTCTTCAAAGCTGCATATGTACTCATATATAGTATTATTCTACATACTGGTGAGTGAAAATTAAAATTGTAGTGATCATTCATAAAAACAGAATGTTTCAAGTCACTTTGCATCATTTCAAAGTCATAAAACAATGTCAAATGCAAAGGTAAGGCCTGTAAGGTCTATAGTGTTCTGAATACTATTCCTACCTGGTTCAGATGAGGGTGGTTGTTGAGAAAATGTGTCTTCAGTACAACTGATACTATCATCAGTGGAATGTCTGTGTGAAGGTGACACAGCTGCAGGATCTGTAAGAAACAAAATAACGTCAATGGTGCTTGTGTTGGTTTTAGTGCATATGGTATCTTATATCTTCTTTCAGGTAAACAGAATTAACACCAGTACAGTCATTAACCGAATCGATGAGGTCACAATTAAACTATTTATATTGTCATACTTCGTATAATTTTGAATAAAATGAATATGAACACATCAAGAAACATTTAACAACATCACTATTTCTGTTTTTTGAGATACTACCTACACTGCAACTGCCATACTTGATGGCAACTGAACTGTTTATATATACCATCTGATACTGCTTATTATATCATACCAGTATATCCCTTTGACTGCCAGACAATAACTGTATAACTTCCCCATCAGCCAAGTCAGTAAAAAGCGGTATTGAGCCAAATCATGATGTATTTTCACCCACTTGGCTTGGTATGTTATAGCATCTTTTGTCCAAAAAAAATCAACTTTACAGTATTATGTTTTCAACAGCCTTCAAATGTACAGTATTATGTTAAAATACATCATATGGAATACGTTGTGTTTCATTAATTTTAACCATCTTGACCTGGTGGTGAAATATGGACTTGGCAGGAAAAGGGATATACTGTAATCTGAATGGTCAAGGCATGAAATTAACCATTTACAATATAGCGCGGTTGGAACAGGCACAAGCTCTCAGCTAGAGAAGAATGACCATGTTGACATTTCAGACATGAATTTGATTCGATATTATGATAATAGCAACAAACCATCTAAGCAATGGGTGTACCAATAGACTTTGACCAGTTCACTCCATATATACACCAGCATCACTTGTCAACAAACCGGTATGTCATGAACTTGTCAAATCGAGTGGTTTACTGTCACTATTTGTGGTTTATTGCTTAAATATTGATAAAAGTGTAGGATATCTTTGATAGGAGTAAAACCTGAATAAATACAAATCATCGTTGATGACACAGTCCCCACTTGTTAATGGGTACTTTGATTACAGGTCCTCGGAGAGGATAGAGTCCTCTTCATTAGGTCTGTGATAAAAATACTTTTGAATAAATTCGCTTGATACATGTCTGAGCTGTAGTTCAGGACATGAAAGAATCGTAATAAAATGGCCACATGGCGGCCTTATTGGATCGTATCACAGAACAAATCTATGTGCATATGTATGACAGACATCCAGCTCTATGGGTTTGCTCAGAATTAGATATATGCATAATTAATGAGGTACAGTGTGAAGCATCATAAGGTCTCCCATCATACCATATATGAAGGGTGTACCACTTGTGGTTCCTGAGTTATGGACAAATATGTATATTTGAGGTCAAAGGTCATCGAGGTCATGTGGACATTTTGTCAAAAAAATTGTAGTGCTAAGTTATCCTATATACCAAAAATCAGACCTCTAGCTCTATTTGCTTGCTCAAAATTAGATATGCACATAACTAATGAGGTACAATATGTGGCGTCATAAGGTGTCCCGTCATACCATATATGAAGGGTGT
This sequence comes from Ptychodera flava, assembly GCF_041260155.1. Lineage (NCBI taxonomy): Eukaryota > Metazoa > Hemichordata > Enteropneusta > Ptychoderidae > Ptychodera > Ptychodera flava. Next base: position 19,448,733 of record NW_027248277.1, on the reverse strand, counting down.
AGCACTTGTGGTTACTGAGTTATGGACAAATATGTATATTTGAGGTCAAAGGTAACCGAGGTCACATGACATTTTGTCAAAAAAATTGTATTGCTAAGTTATCCCTATATACCAAAAATCAGACCTCTATTTCTATTGGCTCGCTCAAAATTAGACATGTGCATAATTGATGAGGTACAATATGTGGCGTCATAAGGTGTCCCGTCATACCATATATGAAGGGTGTACCACTTGTGGTTCCTGAGTTATGGACAAATATGTATATTGGTCAAAGGTCACCGAGGTCACGTGACATTTTGTCAAAAAAATTTTATTGCTAAGTTATCCATGTATACAAAAAATCAGACCTCTAGCTCTATTGGCTCACTCAAAATTAGATATGCACATAATTAATGAGGTACAATATGTGGTGTCATAGGGTGTCCCATCATACCATATATGAAAGGTTTAGGACTTGTGGTTACTGAGTTATGGACAAATATGTATATTCGAGGTCAAAGGTCACCAAGGTCACGTGACATTTTGTCAAAGTGTCTGAGATATCTGCGTGAACGGATGGACTCATGGATGGACTCACGGACGGACATGACCCAATCTAAATGCCCCCTTGACTTTATCTTTGGGGACTAAAAACTGTGTAACTGCATCCTTTTTGCAATATGAATACGATGAGAAACTAAATTTTTAATTTTCTTGGCCTTATACATGGGAGTCTATGGACTGCCTTATACATGGGAGTCTATGGACTGCCTTATACATGGGAGTCTATGGACTGCCTTATACATGGGAGTCTATGGACTGCCTTATACATGGGAGTCTATGGACTGCCTTATACATGGGAGTCTATGGACTTCCTTATACATGGGAGTATATGGACTGCCTTATACATGGGAGTCTATGGACTGCCTTATACATGGGAGTCTATGGACTGCCTTATACATGGAAGTCTATGGACTGCCTTATACATGGGAGTCTATGGAGGTGAAAACTAAAAAGTCCTCTAACACGGCCAAATTGATCGCATTGTGAAACAAATCGATGTGCATCTGTATGAGGTAGGGTACTATCCTTGTACCAAGTTTGAACAAAATCGCTCCAGGCGTCTCTGAGATATCTGCGTGAACGGACAGACGCACGGACGGACGCACACACGCACGCACGCACGGACATGACCAAACCTATAAGTCCCCCCGGACGGTGTCCGTGGGGACTAACTAGTATGACAATTACAAGGAACCTTTTTGACAAATTGCAAAGCAGCATGGCAAGTGGACTTTGAAAATAAGTTGTTGCCAAAGAATTGATTAAAATGCTCATCATTTACCGGTATATATATATATATATATATATATATATATATATATATATATATATATATATATATATATATATATATATATATATAATAAGTTGTTGCCAAATTGATTAAAATGCACATATTTTATATATATATTATATATATATATATATATATATTTATATAGATAGATAGATAATAGATAGATAGACAGACAGACAGACAGACAGACAAACAGACAGACAGACAGACTCTGGCTGGGTAATAATATGTAAAATTTTTATATTGAATTCTTTAATACTATATAACAATACATCAATTCTGTTTTGAAATAAAGTTCTTATTTTTTGAGTAAGAATCATTTCAATTTTGCTTTTCTTTATGTTAGTTAGTTGAATGTTGGTATTGATATAGCAGGGACCACCTCCTGATGGGTATGGTATTGCCACTAACATTCACACCAGGCTATGTGTATTTGCATTGAACTGTTGTATATGTTATGCAAATATGCACAGCCTGGCATGAATATGACAGAATGGACAGTTGCAATACCCATCACAAGATGGTCTCCGCCATATCATGTGATGAAAGGGCCAAGCTTGGCGCTGCTCCAAAAGATTCAAAATACATTGAGTTTATGAAGCCCTAAATGCAACTTCCGCCACTATTTTTGTCTGTTTTTGTAAAAAAACTGCATATGTTATGGGGTATATGGCAAAAATGGTTTTTCTGAAATAAGTGACTCCAAAGCCTTGGTGTACTTCCCCGTCGAAGAATGAGAAAATATCATGCAAAAATTGTTATTTTTTTCTAATTTCACAAAGTAGTATTATGTTCTTGACTAAAAGTAATTTTGATCATTAATATCAAAATCTAGGTTTGTTACCAAAACATCTAGCCCCCTCATCCTTCAACGCCATCTTAAACCAAAATGCCGATATTGTTCTACTGTTCCTACCTTGCTGTGGTGAGGGTGATTGTAGAGAAGATGAATCTTCAATAGAACCTATACCATCATCGGTTGATTGTGTATGTGGAGGTGACACAGCTGCTGTATCTGCAATAATAAGAGACTGTCAGTGACACAGTGTTGCTGTTTTGATCTTTGTTCCAGTTCTTGCTGGTCCAGCTTGAAATCAGAGCTCTAGAACAGAAAGGACCCTAGCATAGTTATTTATCTGAATGGTGAGGGCATAGTTAAAGTAGCAGCAGTTCTGTTACTCTTCATATATTATGAATAAGAAAATTACCAGAAGTATGGCTAAAAAGTCACTACAGCTACTTTTTGCTGCCCATATCTAATTTCCCAACAAACTGCAATCGTGACTTTATGAGTCTGTTAAAAAGAATCCACAGAGAATTTTTGTGGATAGTACAAAAACGTAAAATTAGCAAAATTTTAATATATATTCAATACCGAACAATTACTCTGGTTATCAGTTGATCAAACATGCAATTAAAACAGTCCTTCTTTAGTTCTACGGACAATATGCCTCCATGAATGAACCAGAAACAAAAAAACAAACCCTTCTATCAAGTTTTCATGTCACATTTTGGAAAAAATTTAATGCAAACACAAATTCAACATAACAGTTGCAAAACAAAGTGGCCTTCAGAGTGGATGAAACACTGTCTTTTACCTTTTGGCAGTTTCTAATTTCTGCCAGCCTACACCATATACACAGTATTTCTACTGTACTGAATGCTGGATGATGCAGAGCAAGACACAGAAGAGTCAATGTATATATTTTAAGCATTGGCATTGTTTATTATCCATTATTCATGAAAATACATGTCTTAAAGTGCACTCAATCTAAAACTATGGAAGTCCATCAAGCAAATGTGTGTACACTATAGCAATGCTTGACTTCTAGCAACTAGGAGCAGGTAAGATTTTGGTTTTTGAAAGTAACTGGACTTCCAGCACCGTAGTGTTCAATGCTATATTGAACAGTGCCGATCAGTGAATGGTGGTATTCAATATTTCTTTCACAGGCATCATTATGGCATTACACTACTGTGCTGGACTTCCAGTGACTTTGAAGAACAAACAACTTGCCTGATAAGTGGCTGGAAGTCCAGCATTGATAGAGTGAATATGCATATATTCGATGGGCGTCCATGCTATGCTGTTGGGATGTTGGACTTCCAAAATGGTAATACAGTGAATGTGGTACTGACAGCATTCTTGCATTTACGTGCTAATATTCCAGTATTGCTTGCATATGGAACTGCTCTACAGCAACGTTATTACTTCGAACTGTTCAATGCTGGACTTACATTACATGTATTTTGAAATAATGACAACTTACCAGATACGCGACTGGAAGTCCAGCATGTGATACAGTGAATATATGTTTGATGGACTTCCATAGTTTTAGATTGAGTGCACTTTAAGACATGTACTTTCACGAATAATGGATAATAAACAATGCCAATGCTTAAAATATATACATTGACTCTTCTGTGTCTTGCTCTGCATCATCCAGCATTCAGTACAGTAGAAATACTGTGTATATGGTGTAGGCTGGCAGAAATTAGAAACTGCCAAAAGGTAAAAGACAGTGTTATGGATAGTTTACCTGCCTTTTTCCCAATTCATCAAATGTAAAATTCTTTAAAAAACATACAAACAAGAGCATGCATTTAAATGATGCTTATAACTACAAACATTTCACTCTCCTGATGATACTGCTTTACAGTGAACGAAATGTGAGTAATCACAAGCATCATTTCACTTTACAGTCATATTAAGAGAGAGAGAGAGACAGAGAGCGAGAGCGAGAGAGTGTTAAATACAGAATGAAAGACATACAATGTATGTATATGCACATTATGATAAAAAAAGACATAATGATTAAAAAAGTTACAAAATCATGTTTGGTGTTTAAGACAAATTACACAAGCAGTGAAATCAATACCTGTCTCAGGTAGTGTGTTAGATCGCGATATGTTAAATGTAAAATTCTTTAAAACAATGGCCTAGTGGGCAACAGAGCGCCACTATATTATGTAGAGAATAGCTATTTGTGACACATACATTGATGAAGAATATGGAAATCTTTGATAGTTCACTTCAGGACGGTCTGACGAAAAATGGCATTAATAGCTGTCAAAATACCCCATTGCAGATTTTATCATAATTTGAACATACTGGTATCACACCTAGGAACATGTCTACACAATATCAAAGCTGTCATACTAGTAGTTTTTGAGAAACACATTTTTGACCAAACATGGCAAATACAAAATTGGTTTCATCATAATTTCAATGTATCACATTTTTACCATCTCTATGAACCTGTCCACTAAATATCAAAGCTATCTGACAAATGGTTTTAGAGAAATATTTTTTTGACCAAAAATTACAAAAATTTCCCTTAAAATGCAAATATGCAAATTTAACAACAATATGCACAAACCTTACTGAAGTAAGCTCAAGGAATCTCAATATCAAGTTTCAAATGAATTCCGCCAGCAATTTCAAGAAGGAAGATTTTCTGACCAAAAACAAAAAAAAATACCCGCAAAAATATATTATAAATATGCAAATGTCAATATAATTTGAATAAAACTGACTAAGGACTCCCCCAGGGACCTCCATACCGCATTTCAGAGCAATTGGATGAGTGCTATCAGAGATGATTTTTTTTCCCCTAAAAACAAAGAAAATTGCACCCCTCCCAAAATATGCAAATTGTACCACTACTTGAACAAACCTGATTGAAGTCATCCTCAGAAACCAGCATGTCAACATTTTTTCAGAGCATTCTGAAAAGCTGCTTCAAAGAACAAGATTTTTTACCAAAACTGGGCAGAATTGTCTCACAAATACAAATTTAGACATTTCACTACTCTTTGATCAAGCCTATATAAAGTTGTCCTAAAGACTGTGCATACCAAATTGCAAAGCAATTACATGAGCACTTTCAGCCAATTGTTGACAGACAAAGAGACGACAGACAACATACCTGTCCCTGGTAGAGTGTTTGATCGTAATGACTTGCTTAAAAAGGTTGTGAAGGTTTCATGACTTCCATCGATTTCAGTGTGACTTTGGAAACTTTCCTTGAAGTTTCTGGTTTCACCAGTTGCCTTTGGATTGTTTAACATCTTGCTGATCTGTTTTGACAAGTCATCGACAGAAGGTTCATAAAGGAAGTACTCTGCTCTTTCACCAAAGTACTCCTCAAGAAATTCTGCCATGGCAGTTCTCCTTGGAATCAACACAGGAAGTCCAGCAGCTATGGCCCACAATGCCTCCATTCTAAACGGCTCATCAGGTGGTATTACAAGAACATTACTTTGTTTAAGGTCCCTGTAAATCTCATCTTGAGAGCCGTATGGAGGATAAGTGTTGGATTCTATGTATGTACTTTCTAAATTGTTATTGAGAAAGTTTGCCGTGTCACTGAGATCAGCTGCTGATGACGTACGAACAAACCATTTTGGAATCTTTGCATGCATAAATTGAAACCCATTTGCTACTTGACCCACTGCTGCTGCAAGAGTTTTGAATCTCGTAGAGTCAACTTTTTTCTCTGTTATCACAGTTAGTATTTGTTTGAGGTCACTTGTTTTGGATATTTTATCTACATTGAGATCGAAGAAGGCCTTCTCTGGTCTTGGAAGATAGAGTTTATGCTTTATTTGAATATTGGTCGATTGATAAAGTTTTTTGTACTCCTCAAAGACTGTCGGTCCAACAGAGAAAACTGATGCTGCTGCTTCAGCAAATTTCAAGTGTTTGTCTCTCAAATCAGCTGATGGCGCGCCATGATTTATCAAGACAATATCTGCATCTTTGAAACAGCGTTTCCTCAAGGCAGATGCAAAGATGAATGACGTTGATGAATTTATATGTTCGACAATATAGTCAACATCCTTAAGCTTTGTGAGAGTTGAGAAGTAAATATCTGGTGATAGAAGCCATTTGAAAGACGGTTCATCATTTTCGCATGCATCTATGATGTCATCACTCAAGCACGGCAGTATCAGTTCAACTCCACTGTCAGTGGCATCTTTCTTTCCTTCTTCAGTTGCCTTCAAAACAACACAAGAGATCTCCTTTTGTTCATTTTGTGCAGCAAGACTTGCAAGTTGACAGTTGAGAGCTGACACTGTGTCTCCAACACGGGACCATCTCTCAGCCAGGAATATGGAAGTCGTTTTGTGGTATTTATCTGTGTAAAAAGAATTGTAGGATTATTCAATAATATCCATAATTTTGCTGGCACAATTTGTTTTCTCTAAAGGAGTCAATTTCATACATGTATTATCAGTGTGAATATTAAGTGATCTAGTTAGACAAGAAGTGTAGATGTTTTCTATAATACAACACGGGCAACACTTACCCGGTATATACAAAATTGTAAAGAACTCAATACAGTGTTTAGAGATCAGACAGTTGTCTTTCCTGAAGAACTTTGGATTTTAGGATTGTCAACATTATTTTGATGCCAAAATTCATATAAATTGTATTAGGCCATTCTTAAGTCTTTCTCTTCTTCCTTGTATAAGTGGCAGGTACTGTTCAACCAATTATTGTACACAGTAGGGATGTATCATATTCGAGGTATGTAAGAGTGCCTTCAACAGCATACTCCAAGTTCCAAAACTGAGTCGGACTTACAAGTCCGAGTACTCGAGCGGACTTGCATACTCCGAGTAAAACTGCTTACTCCGACTTGTATACTCCGAGTGCATGACCTACTCGGAGTTGAATACGCCAAGTTACACATGCTTAATAGAAAAAAAAAATGCTGGAAAAACACAGGAAACATTGATCTTATGATAACAAGTCATTGACAATGACATAGTCCCCACTTGTAATAGGAGTATTAGTCTTGATGGGGTAGGGAAATGAGGTCATTAAGAAGTATCACTGGAGTGTATATGTTCAGATCTATGGACACATAGGTCTATGTCATTGTTCCCAATTTGAAACAAGAGGCATGTCTAAGTTATGGTTCTAAATCGGGAAAAAAGATCAGACCTCTAGCTGTATTGGCCAGCCAAGAAATACATATGTGCATAATAAATGAGGTTACAAGATGTGACATCTTTAAGGTCTATTATCCTATCAAAATTGAAGCGTAAAGAACTTGTGGTTACTGAGTTATGCATATATATGCATATTCAAGGTCAAAGGTCATCAAGGTCACGTGACATTTTGAAAAAAAAAACATTGTATTGCTAATTAATCCATATATGCCAAAATTCAGACCTCTAGCTCTATTGGCTTGCCCACAATCATATATGGGCATAATTCAGTGTTCTCCCTGAATAAGGTAACAGGGGCGTGGAGCCCTCTTGTAAATTCCGAGCGCCCCCTTGCCAGAAATGAAAAAGATTTATTTTTTTGAAAAATAGAACAATAAAATGTACGAGATAAAAAAGTTGATGGTGATTTACAAGCAGAATGCAAGCGTGAGCGTCGATCCTGCAGGCTGCAAACGTAATTCTCATTAATCTTGCAAATCTCGCGAGTTTGTGATGTCATCTGAGATCATAAGCCCATGTGCAACTCATCGATAGCAGCCATATTTGCATGGCTCAGGCCGTAACGTTATCCACGGTCCTCCATATGACCGTGCATTAGGTAACCGACTTAGCTGAGTAAACATGCCAAGGAGCTTGAGGGTAACCAAGGACAGCAGAGTATACTGAAGTTTTTATAGGAGGTTAGAATTTCGCTTGCGTATTCCTTCCCAAAGCAAAACGACCTATTTTTAGGCTCGGCCGGACGTGTATCAGGATGAGAATACGTGAGTGTTATGTGATAATTTTGACATCGATGAATGTATGTCTGTCGCTATGTTTTCGTTTTCAAAAAATGTAATCTTCATTGAAATCAGTGAACTAGAATAAAAGTTATCGAACACTGTCTCAGATCTCTTTTCCTCTGAGTTTTTTATACGAAAAAAATCGGAAAAAATACTCCCAAGTGCCACCAAATAACACCATTTTAACCTCTGTTTTTCAAAAGCTCCTGACCTCCCCCTGCGACCGCTTACGCGGCCGCGTGTGGTGCTTCGCACCACGTCTTTCCCGCTTGTCAAGATATCCTGGGGAGAACACTGTAATTAATGAGGTAAAGCATGTGTGTCATAAGGTCTCCCATCCTACTAAATATAAAGGACATAGCACTTGTGGTACTTATTTATTGACATAATAGTGTATTCTGAGGTCAAAGGTCACAAGGTCACGTGACATTTTGTCAAAAAATTTGTATTGCCTAAGTTATCCCTATATACTAAAAATCAGACCTCTAGCTCTATTGGCTCGCTCAAATTAGATATGCACATAATTAATGAGGTACAATATGTGGCATTATAAGGTGTCCCATCATACCAAATATGAAGGGTTGTACCACTTGTGGTTCCTGAGTTATGGACAAATATGTATATTTGAGGTCAAAGGTCACCGAGGTCACGTGACATTTTGTCAAAAAATTGTATTGCTAAGTTATCCCTACATACCAAAAATCAGACCTCTTGCTCTATTGGCTTGCTCAAAATTAGATATGCGCATAATTAATGAGGAACAATATGTGGCGTCATAAGGGTCCCATCATACCAAATATGAAGGCAGTGTTCTCCACGGCGCCTTTTAAATGGGCGGTGCGCCCACTTTAATTTCACGGCCGCCCAGATAAAATCTACGCCGCCCAGTTTAATTTTCGGCCGCCCATGCTTTTGAAACCCACTGTCAGCCTTTGTTCTGGGGTGGCGGGTTTGGTTTACGGCAATGTTTTTATGCATTTCTTTTGTTGTTTCTGTATTTAATTTCAATAAAGTGTTAATTTAAATCAATAAGGCACATTTTGCTGCTGTTGTATGTGTGAATTTGTCATGTTAGTACCTCATCCAAGATACGTCACGACGATCATAGCGGAAGAAAGACCATGAGAGAAGCCTGTTTTAAAGTCTATGGCTCGACCGACTTGTCAACCCATTCACACAATAAACTGTGTGGTCGCATCAAGATCTAAGTGTTGTCTCGATTGATTTTGCCGAATTTCCCCCCCCCCCCAAGAAAGTACTTACATTCTTTTAACACCCTCAAATTCAGGGTTCTCCCCAGCCCAAAACAGCGTCACGGCCCGCGATGCTATCGTTCAACCCCTTTACTCCACCGACCCATCCAAAGAAATTGTAAAGGACAGAAAAATTGAGTAGTCAAAAGACAGCAAAAGTCAGCGACGATTTCCGCTCTTAATTGACGAAATATTTTGAAATCAAACTGATTACACATTCCCTAGATAGAGAAGTGGCAATTTGGTGAAATTTCTGTTGACTCACATCTTGAAATAAAAAGTAAACGTGGAACGAAGACATCAGTATGCTGCCGATCAACAGCGTAGCATAGCATAGCTTACAGGGAACTGTCTGTCACCGTATCGGCATTCATTGGCTGCACGTAAAAGCAACTCAACTTTCCAAGATCAAACGGTCAGTATCTTGGAAAACAGCAACATAGCAATGAAAATTGTTATAGTCAGCGGTAAAAACTCTTAACAGATGGAGCGTTAATTGCTTTAAACAAATGAAAATGCAGAGAATAAAATCCCAGATCGCGTGCGTGAATGAAAATATACTGTAAACAATTGCGGATATGACATCAGAGTGGGACTCTTCTATTTTGGTACCGGGGTGTGCAGGTCAGAGAACCCTGATAAACGTACTGAAAAACGTAGTATTTTCCTAGCGATGCTGTCACGGGAACTTGGATGTCTCATTGTTTTACATCTTTTAATAGTTTCTTTGATCTGAGCAGTTTTACCAACTTGTAACGGTATATTTTACTCTCCTAACCTTTCTTTATTTGAGTACAACAAGGGTAGGAGCTTATGCAACTTAGTGAGGATGTACTAAATTTTGAAAAAATCAGTGGAGGGCTCTGCTCCATGAGTACCCTGTTTTGTCAATTTTTGGTGAACACAAACTATATGTAAATATTATGCAAATAATTATGTAAATATTATGCAAATGATTATGCAAATTAGCTACCCACTTAATTTTTTTATTTGTGGAGAACACCGGAAGGGTGTAGCACTTGTGGTTACTGAGTTATGGACAAATATGTATATTTGAGGTCAAAGGTCACCAAGGTCACGTGACATTTTGTCAAAAAAATTGTATTGCTAAGTTATCCTTATATACCAAAAATCAGACCTCTAGCTCTATTGGCTCGCTCAAAATTAGATATGTGCATAATTAATGAGGAACAATATGTGGCGTCATAAGGTGTCCCAAATATGAAGGGTGTAGCACTTGTGGTTACTGAGTTATGGACAAATATGTATATTTGAGGTCAAAGGTCACTGAGGTCACGTGACATTTTGTCAAAGTGTCTGAGATATCTGCGTGAACGGATGGACTCACATGGATGGACTCACGGACTGACATGACCCAATCTATGAGCCCCTGGACTTTATCTGTGGGGACTAAAAACTGTGTCACCGCATCCTTTTTGCAATATGAATACAATGAGAAACTAAATTTTTATTTTTCCTTGCCTTATACATGGGGTCTATGGACTGCCTTATACATGGGAGTCTATGGACTGCCTTATGCATGGAGTCTATGGACTTCCTTATACATGGGAGTCTATGGACTGCCTTATACATGGGAGTCTATGGACTGCCTTATACATGGGAGTCTATGGACTGCCTTATACATGGGAGTCTATGGAGGTGAAAACTAAAAAGTCCTCTAACACGGCCAAATTTGATCGCATTGTGAAACAAATCGACGTGCATCTGTATGAGGTAGGGTACTATCCTTGTACCAAGTTTGAACGAAATCGCTCCAGGCGTCTCTGAGATATCTGCGTGAACGGACGGACGCACGCACGCACGGACGGACGGACGGACGCACGGACATGACCAAACCTATAAGTCCCCCCGGACGGTGTCCGTGGGGACTAAAAATTTGCAAACAGCATATACACTGCAGTACTTCAAGTCGCTCACAGAAAAGAGTTGTATAAAAAACGCGATCTGTCTGACCTCTGCTCTGTGTATCTTGTACAACACGCTCAAGTCATTGTCATTGTCAAATGTAGCTACTGTCACGCAAATTATGAGTGTGTCTTGTCTTTTCGTTTCACTACCGGATCAGATCCTGATTTGATACATGACTTGAATTGGGCACAACAACATTTCATGATCACCGAGATGCAGTGCGGCGAGTTATTAGAACACAGACGCCATTATGATAATTTAATGACCTGTTGACCTGTGATGTCATGGCCTTGGTTTGCGAGCTTGGCGAGGCCATGATAGACTTGCCCAAGCATTTTAGGCATATTTATGTCTTGATAAAATAATTAAACTAATAATTTTTCAAAATAAAATGAGTACAGTGCGCTCGTGTATGGTATGAGCCGAGTGGGAGTGACCACTTGGTCGTAAATAATGACCTGACTTGACCTGTGATGTCATGCATTGATTTGGCTAATGGAAGGATTGTGCGATATCGAACTGAGTACCTCACTGGCTGGACTTGCCTGAAGTTTATTGGTTTTACTGTAAATGTTACGTCTTAGCCATCTTTCAAAAAATTTTTGCCGTCGCCGTGGCAAGTTCAGCTTTCTTCCGACGGTAAAATCACCGTTCCTCCATGTGGAGGGACCCTGGTTAAATATACATGCGCAACAGATAACAAGACATTGTGAAAATGATTTTTTTTTTCAAAAGAGCAGATTTTCGACATATCGACCCACACTAGCCGTAAATTCTGTGTGTAATAAAATACTTATTTTTCGACAGATCGTTTTCTTGTCCAGCATGGCAAAATATGCATTTATAGGAACACGTATTACTTGGCGTATTCAAGTCCAAGTAGGTCATGAACTAGGAGTATACAAATCCAAGTAAGCAGTGTTCCTCGGAGTATGCAAGTCCGAGTCCCGGGGGGGGGGGTGGTACTTCCATTACTTGCCAATATGTATACGTGCCGCCTAATGGGGTGGGTATTTCAGCAACTTGGTCTAAAATGGGGGTATCAATTCACAGTAAACCAGGGTCTAAAATGGAGTCGATGTTTGAGTGCCACACAAAAACAAATTCCAACTGTCAGTTCCCGTCTTCCTAGCACAGGGTTTTGAGCTGCACTCAATAAGCATCGATATCTTTTTGTGTGGCAGGGGAACCATTAAAGAGACCCCTGGCTTTAGCCAAGATAAATGTAGACTTTGTTTTAAAACACTGTCACTAATTGGTCAGAATTCCATATATGGAAGAATTTTGCCCAATAGAAAATATCGAAACAAAGTGGCTCTACTACTACTCTCATAACAGGTCGACCATGGGAAAACTAGCAGTGCCTTATTGAAGTACGGCGAGGCTGCTTGTAGTTTGGAATTTTAAAAACCACCAGTTAGACTGTAACTGCAGATAAGTGATAATTCAGAAGCTGGACGAAACTTTGGTGAGGGTGAAAGATAGTTTCTTTCACTCAATTTTTTTAGTATATTTCCAAAAATGTGTTTGGGAAATCATGGCTTGGCCAGCAACAACAAAACCGTAAATGCAGTGTAGTGGTAAGCTCTGCCGGTAGCTCGGTCACGCAAATGCTTGCTTTTACCCGATTACATTTTTGCAAATTTGACACTATGACTTTTGACCTAGGTCAAAGGTCATAAGGTCTAAAATGGGGTCCTAAAATAACGAGATTTTAGGTCTAAAATGGGCCCCGGGTTTTTTACGTGCGGCCGCACACCCCTACCACTTCTCAGACCAGGTACCCCCCCCCCCCCCCCGGGTCCGAGTCTCGGACTTGCAAGTCCGACTTGGTTTTGGAACTCGGAGTGTATGGTTTGAGATACTCCTACATGCCTGCATATTCATTCGAACTGAATTAACAGTAGCATCAATGCAATGCAAAGAAATAGGGTTTGATTCAAATTCAAGGGTTAATGCCAAGTCCAGCATCATAGTGGCTCATTGTGAAGACAATGACAGATTTAAATGACCACAAAGAAGGGCATCATGTTATCCGGCATGCTTCTACAGCCACTTTGGGATGGCAAGGTATTGCGGTGTCTAAAAGATTCCATAGAAACACTTGCAGGATCCTATATCAACATGGTAACAGGCACCTACCAGACCCACAAGAGTTACTTTAAGAAATTTTGATTTTGATTTTGCTCTTCCAAATTTACCAAAAAGTAAAATGACACATTTAAAGTATAACGTTAACTTTTATGTGCTGTTTGGTGCAATATTTATATCAAATGTTATTTCATTGTGTGATTTGAGCATTTATTTCCCTTTATAATTGCTACAATTTGGATGCTTGAGAAAATAAATTGATAAAGGTTACGTATATTTGAAAACTCATAAAGAGGATTACTCCTGAAGCATCCTATATTTCAATTTGGTATTTCAAGCTATTTCAGATTTTAGGACAACCGTAATAGCATGCTGTCTTTTGTGCAAGTCCGACTATAATGTTCTGAAATGATAGTTTTTATTAGAAAGTTTGAAAAGTTTCTAACATATTACTGCTACATTTCAGGTGAAACTAAACTACTTACTTGTGTTCAACCCATCCTGCTGCCCAACATTCTGATTTCTACTGCCATGCTGTATTGTTTCAGGCTCTTCTACTGACTGTACAACGGGTTCCTGTTGAAATTCATCCAAATCTATCGAGAAGTAAAATAGCAGATATTAACTCCAGTATATCTTCATTTATGAGGTGCTGTAACCACTGCAGCATTTGTTTGGTACGACCCTTCAGCAATATCTATATCAAATATTATTTGATTGTGTGGTTTCATCATTTATTTCCCTTTATGGGTGTTAGGACTTTGACGTTAAGAAAAGAAATCGATTATGGTCTCTTAGGTCAATTTCATATTTCAATCTATTTCAAAACTCAAAACAACCTTAACGGCATCCTGTGTTTTGGGCAAGTCCAACGATAATGTTCTAAAAGTTTCTAATTTAAAAAAGTTTCTAACATCATACAAGTGTCACATTTCAGGTGAAACTCATCTACTTACCTGTGTCAAGGCCATCCTGCTGCCCAACACTCTGATTTCCATGCTCAGCCTGTTGACTAACGCTCTGACTGCCATGCTGTCTTGTTTCAGACTCTTCCACCAAGTGAACAATGGGTTCCCGTTGAACTTCATCCAAATCTATCGAGAAGTAAAAAATAACAGATATCTACTCAGGTATATCTTCATTTGTGAGGTGCTGTAAACACAACATTTTCATGGGTGTGACTCTTAAACAATATCTATATCAACTGTTATTTCACTGTGTGATTTGATCATTAATTGCCCTTTATGATTGCTTCGATTTGGATATTTTAGAAAATGAATTGATTTGGTCACCATTATTTGAAAATTTGTTTCTCAATAAACCTGTATTTTAATTCTCAGCATTTTATTCTCATGATTCAAAACTTAAGACAGCCTAGAAGGCATGCAGTGTTGTGCCCAATTCTGAAATATAGTATGCTTTAGGGATAGCCAAACCAAATATCAACCTGCTTGAAAAAGTTGAAGAAGATTATTAGGCCGTGGGCTAGAGGGGGTCTACGTGCACCCCCCCCCCCCATAGGATAACAAACCTGCATTTTTTTAGAAGCCTTGGGATCCCTAGAATACGAAATGGAATTTTAACAGAAAAATATAGGGATGCAATAGCTGTTATGGTCATGTTTTGAAGGGTACCGCAAAATCACGATTTTGCAACCCACATGCATTTTCGTCAAATCTGTCTTCTTGTAAGTCATCTGCTGAGCTTATTTTTTAACATAACCTCACTTGTTTGGTATCATTAGAAAGGCAATTTATTCCTCTTTAAGATGACATATTGTACTATGCAATATCTTCTACAGTTTTTGTGAAATATGACCAAAACTTACCCCATACCCCAAAGTTTAACATTGCAAATTACAGTAAATCTCAAATTCTACCAACTTTTTAGCTAGGCATAATAAAAATTGCAATGTTTTGTAAAAAATTGGTTTTATTTGGTACAGGGTCATGTCAGAAATTTGAAATAGACTTTTAACAGAAAAAATATTGGGACTCTACAGCTGTAACAGTCATATTTTGAAGGGTACCGCAATATCACAGTGTTGCAGATTTGCATGCATTTTTGTTTAACCTATTTTCCTATAAGTCATCTGCTGAGCTTGTTTTTGAATATAATTTAACTTGTTAGGTACAATGGAAAGGTAATTTACTAGTCTTTAAGATAACATATTGTAACATGCAATATATTGTACAGTATTCATGAAATGTGACCAAAACTCACCCCATACCCCAAAGTTTACATAGAAAATTGCAGTCAGAGCTAAAATCAAATTCTACCAACTTTTTAGCTAGACACAAAAAAATCTGGCAATTTTCGCCATTAAATCTGTTTATTTGGTACAGGGACATGTCAGAAATATGAAATAGACTTTTAACAGAAAAAATATTGGACTCTACAGCTGTAACAGTCATATTTTGAAGGGTACCGCAATATCACAGTGTTGCAGATTTGCATGCATTTTTGTTAAACCTGTCTTCCTATAAGTCATCTGCTGAGCTTGTTTTTGAATATAATCTTACTTGTTAGGTACCATTGGAAAGGTAATTTATTCGTCTTTAAGATAACATATTGTAACATGCAATATCTTGTATAGTATTCATGAAATATGACCAAAACTTACCCCATACCCCAAAGTTTACATTGAAAATTGCAGTCATAGCTAAAATCAAATTCTACCAATTTTTTAGCTAGACACAAAAAATCTGGCCATTTTTGCTATTAAATCTGTTTTATTTGGTACAACGACATGTCAGAAATATGAAATAAACTTTTAACAGAAAAAATATTGGGTCTCTACAGCTGTAACAGTCATATTTTGAAGGGTACCGCAATATCACAGTGTTGCAGATTTGCATGCATTTTTGTTAAACCTGTCTTCTTTTAAGACATTTGCTGAGCTTGTTTTTGAATATAATCTAATTTGTTAGTTACCATTAGAAAGATAATTTACTAGTCTTTAAGATGACATATTGCAACATGCAATATCTTGTATAGTATTCATGAAATATGACCAAAACTTACCCCGTACCCCAAAGTTTACGTCGAAAATTGCAGTCATACCTAAAATCAAATTCTACCAACTTTTTAGCTTGACACAAAAAATCTATTTTATTTGGTACAGGGACATGTCAGAAATATGAAATAGACTTTTAACAGAAAAAATATTGGGTCTCTACAGCTGAAACAGTCATATTTTGAAGGGTACCGCAATATCACAGTGTTGCAGATTTGCATGCATTTTTGTTAAATCTGTCTTCCTATAAGTCATCTGCTGAGCTTGTTTTTGAATATAATCTAATTTGTTAGATACCATTGGAAAGGTAATTTAATAGTCTTTAAGATAGCATATTGTTACATGGATCCCATACCCCAAAGTTTGCATTGAAAATTGGAGTCATAGCTAAAATCAAATTCTACCAATTATTTAGCTAGACACAAAAAATCTGGCCATTTTTGCTGTTAAATCTGTTTTATTTGAGTACAGGGACATGTCAGAAATATGAAATAGACTTTTAACAGAAAAAATATTTTGACTCTACAGCTGTAACAGTCATATTTTGAAGAGTCCCGCAAAATCACAGTATTGCCAACTGTGCTTATTTTAAATCGGTCTTCTTATAAGTCATCTGCTGAGCTTGATTTTTGACATAACCTGGCTTATAAGGTAACAATAGAAAGGTTATTTACTAGTCTTTAAAATGACATATTGTAATATAGAACATCTTGTTTAGATTTCATGAAATAGGGCCAAAGCTTACCCCATACCCTAAGGTTTACACAGCAAATTACACCGAATCTTAAAGAGGCACTCCCACTTGGTAACATTTTTAAAACACATTTTTTTAATGCCAACGGTCGATATTTGACGTGGCGACTCCGCGCGGATCACGAGATATCGATAAAAACATGTCATTTCCCGAGCGTATTTTTCACATCCCGAAGTTTTACGATCGTTTCTGGTTATGACCCGAAATCCCCCGAAAGTGTGTTGTTGTGCTGATTGACGATATTCTAAGGAGTCCCAAAACGTTTCGAATGACGCAATTAATTTACCTCCTACTGCGATGACTTTATATACATCATTATCAATGCCTTTACCTCTGGTAATTCTTTTTTAAAACTTCTCCTTAGTTTTTGTCGTTTTTATTTTCTTTATCAGTTGTATTAAATTTTTAAACAATTCCACATAGATATCAGTAAATTATTATATACTAATAATTTACGTGTAAAATATTCGTTGCCTCTGATGACTACATTTTGTCGTCTGCCACACAGTTACGCGTGGTTAGATACATAGCGGCCGCCGCGTGTGGTATGCGCGCATACCACGCGGCGGCCACTATGCATACTATGTATCAACCGCACCTATCTGTGCTAGTCACCTATGCGAATTCTGGTGGAATCAGCAAACTTTTTTTGGCCGAGTCAGTAGGACTTGGCTTTCTCCCATGGGACATGACTGCTCACCGACGCGAGTGGTACTGCTGTGGCGTACAGCAGCGTCAGCGTAGACTCGTACTCCATAGCTTAGTTGACAATGGCCCTAGTGCCAAACGTTCTATGTTCGGAAGCTGAATTCAGGTGGGCCACCGGAATTCAAACTTTAACTTTTTTGAGGACATGTTTTTATCGATATCTCGTGATGCGCGCACAGTCGCCACGTCAAATATCGCCCGTTGGCATTAAAAAAATGTGTTTTAAAAATGTTAATCGGGAGTGCCTCTTTAAACTCCACCATTTTTTTTACAATTTATTAACTTTGTATCCAAAGGGCAATGCCTGTATGCAACCTATGAAATCTGTGATTTTGTTAAAAAAGTGTGTCACAAATATGAATTAACTTTAAACAGGAATATAATATGATTTTGTAGCCTTTTGGATCATATTTGGAAGGGTACCCAGGTATCATGGCAAATTTGCCGAAACACATACATTTGCCATACGGTATATGGGTTCCCCCTCCAAAAATGATCCAAATGGCTACTAAATAGTATCATCTTCCCGTTAAAAGTTTATTTCATACTTGTGACATACTTTTGTAACAAACAAATCAGATTTCATACAAGAATTGCCTTTTGTATTATGTGTAGCAAAAAATGGTAGAATTTAAGATAAGCCGTAATTTGCGATTTGAACTTTTGGGGTATGGGGTAAAGTTTGACCATATTTCAGGAAAACTATGAAGGACATTGCATATTACAATATGTCATCTGAAGACGAATAAATTACCCCACTAATGATACCCTACAAGCCAGGTTATGTTACAAAATAAGCTCGGCAGATGGCTTACAAAGAGAATAATTTAACAAAAAAGGTGCCAGTGTGGGGTACTGCAATTTTGCATTACCCTTCAAAATATGGTGTTACAACTATACAATCCAAATATTTTTTTCTTTTAAAGTCTATTTCACATTTCTGACATAACCCAGTACCAAATACAACAGATTTAATACCAAAACAGTGCCCTTTTTATCATGTCTAGCTAAAAATTTGCGGAATTTGATCACGTTAGCTATGACAGTACTTTCTATATAAACCATGGGTATGGGGTAAGTTTTGGTCATATGTCATGAAAATTATACAAGATATTGCATGTTACTATATTTCATTTTAAAGGCGAGTAAATTACCTTTTTAATGATACCTAACATACCATGTTGTATTCAAAAACAAGCTCAGCAGACAACTTACAAGAAGACAGGTTTAACAAAAACTCATGCCAGTCAACAATATTGTGATTCTGTAGTATACTTCAAAAAATGACTGTTACAGCTCTAACATCCCCATATTTTTTCTGTTAAAATATTATTTTATATTTCTAACATGTTTCAGTACCAAGTAAAACAGATTTTATACAAAACATTGCTGTTTTTATTGTGTGTAGGTAAAAACTCAGTAGAATTTGACGTGAGCTATGACAGTATCTTTGGATATACACTTTGTATGGGGAAAGTTTTTGTCATACTTCATGAAAACTATACAAGATATTGCATATTACAATATGTCATTTAAAACACTACTTGATTACCTTTCTAATGAATCCTATCAAGCCAGGTTATAATCAATAACAACCTCAGCAGATGACTTATAGGAAGACAGATTTAACAAAAACGCATTCAGGTCAGTAATACTGAGATTTTGCTGTACCCATAAAAATATGGCTGTTACAGCTATAGAATCCCAATATTTTTTCTGTTAAAAGTCTACTTCATATTGTTAACATGTCCCCGTACCAAATAAAATGGATTTAATACAAAACATTGCCCAATTCTTTTATGTCTACATAAAAAATTGCATATTACATTTGATTTTAGCTATGACAGCGTTAACAAAAATGCATGCAAATCTGCAACACTGTGATATTGCGGTACCCTCCAAAATCTGACTGTTACAGCTGTAAAGTCCCAATATTTTTTCTGTTAAAAGTCTATTTCATATTTCTGACATATCCCTGTACCAAATAAAACAGATTTAATAGCAAAAATGGCCAGATTTTTTGTGTCTAGCTAAAAAATTGGTAGAATTTGATTTTAGCTATGACTGCAATTTTCAATGTAAACTTTGGGGTATTGGGTAAGTTTTGGTCATATTTCATGAATACTATACAAGATATTGCATGTTGAATATGTCATCTTAAAGACTAGTAAGTTATCTTTCTAACGATACCTAACAAGTATGGTTATATTCAAAAACAAGCTCAGCAGATGACTTATAGGAAGACAGGTTTAACAAAATGCATGCAAATCTGCAACACTGTGATATTGCTGTACCCTTCAAAATATGACTGTTACAGCTGTAGAGTCCCAATATTTTTCTGTTAAAAGTCTATTTCATATTTCTGACATGACCCTGTACCAAATAAAACCAATTTCATACAAAGCATTGCATTTTTTATTATGCCTAGCTATAAAATTGGTAGAATTTGAGATTTACTGTAATTTGCAATGTTAATCTTTAGGGTATGGGGTAAGTTTTGGTCATATTTCACATAAACTGTAAAAGATATTGCATGTTGCAATACGTCATCTTAAAGACTAGTAAATTATCTTTCTAATGATACCTAACAAAAGTGGTTATGTTAAAAAATAAGCTCAGCAGATGGCTTACAAGAAGACAGATTTGACGAAAATGCAATTGGGTTGCAAAATTGTGATTTTGCGGTACCCTTCAAAACATGACCCTAACAGCTATTACATCCCTTATTTTTTCTGTTAAAATTCCATTTCGTATTCTAGGGATCCCAAGGCTTCTGAAAAATACAGGTTTGTTATCCTGTGGGCTGGGGGGTGCACGTAGACCCCCTCGGCCCACAGACTATATTAAATGTGTTATGACGTCATTTTCGCAGTACGGAAGTGCCACCTATCAGAATTCCTCAGAGAAGCTTCACCTTTTTCTAGAAATCACATGTGTTGTAGCTGGATGAGGATTTTAAAGAGGCACTCCCACTTGGTAACATTTTTAAAACACATTTTTTTAATGCCAACGGTCGATATTTGACGTGGCGACTGCGCGCGGATCGCGAGATATCGATAAAAACATGTCATTTCCCGAGCGTATTTTTCACATCCCGAAATTTTACGATCGTTTCTGATTTTGACCCGAAATCCCCCGAAGGTTTGTTGTTGTGCTGATTGACGATATTCTAGGGAGTCTACAATAAGTTCGAACGACGCAATTAATTTACTTCCCATTGCAAAGACTTTATATACAGCATTATGCCATTACCTCAGGTAAGTTTTGTAAAACTTCTCCTTAGTTTTTGTCATTTTCATTGTTCTAAATCAGTTGTACTATATTTTTAACCAATACCACATAAACATCAGTTTTTACGTGTCAAATATTAGCTGCCTCTGATGACTACATTTTGTTGTACACAGTTGGACACAGTACGCCACGCGCGTGGTATGCGTCTATGCATACCACTTGGCGGCCGCTATGTATCAACCGCACGTAACTGTGCTAGTCACCTATGCGAATTCTGGTGGAATCAAACTTTGTTTTCCGTTTTTTCTCAGAGTCAGTAAGACTCGGCTTTCCCCCGGGGAGCATGACCGATTGCCGATGGGAGTGGTACTGTGGCATACAGCAGCGTTAGCATAGACTCGTACTCCATAGCTTAGTAGACAATGGCCCCAGTGCCGAAAGTTCGATGTTCGGAAGCTGAATTTAGGTGGGCCACCGGAATTCAAACTTTTACTTTTTTGAGGACATGTTTTTATCGATATCTCGTGATCCGCGCGCAGTCGCCACGTCAAATATCGACCGTTGGCATTAAAAAATGTGCTTTAAAAATGTTACCAAGTGGGAGTGCCACTTTAAAAAAGACCAGAAAAATGGGTGTTCCCATTCTACTTCTTGAAATAATTTACATTCAATTACCCATTACCCCATGAATTTGAACACCATACATGACTTTCAGGGACATATGACTCTTTCAAGGAAAACAAAATCATGGTGAATAACAATATTATTTCATTTCACTTGTGATTCTATAATATATCCTCTACATATAGTATTTCCAGTACAAGCACCATGGATGAAGTTACTGATCCAATAACAAAGATGCCACCTATTACTGTATTAAAACTTATGAAAAAATGCTGAGTCAGCATCAGTGGTTTGTCAAAGGAAAAACATACAATTATGATTCTGTCTAAAAATCAAGCACGGTGACATGGTAATTGTTTATATATTTTTTAATAAAGCATCTTTCAATGGATCATTTGTGAAAGTTTCAGGAAACTGATAATACTGTTAGTACGTTTTCTGACATTTCTACATGCAATTCTATGCCACATTTTGCGTAGGCCCTGGGTAGCCTACTACCTCAAAGTGTTTTTCTAATCCCTTTCATTATGGATTGTCAAACTCCAATGAAGTCCTTTGCTGGCAAAGGTCTTTGCATACTTAGTTTAAAAAACAGTGTGCCAACGTTTACCAGCCACAATTTGCAGAGGCAGTGTTTTTTCTTAGGGTTTCAAATTATCGTAGAATACATTTTAGAAATCTGGATAATAATCATTGGTATATCCGTAATACTTAGAGGCAGGCATGTTTATATCGGAAGTTGTTGATGAGACTCCCTAGATCGGAAAACTTAGCAAATGTACCTAAACACGAAATTTTACGTCATCATCTGGGCATGTTTCGCAGCATGCTTTGCAGAGAAAATAGAAAATAGGGTGCATGGGGGAAGGAAAAGCTCCATATGCCTGATTTTTATATTTGTTTTCGTGTATATCTTCAACAGTCGCACTTTCTGTGCAAAAAGTAATGATGAAAGTTTTTCTGGCATAAATATAAACCTTTATATACAGCTAATGAAATTTTGGGTGGACTATCCTTTTAAGGTGAAACTAAAATACTTACCTTTGTTTACGTCATGCTGTTGACTAATGCTCTGGTTTCCTGCTGTTTTCTTTCAAATTCTTCCACCAACCTAACCAAGGGTTCTCGTTTTATACTTCCGAGAAGTTCTTTCAACAGGATAAGATTTCCGTTACCTATGCAACCAAGCTCCTCGAGTTTGATAAAGAGTTCATTTGCATCGGCCAATCCTTCGAGAGCTTTAATCGGAATCTGTTTGCCCTTCACAAGTCCATACAAAGACCTTTGTTCTTCCACTGATATTTGTTGAGATATTTCAAGGAATAAACGTCGAAGTGGATCAACTTTCTCAGCCATTTTGATCTGATAAAAATAAACAGATAAATTACATGTTATATTCTGAACATCACCTCTGTCTGTTGTGAAGACGTACTCTGAAAGTTTACATCATAAAGAGTTCAACATACCATGCAATGTGGTCCCCATTGACTTTTCTGCACTGAAGTATTAAAAATGTTATATAAGGAGATTCATAGCATGTTGCTTGTGAAATAGATATTTGTCCTCATAAGCGCCATTTCCTGAGCTGGCAACAAACTATTTCTATCATTTTTTTATTAAACTAAAGAATGACACAGGTACCTGTGTGGTCATGATGACATACAGTATCAACATTAACGACAGACAGTACAGACAGAAAAAGCAGAACTGCTTTCAGCGTTTCATGGCTAGTTCCTTGCTATAAACATGTCAATTTAAATCTGATGCTATGATGTCATACTTGCAAAAGTGGGCAGAAGCTGCAACTTGATGATTTTTGCAATATTTCTATCAGTATATGCAGTTTCTTGCTGTCTCCCTATGTACAGCATGCTCAAAACACACAAATTCAGTTTGTCGACAAAGCCTGTATATATATAAATATGTATTAGGTGATAATTTAATTAGAGTCCAGACTGACAGTCAGTTGTCAGTGATACAAATGCATGGTACACATACACAGGCTGTTATAGCAAGCTGAATACTCGACAGTTCAACATGCTGTACGGAGTAGAACAAGAACGCAGTTGTATAAACTGAACACAAATATTGTCAAAATTTTACATGTCAGTTGAAGAAGAGTTTGGGTCAAATGACGCTCATGACAGTGAAACATACAGTATACTTGTCAAGGCTCGAAAATTAACGGTGGTCTTGCGTCCAAAGACCACCATTTTTTCATTTTGGACCACCAAAATTCAAATGTTGGTGGTCCAAATGGACCACAACTTACGTCAGAAATTTTTGAAGACGACGTACTTGGCCCGCACTACATTGCCTGAACGTGGTTCAATGCAGGACAAAAGTAGAACATATGCACCTGCTTGCAAGTGACATTTATCGATATTGCAACATTTTAGACTTTAGCAGACCGCAGCACTTTATGCAACATTGTATTTCATCATCACAAAACGTCATGTCAATCAGTTCTGTACAGACATGGCACTACAGATGCAAAAAATTCGAGAATCGATCGAGTCTACGTTGTTGTAACACAATACAGTTAATGGTCATTACGTCGCATGTTATTTGGAAAGTGTTTACGGATGACCATTTAGAATCTGTCGTCGGGTTGCATTCTTGAGAGGTCCCGCTGAACTTTGAACAGTATCTGCTTTTTGTTGGCCCTTTGAAAACACTAATTTCGTAGTCAGAAGGTATTTTCTTTGAACATGATCTCATTGGGCTGCTCAACGATCATATACGGGACATGCATCACGGCATGGCAAACGTTCAGCTACACTTGAAGCCCCCACGTTGTTGTTTTTTGCTAGGAAACCCCCAAGTTCTACAGAAAAGACTGCCCAGCTCACTTCAGATACTGATTCCTACCGTGCGCATTTGAATACATTTTACGCAAATAAAAACTCAGTTGCGTAAAATCGTACGCAAGTTTTGAAATTGTAACGGAAACGCTGCCCAGGCCCATTCGTGTTCAGGCAGTGTTCAAATCGGGTTCTGTTACTGGTTGCTATTGGTTTTTATGAGTGGAAGTATTTTGACTCTCTATAGTAGATAATAAAGTTCAGAAAAAATAATATTGTGAATTTCAAGTTCAATGGAGCAAATAGTTGGATTTTTGTCATCATAATTGTTAACAGCCGATACCTGGCGGAATAATTTTGAACATAAGAGTATGTGAACTGACAACTCAAAATCATCTTAAGGTAGCGTGATAGGTTAGTATGACAATTGTTATATTACGGACCACTACATTTTTAATTTGGACCACCAAATATTTTTTAGGTGGTCCACATGGACCACCACATTTGAAATTTAATTTCGAGCCCTGCTTGTACCCAAGATCAGGCCAGAGAGCAACACATGAAAGACCAGCAGACTTGAAAAGTTATTAGGGATTTTGAATTCTGGCATATAAGAATAATCAAATATTAAAGAAAAAGATGCAAGGGTAAATGATACCTGGAGTAAGCCAATGATAAAATGCTACAACTGTTCCTTTGAAATTTGTTTTCTGCACGTTTCAAATCAGGTAAAATTATTTTGGTGTAATAAAGGAGCATTAAAAAACAGAGTTGTTTTGTTGACATTGTTCTAAATACTTTTGTTCCCTCTGACTGAAATAAAACTGAAATTCATCAACTTATATGTCAATTCCTAGAACTTATGAATGTCAATTATGGCAGTCAGGTTGGGGCTGTGAAATCCGGCAATTTCAGTTGAACACACAAAAGCATACATCTATGGCCTAGTTATCAGGACTTAAACAGCACTGCTTCAGTCACTTAAAAGACAATTGATCATTTGACTGCCAGTATTACTCACTGATTTGAAATAAAAAATCTTCAATAAGCGAAAGGAGCTGCACTGTATTAGTTGGGTGCATTTAGCTGTAGACAGTGGAGCAGTTGTTTCATAAAAAAGTATAAAACAGCAAGTATTAAACCGACACACACCTTGCTGTAGCATAATGGCTGGTGCTCTTTCAACCAAGTCAGGTGATATATGGGAGCCAATGGGGTGTCAGCAACCAATCTAGCTGCCCGATATCTACATAAACATATTATAAGTAGCGACTTTCAAGAGCTAGTGGGGAGGGGTAAATACACATAATTTTCGGAAAAATTCCATCCAAGCCGACTTTGTCGCTTAGGAACAGTGCCGTGACAACGTAACGACGTGAACGCTCAATGTTTGATATACTCACAGTGATATACTTTAATAAAGTTTACTTCACACACGGTTGACGCCATTGGATGGCCACAGCATAGCGCCTTACCAGTGCAGAAAATATTGAACGAATGACTACCGTGAATACAAACACTTCTATCAGACACGCAACAATTTGATATCTGGCATTCGACCCATTTCAATTTTCTATGGTAACTGGCCATGCTATGAATGTAATTTGTACATGTCAGACAATTAGCATATTGTCAAGAAACGGCGAATTGTACAAGGAAGTAGCTAGCTGAATGTGACCTTACACGACCTTTGAGCGCATTGTTGTTCACCCAGTCAGATCGTACACACCTGTACTTGCTGACGTGACGCGTCACCAAGGCTAAATGATTCAATGGCTATTGACAAAGGTTGAGACGACCCAAACTAGCCAAAATAGCCAAACCACCATAAACCACCATAAACGACCCATATCATCAGTAAACGACCTAAAATAAGCACAGGGATGAAATATGTCTCAGATTTCTGGAGAAACCGCCCCAAAAACGGCGAAAAACCAGCCGGCATTTTCGATCATTGCAAATTCCTATACATGCCATCAACGAGTTAAGGGGTTCGGTTTGTTTCTTCAATAGAGGGCGCTGTGCAAGATTGTTACTGCTTTTACAACGTAAAGTGTAGCACAGGGAATTTCCCCGTTGTCGTGTTTAGTGGCTTACCAAGGAATGAGATCAAAGTTTTAGTTTATTACATTTTTTACAGCTCATTCACATTTTTTTTGATACCAACATTAATTTATTTGAATAAATTCTACAAACCAAATATTAAGATAACATGTGCCGTGGCCCTGGTTCCATACATGTACATACACATACCTGCATATATGTGCATGCATGCATGCATGCACACAAACATATATATGCGTGCATGCAGGTTACCATGGAAAGTTGAAGATCTAGCAAATAACAGATTAAGTGGGTGGTCGCTTTAAAAAAACAGCGCCCTCACATGGCCATATTGATACAAGGGCATATTACAGGAAACATGCATGTCTACATTTATATGTGGAGATCCGACACACACACATACATACATACATACATACATACATACATACATACACATATACATGCATGCATGCATATACACACACATACATACATACATACATACATACATACATACATACATACATACATACATACATACATAGGCAGGCTGACAGATAATGAATGTAGACTCGGACTCTAAGCACGTGGCATTATCAACATCACGCAGGACTTTCAACTGCATAAAGGTTTTAATTTCAAAAGTTTGAAGCTTTAAAATTTTTTTCACAAACAAGTCATCATCAATAATACAGCTGCATCCACCTGATAGAGGTGTTTGAATTATCATGGTGACTGAATAACACATGTAGTAGACTTGTGCTTCAAAATACATGAAACAATAAAAAAAATTCTTCATTCACTTGGCTGGATGTACTCAAAGTGGATCCATTTTTCAATTACACATATTACCCACAGCAGACATGGCATTAAATGGCAAGATAGAACTGCTTTGAAAAAGCGCCCTCCTTCGGTGAGCCCAGTTACGATGCTGAAGTTATTTTGTTTTCAGTTGTGTCATCGAAATGAGCCCCACAACTTGGTAATTGATAGTACCAACAACATGGCTGCCCGCAATTCTGTCGACGGTTTCTCCAGAAGGTGGAGTTTTATTGTATCCCTGAATACCTAGAATGTTTGTTTTAGGTCGTTTACTTGATGATATGGGTCGTTTTTGGTGGTTTATGCTGGTTTGGCTAATTTTGGCTAGTTTGGGTCGTCTCAACCTTTGTCAATAGCCATGATTCAATACGGATTTCAGATTTGTTTATTCCGTAAACATGTATCGTGCCCAGTAATGTTTCTTTGTTATTGACGTGCTTATGTCTGTAATAATGGAAACTGTAGCAACCTACCTGATTTTAGGTTATTGCAGTGTAGACGGCCGAAGGTGTACAGATGTCCGCCTCTTCAAGGGCGGCCATTTTGTGAATGTCATCACAACGTTATTGCGCCATCTACGTCGATATCAAGTTTTCAGTAAAGCCGCAGTCAACCACAACCAGCGGCAAGGGATGTTAACGTTGGAAAAAATTTCCTTCGCCTACTTTTACAGGAAATAAAAGCAAGGATAAATGAATAAATAAAAATAAATAAATAAAAATAACAATAATAAATAAATAAATAAATAAATAAATAAATAAATAAATAAATAAATAGATAAATAATGTAGAAGAAAACGGATTCCATTAGAATTGAAATAAATAACTCAACAATACATGAAACTTATTTAAGATGCACTTTAGTGAGTAGTTTATTTATTTAATATTTATTTATTTATTTATTTATTTATTTATTTATTTATTTATTTATTTATTCGTTTGTTTATTAATTTGTTTATTTATATGCCCTGGTATTCCTGTGTTTTCCCGGCATGGTAATTTTGCAGTTGCGCAATGCATTTAAGCAGTGTTAAAACATTCAAGAGCTGTCCTGTTGCTGTAAGCTTGTGAACTAGGTGTAAAATACGGTGGCTCCTTCACGTCAAAAGAATATATTACCTTGAAAAAATAAATTTTTATTTTTCTGGACAATATCTTTAATAATTTTGAAGTTTTATCTCCCAAAACAAACTTAAATGTTTTTGGGTGTAGCTGTTATTATGAGGGACAAAACTCTATTTTTGACAGACTAAACTATTTTACAGCACAACTTCTTTTTAGGGGCACAACTCTTATTACGAGAACGAAACTATAATTCTGGTGGAAAAAACTATAATGCTGGCATACACGACTCTCTATTTGTTGTGGGAACAACTCTGGCATACTTTGCCTAGGTTTATTTTCAAGGGACTAAGTACTTTTAATTCTTCAAAACTTCTATTCTTTTGTAAGTAAACTTTTAATATTTTGTAAGAAGTTACGCTTGACAAGTATTAATGTTTAATAATTAAGGTAATCTTACCTTTTGCATTTTAAAATAGTAAGTTTTAGATACTCAAAAACAAAATAAATTTCAAAAGAATGACCATTTAATTTGTGATAAGAATTCTTTTTGTTTTTTGAAGAGTAAACTTTTAATAGATATATTAATAGCTGTGTGATTTATTCAGATATCACTCCTAATACTTATAAAATATTGAAGAAATATGTTAGTTTATAAAAAATTATTTATATCACATATGAATGTTTTAATTTATTAAGCGTTTGTTTCATTTTTTTAATGAACAATATTTTTCCCTGTGAAACTTTTCTTTTACACTAGTAAGTTTTAATCTAACTTCCCGTCGCACAACTTCTGTGAGGTTGCGATTTCTATACTGGCCAGGCTGACTCTTTTGTGAGGGCGCTGTTTTGAGGACTCTGCGTGCAAACTTTTTCTGAGATTACAATATATATTGCGAGACAGCAAAATCCCGCAATTCTCATATTAGAGGAAATTGTAGGGATACATAGACTCATCAAACAGATGATATGGCTATGCTGCGCGAAGCAAGATCTAGTTTATTTCATGGAGGTAACCTCTATGTAATCCACACAAAACAACTCGTTTTGTCTACATTTTCATTCAATTAAACACGTAACTCATGATCTATATTAGGTAAAGTGGCTCACAAGCTTTATTCACCTTCACTACAGTAGCCAATCATACACCTACAAGTGTTTCCCTCCGAAACTTCTGACCAATCGCTAGTCAGTAATTCCCGCCTCTGGCTTACTTCATTTGTAGCAGATAGTCATACACTGGTCGCCACAGGCCCGAAAACGGCTACATCTGCCGCTGCCGACAAAATGATATTTTGACGCTTTACTACGAACCGCTATGGAATATTAAACGATCAATTCATTCACTAGATCGTAACACTAACAGTTGACAATGGTAGCCCTTCGTATGATGCTGTGTGTTCCTGGCTGAGACAACAGTATGTACGCATTGTGAAGTTGCCGTCATTTCCTTAATATCGGACCTTCCACGAGTACCTACTAAAAGTTAAGCTGCATTGCTGTACCTCGAGGTTTTGCCGGGTATTTCGGTTTGAAGACAAAATTTTGGATTTTTTCGTCCGACAGAATTACACAGGCAAAATCTCGAGCTACAACACTGCAGCCACTCAACGTTTTGACCGTATGCGTGTAAGTAACAACGATATGAAGTCAGGTATAGTTGTCTTGGAGACACTGGCTCGTTAATGCTGCCAGTTTAGGAGATTAACTAAGGTATTGCATGGTGGGATACTTTAACTTCCGCCGAAGTTAAAATAACTTTTTGCACATATCGTGAAAAACATGTTTTACTCCTCTCAACTCTGTGGCACTTGCTGTGTTTGCTGTGCATAATAGGTAAGTGCGCCCTCACATAAAAATATTTCTCCGTGAAACATAAGTTGTGCCTTGTCAAAAAGTTTGACTATTTTTAAGTTTCTTTCTTATGTTTTTTTAACAACGGACTTCAGTTTTACCAAATAATTCAATTAATTTTAATTCGCGCCATTACATAAAAAGCATAAAAAAGTTTTATTAAAGGTATTTCAATTTGATGCTTTGAGAAAATCAGTTTCCCATTGAGAAATTAATTTTACTCCAGGAAAATAAAACTTTTCTTTGAAGAATTTAAGTTTGCTGCTCTAAGAACATAAAGGCTATATAATCCACTTACAATACACACTTCGTGCTCAGCAAAAAAAGTTTTAACAGAGATTGAGTAGGTACTTTTCCCACAATGTTTACTTCTGTTTAACAAAACAAAAATACTTTCGAGAAAAAATGTTTTGTTCAAATTAAAGTTAAGTTTATTTTGTTAAAAGTAAAACTCTGATTTAGTTAACAGTTTGAAAAAAAACAGTTTACCTCAGAATAAAGTTTCCCGTACAGAATTAAAAGTTTGCTTTAGAGAAATAAAATCTCTTACAAATATTAAACATATTGTCAAGAAAAATTAGAGTTTATTTCCAACAATATTAAACATATTGTCAAAACATATAGTAGCTTATATTCAACTAAAGTTCCGTGTGACGTGTAAGGCCCAATGTAGTAAGATGAGTTAGCTCGTTCCAAGGCTGGTTTAAATTTGAACTTGTTGGGATTGAGAATTTTGACTATCTTAGCGACTGTTACTTATCAAGGAAATCTGTAAATCAGGTAATTATATCATTTGATATCAAATCTGTGAAAGCGTAAGAAAATGGACCGAAAAGAAAACTATGTTTTCACAAATACCTTTACTGAAAACTTTACGGCAGGCTAGCATTGCTGGAAGGTTATGATAGGCTTGATATATAAACTTTGTGCTTGTGGTGGAGATGAACTGGCCTAGTAACACCACAAGGGAGACAACGGGTGGACTGGGAAGGGACAGTCTAAGAAATACAGCATTAACGCCTTAAATATGAAATTTTGGTATCATGGTTGGTCTGACATATAGATAAACACTGTACAACATTGGATTTGTCGAGTATGTCAAGTACGCATGCGTCAAGGTCAAGGCATTGGTCTAGACGTTTAACATTTCAGAGTAGCTCAGGATCATGCTTTACAAATATCAAACATATTATCAAGGAAGTTCTGATAAAATGACTTTAAAGTTGGCAACAATACTTGAGATTTTGACCAAGTCACTTGACTAACAGACTATATTTTCCCTCCAAAATCACATATGGGAAATAAGATACAAAAATGTATTCAAAACAAGTTGGGAGTAGAATAATTGAAAATTTCTGGGATTTTCACAATATTTTTCTTCAAACCCTATAAAAATCAAGAGATTTTGTTTACATTTCACAGTCATTTATTTTAATATTAATTGGTCGTGTCATATTATTCTATTTAAGACATGGTGTCTGTTATGGAGATAATTACTATTTCTGGTTATGCAGAAAATAACAAAAGGTTTCAGTGTAGAAGTAGAAATTTTCTCGCCTATCCAACGTAGCTATGCAAGCCAGATGTACGTATATGTACCCATCCTGTCCTCAATTGCAAGTGTCCGCTGTATTAAACACGCCACACAGAAGTCGTAATAGAGATAGTTCATAATATACAAATCTACAGCCTTGAATATTGTGAATATTTTGTAGCCACGATGCCTTTTTGGAGAAACACTCACACGAAAGTAGTCCGCAGGTGCAAAAATTGGCATAAAAGATAACATTGTCCGTGAAAACAATGAAAAACATTCTCGCTGTCATCAATCTCAAAATAACTAATTGTCCGTCCCTTATCATAACTTTGTCAAATTCAAACGTGCATTATTGTCATGACCGACACAAGTATATAAACAAGTACGGTAGAAAGTGTTACAATAAAGCTTTTCTGACATTTAAATACGTACTGTTTGTTATCAGAATCGTTTCTAGATGCAAAAGATATTTCTTCCGTTATTATATATGTAAATTATTAAAAAAATGCGTGTGAAAGTGTACAATCAAACAAATGGAATAAAAGCCATGTATAAATAATATCATATGCTGATAAAACGTGTACTCCTCATCTTCATGTCTGTGGCTTTATATCACTTCAAGAAAAACTTTCTTTTTATTCTACATGTATAAATTTCTATTTTTCAAATAACAGCTTTTGACCAAATCAGCATTTGACATTTCGTCTTCCGTTTTAGAAAATCCACTATTCTTGTTTTAATTTGTGTCCGCATTTTCCCGATAATGCTCTGAATCATTCGACAAAATGTTTTGATATAGCCTAACCCATGCTATTTTCTTTCACACAACAGGAAACGATTGAATTTGTGGTTGAACATTTAACAAGGTAGCAGAGCAGTCTCGATTTTAAGCTGGACTGAGTTAAACTTCCTTATTTGCTGCCGATGACACAAACATCGATCTCGGAGATGGTTCATTTTGTTGTTGAAAATATCAATTGAAATTTCGATTCTTGTATTTTAAACTCATCAACTTCAGTTTCAGCAACAAGGCAGTATAAAAAGTATGGGTATTAAATACTTCAGTGACCTCCATGCATCAACTAAATATTATGTTATTGTTACGGAGGAATTTTACTCATCAGAAAACTTTCGAATTCAGTGAGGTACAAAGTTCAGTACGCATTACAGTTTACGTGAACCGACTTGGTGGATTTTACGTAACCAGACTTCATGAATTCGGACAGTTATGTGTTGTCTGTCGCAGTTTTCAATTAACGCATAACTGTCCAAATTCATGACGTCAGGTTACGTAAAATTCACAAAGTCGGTTCACGTAAACCGTAATGCGTACTGAACTTTGTACCCCACTGAAAGTTTTCTGAGGAGCAATCCGTAACATTATTGCAGCACTGCACAAAAATGACTGATACGTCTTGCATATAGAGAAGTTAGGGTGACAATTAGCAGGTGCAGCCAACGAACAATGCACTTTTAAAAAGGTCCTTACTATGATAAGATATATTGTGCATGACAAATAATGTGAATTGACTAATTTTAAGTCAAGAGGGTAATTAACTAGCTGTTCATAATTTGCCCTCCCACAGAACATTTTTCGACTTACCCTCCCACACTCAAACTTCATTTTTACCCACTCCCCACTTATTTTTGCCTGTTTCCCCTCCCCACTGTGAATTTTTGAAGCTCCCTCGCCCTGTGGCGAAAAAAACTTGCCAATTTCCCCTGCCCTGGAAACAATTCCCCTCAAAAAGTTTTTCGCCAAGCCCTGTCCCCATGACAATCAACCGATATCCGCCCTGCCCTACAAAAAACACTAAAATTTGCTCCCCTACCACTTAAAAACATGTCCCCTGCCCGAGCAAAATAAAATTTCCCCTGCCCTCAAAAATTGCTCCTGGAATAGCTTTTTCGATGAATAGCTCCGTTTGCTGCACCTGAATTAGGGCACATTTGCATTCTTCATTAATCAAGGAATATCTATCTAGGGCTGTTTCAACAAAATATGTAATATTTGTAATTTCCGGGGAATGGAGGGGGGTGGGGTGTGGAATATATAGACTGGGTACTAGCTAACTCGTGCCTTTTCCAGCCTGCCCGGAACCAACTCCCCCGATGCCAACTCGCCTTATACCAACTCGCCCGCTATCAATTCGCCCGATACCAACTTGCCCGAAACCAATTTGTGGTTTTTTTGACTACCTCGTCCTTACAAATCATCGACTCCAAAGAACGTCCGACCGGTCTTCATGTGCATATGTGGTCTTTCAGTTTTTACCTCCATGGTCAGACGCGATATTCACGACGCAAGATACTTGAAATCGACAACGATAGTCTGCAAAAATACGAGTGCGGAACATGGCTAATGCAAAGCTATAATTGCCTGGGTGATACAATACCGCCAATGATGGCTTTCACTACCGCGTACAAAACGTTGACTATATGACGTATTTGAACTTATTTTGTCATTTCTACATTGGAGAATAACGCGTTCTTCGAAGAGGAGAACTTTCTTTCGCTAAGATGTGGTGGATCGCATTGTGGCGAAAAACACCCCGCGTGTAATGGCGAAGTTTTGACTGGCGCCTGTCAACTCCGTAAAACTTTACAACACAAGGTACGTGGAATCTATAACAGCAGATATAATGTTACTACATGTACATCTCAAACAACGGGCGAGTTGTCGGCGGGTTTGAATCAGGTGAGTTGGCTCTGGGCAGGTTGTAAAAGGTACAAGTTAACTGTCATTCGGAAAGATTTCGTGTTACACTGCCGCCTGGGAGATTCAAAATTACGGGTTTAAAATTTAAGCCCATGCTACACAAATTAATCTCGTTGATGTATAAATATGGTATAGATAATCTATCTTTATTCTCAGTTTTGTTTGAAAAAGAAAATTCTGCATTGTTATAAAGTGCAACTTCGATCCTGACACACCACAATAATATAAAGAGATCGGTGTAAAAATGAGTAATGATTGGATCACGTGATCATTGGTAGGTGTATAATCACAGCCTTGTACTTACAGAAAATTTTACGAAATACATATCGTGCAAGCACAGACATTTTAAAAGTTCAATAACTAATCTACCCTGGTCCTTTGGGGTGAAGAATATTGCCAACAGTAAAAAGAGCGTTTGCGTCATTGCTTAAAACACTTCGCGCATTCAGGCTGTTGCAAATAATCACATGGATCACGGTCACTTTGTCGAATGACCGTGCATGACGTAACCGACAAAGCATTGAAATGCAGAGCCCATTGACTATGAATAGTTGACCTATGTTAAAGGCACATGAGCTGCAACTTTTAGCATTATTTTCATGATTTTATATTTAGATTAAAATTAGTTCATAGAAATGTTCTTACTCAGGGATGTTTACTCTAGTATAATTATTCACTGAGTGGGACTTCATGGTGCACGGGCATTCTGTTGTTCTAAATGATGCGTGTAAACATGATTTCGTATTTTAGTTTCCGTTTGCCGCTGGAGAACTTACATCGTGATTTAAAAAAATAAAAACCTTAACAAAAATGAGGTATTATTAATACAGAAGAAACAGTCGCATTCTGCTGGTTCACCCAACTGATTATTCTTTCTCTCACACCCGGTCACTCTGCACCGCGGCATGCACGGCAGAGTTCTTACCAGCGCGTATTTACCGCAATCATGAAGCGCGTATTCGAAGTGCAGCGGAGAATGACGATGGTACGTTGCTATGACTGCCGTGTACATAAGCGCGGTGGCTGGAATGGAACGTGCACGCGACGACAGCTATGCACGCGAGCGCCTCTGAACTGTCGTCTGCTGTCCCGGCCTCAGAAATGTATATATATACAAGGGTATGCTCATATGAACATGGAACCTGACGATGTGCGTTACAAAAAAGGGGGGACGGGGGGGGGGGGGGCAGATACTATTACCCTCTAAAACGTCCACAAAAGGTAAAGAATTTTTTTTTATTTTTGCAATGTAACTCACTGACGATAGAAAGTAAAATATAGAATGAAAACAAAGAAAAAAAATGTGAAAATGTAACCCTTGACCTGCCAGGCTTGTTCACGTTCAGTACGACCAAAACAGACTGAGTAAAAAGAAATGCACATTTGAAAAAATCTTTCGGGTTCTATTGAAAGGCTTTCACTAAAACTGAAAAAAACTTAAATGTTCTTCTTTGGAATATTATATTGGAAGGTTTTTACTACGAAGAGAAATAAAAAAATATGTCCTTTCTTCTGCGCATGACGAAACCACAGAACGGCATTTGCTATATTAGCGTATTTTGCGACGTTCGAACATCCAAAGTCGCTACCGGATAACGGCAATTTGTAACGCACATAGTCAGGATTAGCGATGCATTTATTCTCAGTCATATTTCGAATATCTATACTACATGTCTGTCATTTTCATAACTTGATGTGTGCTACGATGCCATTTCAAATTTCATACGTCGTTTTCGAGACGGAATTCGACTCACACCATCGGTAGCCTAAATAATGTCGTCCAGAAATGATTTGCACACCCTTGAGTATATATGCCATTGGGCGCCGTAAAATAAATTCTTTGTTTGCCCTCCGCGTGCGGGTAGGTTTTTGGACGAAAGATGAAAAACAAACACAGATCGTATGCTCGAAAATACGACGCGTTGTGTCCTTCCTTTGTTGGCAATGTCGCAGCAATTTACTTAAATGTCGCAAAAACGCAAATGTCGTACGATCGTTTCGATACCTACCTATCGTAAAAGGGTACATAAACCGCTGTACGTACAGTGTACATGTGCACCTCCTGTTGTAGCGGACTGCAGGACACCGTAAGTGAAGATCGATCGACCGTTTCACAAGTTTATTTCTCCCTCCAAGTTTCCAAATCGGCGGAAGTGCGCGATATTGGCTTGGTCTCCATACAAGACGGATCGAAAACAATTCTTGACTGGTTTAGCTTCGAATAAGGAATGGAACTGAATTTCCATCAGCTTCTGCGCGATCCGCGATTGATCACGATATGCCTATGTGATCTGCACCGTGGCAAGCAGTTACCGCCGGTGAAATGTTCGTTGTTGAATGCTCCAAATAGTTCGTACGCAGTATAAGTTGCTCTTACTTTGAACATTTTTTGGTGCTAAAAACGATGTGGTCATTTTATAAGTCCGGATTAGAATTCAGTTTTCAAAAATAGCAATGGCTATTCAGCATTTTAGTATGCAATATAGCGCTGATCATTTAACGTCATTTTCCTTTCATTAATATGCAAAAATTTGTCCGCATTTTCGGCAAGAACGATGAAATTAAAACCTGCTAGTGTCATAATGCATACAGAAAATCACACTAATTCATATGAATTTATGGCTCAGACTACAAGTTGCAACAACGACCGCGCATGCAGTAACACAATTTGTCCGATTTTCAGGCAGCGGTGTTTGAAGTCGCGCGCGCAGCTATATATAGTAACAAACCTGACACCGAGATCAGCGCTATTAGAATTCGGATAAAAGACTAGTTGATACACAAAATTCAGAATAAATAGCCTTTAAAGTTACAGCTAATGGAGCATTTAACTCAACAGAAACAGTGCTCAGGACTTGTATTTATTTGACACTTAAAAAGGAGGATTTGTACTCAAGGCTGTTATGATTTGCTCAGCTACCCACTCTTCTTACTGCAAAAATTCTAATTGTATGGAAGAGATAGTAGTTTCACCTTTTACCAAGATGTTTAGCATTTGTTTTCTTAGTGACATCTATACTTTGTTATACTCAGTAACTTTTTCAGTTTAATATGTGGAATTTTCAGGTTTTGCAAGAACACCTTTTTGTTGTAAGCTTACCCCAACATTTCGAAATTTATAGTGTTTCGTTGGTACTATATAGACTTTACTTCTCGGTGGGCAAGCTTGACAGGTGCCGTCCAAGATACGCTTCTCCAATTGTCTAAATGCCGTGGACTACTCTTTGGTCGTTGTGTCCTCCTGCCCTGTCTGTTGTATTTTTCTCTCTTGTCCTTTCCCGTATTAGTTTAGAATGGGATTTTAAACTAAGTTTAAAGGTTGGTTTTGATCATATGATAGATATAAATTAAAGATAAAAATATACTTCCAATCGTAAACATCAATACAGGTCTCGATCTTAAATTTACATGTTATAATTAATATACAAATGTCACTTAGACACGTTGCAAAATTGAACCCATTACGTGAAATTCTTATAGGTTCCTTCATTATGTGTTAATTCAAATATATTTTGTTTTCTTCAAAACTTCGTAAAGATCCTCGTAATACGTAAGTTGCTTCTTTTTATATTTGTCGCAAATATGCTTTTTATTCAATTTGAGATCTTGTTATTTTAATTAATAGTTTTACTGGCACCTATGACCACCTAGTGCATAAATTTCCGTCAGAGACAATCTGTAGATCTTGGTAACACAACAAGTTGATTACTATCACACTGTACATGTTGTACATTATGTACTGGTATAGTGTTTATTGCCATTGTTTATTATGGAATTTTTGTTCAGACTCAGAGTCACCTAACTCTAAGTATGCTTGTTGTATTTACACAAGAATAATCTTTGTTTCCACGCATTGTTTTCAGCGTGCTAATGAAGAGCATAAGAAACACTGCATTGTAAATGTAACAGATGATTTTTTCATACTTGTGACCATAAACCGATGGGATAGTTAGAGTTTATGCGATTGATCTGTGTTGTGTTTTTTTTCTGTGTTTGTTTTTTTTTTTTGCTGGCTGGCTGGTAGGTTTTTCAAAAATCCAAGGACGGCAAACAAAGAATTTATTTACACGGCCTTGTGTGAAACGACACTGCGCAGTTCGCGCGAGCGTACGCACATACGCGTATATATGCGTGCGTCGTTCCGCCGCGGCGTTCAGCATCGAAAGAATGCGGTCGATGTGGTCGCTTGTGACGTTCACGTAGACACGTCCGACCTTGATCTGGTTTTGTAGCTAAGTCGGCATTTCAATCTGAACGGCATTCTGTTATAAATTGCTTACACAGTTATCATCAAAGTTCGTATTTACATATAAGCTGCTTAGTTTATTCAGACTATCAATTCAGAACAACAGAGTGCCCGTGCTTGGTGAGGTTTCAGTGAGACAAATAATAAACGGATGCCGCACCCAAATATGGCCACCTCCATACAACTACATGATAAACAGCGTACATTGCGCATGTATACATTTGAATCTTTTCAAATACAACATTGTGCAACCCATTGAAAGGACAGGAATGGGATTCACTCCATTTTGATAAAAAATTGTCCGTTTTTCACATGGCAAGATTTTGGAAATGGCGAAGAGAAGAGTCGCTCATTCGATTGGTCTCAGCCGAAGTCTGTCCCCTGCCGTCTTTACTTACGCCAACGTCATAAGTATTGGTTACAACCGTTACTTAGTCTCCAAACTGTTCTGTCAACTTTTAAACTCTAAATAATTCTTGACTGTGTGTTAAAAAACCAGAATACCAGTAAAGGACTGGGAAGGTATCCTGACATTTAACACACAGTAAGGATTTGTTCATGCTATTGTTATGGTCGTGTATAGGAAAAAAAAGGGAAAAAAAAACCCCTGAAATCAGAGTCAGTATCAGACAAAGAAACCTGATTTTTACAAAAGAGTTATTTGAACAAACAAAACAAAAATCAGTTGATTGAAAGAACTAGGGCTTGCATAGATGAAAGACATTCCTTTAATACCAATAGGGGGTTGTCTATTACGACGGGACTGTACATGTTTCATTTTCCGGAGGTGGAAAAGTTTTCCTAAAATGTGGATCAGTAGAAACCCCGGGGTACCAAATCCCAACAAATTATTACAAAATAGATATACTGCTAAATAGTATACACAAGTCGTTGTACTCAATTGACCTGTTCTGTAACTTGTATGGCAGTAAGCTATCTGTAAACTTCGAAGACATTACTCGGGATGCAAGACTAATCGGGATGCAAGCCAAAGTCTTTGAAACGTTGGCACTTTGTACAATGGTTTGTGTATGAAAACACACGTTTTTTATAAAATAGTTACGTTTATCTAATGGAAAACGTGATTTGTTTCAGAGATAATTAATGCCCTTGGAAACAGTCACAAGTTTACTGGCAGGTAACCCCACTCGTGGAACTTATATCGAATAGGCGGAGACTAGTTCATAATCACCAAAGATGGTGCGATGATACTAAGCAAAGATGTTCTTGTCTGGAAATATTTGGATGGCGAATATCTACCGAAAGTCGACAATTGAAATTGAGATAAATAATGTTACAATTCAATAGTTCAATTGTTGCTGTTTCATACAACAATTCAATTGTTCCTTAAGCATACAATAGTTCCATTGTCCCTGTATGGATGGACAGAGTTTGCAGCCGTATATCCGCAGCGCCTGTCATTTATTTTCTGATACGGTAATTTGGAAAATAAAAATAGTGAAGGCGAGTAGTTTATTATTTATTGACGATAGACGTGTTATAAAATACTAAACATTGTAGGTCGAAGAATTTAATGTAAAAGAAATTGTCGAGAAAATATGAAAATATTATGAGGTTATTACAAAAATACCGCAAAGGATGCACTAGGCGGAGGGCGATGCGCGGCGTCAATGTCCGAGTGCATCCTTTGCGGTATTTTCGTAATAACCTTATTATTATATATCTTACATTCTTGATTGGGGCATCAAAATGTCAGAGTAGTGACTGTTGTCGTGCAATGTCAACAATTTTTCTTCCGCTTTTATCGCGCCAGTGCAGTGTGGAACGCTATCTCGGACGCGCTTCTGCAAGTTTTGGAGTGTGTGCACTACACACACAAATACATACGTACAGAGCTAGCACGCGCGAGACTTGCTCTTGCACTCGTCCAATGGGTCCCTTGAAACAGTTCTGCAGTGAACGCGCAGATACTGCCGCAGGGAATGGGGTGCCTTGAAACCGTACGTGTTACGGACCGGGCGTTCCGTACGGCTTTTTAGCGCACGCAAAATTCTATTGTTCTCGATGGTAGATGTATAATAATGCATATGATTATGACACTGTGTCGGAGTATCGCTTGCCATTCGCTACAAGTGTGTAACACGTACGCGACGCAATTTATTTATCATGTTACGTTCACCGATAGCTCAGCTTCCAAATGCTCGATTAGAGGCTAGGAAGAATGATTAAAGGACATGTAAATTTGTATGCTATTAGCACAAAGACGATTAGTACGACAAGTTGCAGAAAGACCCTATCACTACTTTTGAAATGAAATACGAATGATTTTTATCAGATTTACAGTTCTTCAAGCATAGCCAAGACTTGTACACCGTTACATTCAACGTTGAATAAAACCATTCAAAACCTTCAGAATGATAAACAAGGATAAAATAGCACCAGTGCCTGTATAATATCACAGAGTAATATCAGACAGAGTGGCAACAGCTATTGTTTAAGGCGTGAAGCGGTTACGTAAGCAATCCATGTTTGCCTCGCCTCACGAAGCTCTTGGCTCTCTTTTCTGAAGAGTGCCGACCATGCACCCTTCGGTAATTTTCGGATTTTCACCAATTGTTCAGCGAAAGTATGTTCGACAAAGCTTGTGTTGTTGTTGTCGTGTGGTGCTGATCGGAATTGATGTGCTGGCGAAAACGGAAGTGTTTTGAGCTTCAGGAAAGTGGGTTTTACCGTTTTAAAAATTCCTCTCATATTTTTATGAATATATAATGAGTGTGTTGAACCAAATTTGAAAGTCTTTTATCGATACTGTCTGGTTTTACTTAATGGTTTACGGTCAGTCATACCGTCTTTTACACGTGGCGCCAAGAAAGGACATGTTTATGAAACTGCTGGCGTGTTATGTTTTGATTGGCGTGAGGCAGTGTTTCTGGCCTGAGAGCTCACAAAGTAACCATGGTTGCTACGCGACTGGCAGTACGATGCCATCTCGTCGTATGTTTCGCATAATCTCGTGTAATTATCAACCACAAACCAAGCCTCCAAAAAGTTTAACACCTTTTAAGCTCATTTTAATATGAAAAGCCAATAGTCTGCAGAGACGACCATGGAACAAAGGCATGCAAGTGTTGCCACTCTGTCTATGATATTACTCTGTATAAAATGGATAAAACAACAGTACCAGAAAACGTCAGATAAAACACTAGGTGTAGAGGAATAAAACTTGGTACTTGTCTCTAGATCTAATGAATGAAACATTCAACTCATGCAAAATATTTGCCGACTGGCTTCGTTATTTTTCTCATTTTTTCGTCTTTAACAAACTTAAGAATCAGAATATTTTACTATGGTCTCTGTTGAACTTGTTGTTGAACATTTCAAGGTAGCAGAACAGTCTCTATTTTTAGCTGGACTGACTTAAACTTCCTTATTTGCTGCCGATGACACAAACATCTATCTCGATGATGCTTCATTGTGTTATTAAAAATATTAATTCAAATTTCAATTCTTGTATTTTAAACTCATCAACTTCAGTTTCAGCAACTAGGCAGTATAAAAAGTATTGGTATTTCATACCTCAGTGACCTCCATGCATTAACTAAATATTATGTTATTGTTACGGAGGAAATTTGCTCACCAGAAAACTTTCATTGGGCTACAATGTTCAGTACGCATTACAGTTACGTGAACCGACTTTGTGAATTTTACGTAACCAGACTTCATGAATTCAGACAGTTATGTGTTGTCTGTCGCAGTTTTCAATTAACGCATAACTGTCCGAATTCATGACGTCAGGTTACGTAAAATTCACAAAGTCGGTTCACTTAAACTGTAATGCGTACTGAACTTTGTACCCCACTGAAAGTTTTCTGAGGAGCAAATTTCCTCCGTAACATTATTACAGCACAATAGAAGAATGACAAATACGTCTTGCATCTAGCGAAGTTAGGGTGACAATTAGGGCACATTTTCATTCTTCATTAATCAATGAATATCTCACCTAGTGCTGTTTCAACAAAATAAATAATATGAGGGTGAAAGTGATCGAACGTTTACCGGGGTTGGAGGGGTGGGGGTGGAATATATAGACTGGGTACTAGCTAACTCGTGCCTTTTCCAACCTGCCCGGAACCAACTCGCCCGATGCCAACTCGCCTAATACCAACTCGCCCGCTATCAATTCGCCTGATACCAACTCGCCCGAAACCAATTTGTGGTTTTTTATGACTACCTCGTCCTGACAAATCATCGACTCCAAATAACGTCCGACCGGTCTTCATGTGCATATGTGGTCTTTCAGTTTTTACCTCTATGGTCAGACGCGATATTCACGACGCAAGATACTTGAAATCGACAACGATAGTCTGCAAAAACTGCACGTGCAGGACATGGCTAATGCAAAGCTATAATTGCTTGGGTGATACAATACCGAGTATGATGGCTTTCACTACCGCGTACAAAACGTTGAATATATGACGTATTTGAACTTATTTTGTCATTTCTACATTGGAGAATAACGCGTTCTTCGAAGAGGAGAACTTTCTTTCGCTAAGATGTGGTGGATTGCATTGTGGCGAAAAACACCCCGCGTGTAATGGCGAAGTTTTGACTGGCGCCTGTCAACTCCGTAAAACTTTACAACACAAGGTACGTGGAATCTATA
Organism: Ptychodera flava; assembly: GCF_041260155.1. Classification (NCBI taxonomy): domain Eukaryota; kingdom Metazoa; phylum Hemichordata; class Enteropneusta; family Ptychoderidae; genus Ptychodera; species Ptychodera flava. The sequence continues at coordinate 19,405,332 of NW_027248277.1, read as the reverse complement.
ACAGCAGATATAATGTTACTACATGTACATCGCAAACAACGGGCGAGTTGTCGGCGGGTTTGAATCAGGTGAGTTGGTTCTGGGCAGGTTGTAAAAGGTACAAGTTAACTGTCATGCGGAAAGATTTCGTGTTACACTGCCGCCTGGGAGATTCAAAATTACGGGTTTAAATTTAAGCCCATGCTACACAATTAATCTCGTTGATGTATAAATATGGTATAGATAATCTATCTTTATTCTAAGTTTTGTTTGAAAAAGAAAATTCTGCATTGTTATAAAGTGCAACTTCGATCCTGGCACACGACAATCATATAAAGAGATCGGTGGAAAAATGAGTAATGGTTGGATCACGTGATCATTGCTAAGGGCTATATTGTGTATAATCACACCCTTGTACTTACAGAAAATTTTACGAAATACTTATCGTGCTAGCACAGACATTTTAAAAGTTCAACAAATAATATACCCAGGTCCTCTGGGGTGAAGAGTATTGCGAACAGCAAAACAAGCGTTTGCGAAATTGCTAACAACACTCCCGCGCACTCAGGCTGTTGCAAATCATGGATCACGGTCACTTTGTTGAATGACCGTACATGACGTAACCGACAAAGCATTGAAATGCAGAGCCCATTGACAATGAATAGTTGACCTGTGTTACAGGCACCTGAGCTGCAACTTTTGGCATTATTTTCATGATTTTATATTCAGATTAAAATTGGTTCATAGAAATGTTCTTACTCAGGGATGTTTACTCTAGTATAATTATCCACTGAGTGGGACTTCATGGTGCACGGGCATTATGCTGTTCTAAATGATGCGTGTAAACATGATTTCGTATTTTAGTTTCCGTTTGCCGCTGGAGAAATTACATCGTGATTTAAAAAAATAAAAGCCTTAACAAAAATGAGGTATTATTAATACAAAAGAAACAGTCGCATTCTGCTGGTTCACCCAACTGATTATTCTTTCTCTCATACCCGGTCACTCTGCACCGCACCGCGGCATGCACGGCAGAGTTCTTACCAGCGTGTATTTACCGCAATCATGAAGAGCGTATTCGAAGTGCAGCGGAGAATGACGATGGTACGTTGCTATGACTGCCGTGTACATAAGCGCGGTGGCTGGAATGGAACGTGCACGCGACGACAGCTATGCACGCGAGCGCCTCTGAACTGTCGTCTGCTGTCCCGGCCTTTGGCTGGTCCCCGCCTCAGTGACAAGCACAAAGAGGCAGGTAACGGGAAACCGCCATGTATCGAATTACGAAATCTGATTGGTTGAATCATGGGGCGCTGTCATTGGCTGTTCAATTTTACTTTGAAGTAAAGCTAAAATTATCAAAGCAAACGTGGCTAGAATTTAACCAAGGATTTAATTTACATTCTTACAAGTTTTGAAATATTGGCAGGTACCAGATTAGACTGAAAAGCACGAGACGAAAAATGATGCACTATGTGCGGGCATGCGCAATTAACAACTTCCGGGAGACCAAAAACTGTCTCATTTCAAAATGGCGGTTTGCCGGTATCTGCGTCTTACTACGTGCTGCGTCTAGACACGTGAGACGCAGTGATCAGCGAATCCCGGCCTCAGAAATGTATATGATACAAGGGTATGCTCATATGAACATGGAACCTGACGATGTGCGTTACAAAAAGGGGGGGGGGGGACAGGGGGGGGGTACAGATACTATTACCCTCTAAAACGTCCACAAAAGGTAAAGATTTTTTTTTATTGTTGCAATGTAACTCACTGACGATAGAAAGTAAAATATAGAATGAAAACAAAGAAAAAAATGTGAAAATGTAACCCTTGACCTGCCAGGCTTGTTCACGTTCAGTACGACCAAAACAGACTGAGTAAAAAGAAATGCACATTTGAAATAATCTTTCGGGTTCTATTGAAAGGCTTTCACTAAAACTGAAAAAAACTTAAATGTTCTTCTTTGGAATATTATATTGGAAGGTTTTTACTACGAAGAGAAATAAAAAATATGTCCTTTCTTCTGCGCATGACGAAACCACAGAACGGCATTTGCTATTTTAGCGTATTTTGCGACGTTCGAACATCCAAAGTCGCTACCGGATAACGGCAATTTGTAACGCACATAGTCAGCATTAGCGATGCATTTATTCTTGGTCATATTTCGAATATCTACTACATGTCTGTCATTTTCATAACTTGATGTGTGCTACGATGCCATTTCAAATTTCATACGTCGTTTTCGAGACGGAATTCGACTCACACCATCGGTAAATAATGTCGTCCAGAAATGATTTGCACACCCTTGTGTATATATGCCATTGGGCGCCGTAAAATAAATTCTTTGTTTGCCCTCCGCGTGCGGGTAGGTTTTTGGACGAAAGATGAAAAACAAACACAGATCGTATGCTCGAAAATACGACGCGTTGTGTCCTTCCTTTGTTGGCAATGTCGCAGCAATTTACTTAAATGTCGCAAAAACGCAAATGTCGTACGATCGTTTCGATACCTACCTATCGTAAAAGGGTACATAAACCGCTGTACGTACAGTGTACATGTGCACCTCCTGTTGTAGCGGACTGCAGGACACCGTAAGGCCGCGTTCAAAAAAAATGGTGAGGGGGGGGGGGCTGGAGGAATCGCGATTGAATCTTATTTTTTTTCAGATCCCCCCCTCAATACCCTCAAAAATTTCAAGTCCCCCCCCTCGATACCCTCAAAATTTTTAAGTCCCCCCCCCCAAATTACCATATAGCCGCATATTAATTAGGAATGCACGCAGAGTAAAAAAAACATGTAATGTGTCGTTCTGCACGCAAATGTTCAACACTACCTCTTATCAGCAGGTTGTAGAGCCATATACCTAGGGCAAGTTCTTAGATTGATTCATTTTTAAATGCGTCAGTGAACTTTTTGGATTTCCCAGTCTAAGCCGACTTGAGTTTATCCAACTCTGGCCAGTTCAATGGCACCAGCTGAAAAGCACACAAAATGACAATCATGAGAGAGTATGAAAATTGTGTATTCCTAGCTACGTTTAACCAAATTGTGAAAAAATGAGCACAGTGACCTACCGAGAATTTTTTTTTCAAAAGTACAAGACATATGTACAACTTAGATGCCACTTATAAAATGTTTTACAAAATTGACAATACTGGAAGGTTAAAATATTCCATGAAATTAATGTTTTAATCTCAGAAATTTTGGGTGTAATAATGGCAAATTTGATAAAAAATAAAAGATTCCATTTAGTCACACATTTTTCCATTTAAATTAGAGTCTTTACTGTTCAAAGTTTTACTTTTGTGTTATTGGTACAATGAGATGTGAAAATTTCATTCACTGCATGAACTTGAAATGAATGGTTTTATATATTGATTTTAAGTGATTTTAGAAAAACGGACTTTTCATCGTACATTTGTATAAGATCAAGTATGGTGACCCCATCTTTTTTCTCTAATATTTGATTCTTCTCATATGCCAGAATTCAAATATCCATGGTAACTGTTAGTCCCTAGTCTTCTATGCGTTGCTCTCTGGCTGGATCTTGTGTACAAGTAGATGTATGTTTCACTGTCAATTGAGTGTCCTATGACCGAAACTCTTCTTAAACTACATCAGAGTCAGAGCTACATGTATCACTGTCACTGCCAGTATGTAGTAGCAGGGCAGTAGTTGTATTAACTTTTTATTTGACAATATTTTTGTTCAGTTTATACAATTGTGTTCTTGTTCTACTCCCTACAGAATGTTGAGCTATCCAGTATTCAGCTTGCCAACACAGCCTACGTGTACCGTGCATTTGCATCATTCAATTATCACCAATATTTAGACAAACGGGCTTTGTTGACAAACTGAATATTGTGTTTTTCAGCAGCATGCTGTAGAGAGACACCAAGAAACTGTGTTTGATACATTGCATAGAAATATTGAAAAATTATCAACAGTTGTAGCTCCTGCCCCATTACAAGGCCAACTTGTTCTACGAAAATTTAATGGCATTCATACATTTTTAGACTTTTTTGAGATTAAAGACATAAAATATGACAAAACGGTTCTAGATTTTGTTTAATTATTACTAACATTCGAACCATTGGACGACATCAAAATGTTGGGAGTCAAAATATTTTCAGGTCCCCCCCCTCAATACCCTCAAAAATTTTCAAGTCCCCCCCCTCGACTACCCCAAAAAATTTCGAATCCCCCCCTGAATTCCTCCAGCCCCCCCCCCTCACCACTTTTTTTGAACGCGGCCTAAGTGAAGATCGATCGACCGTTTCACAAGTTATTTCTCCTCCAAGTTTCCAAATCGCGGAAGTGCGCGATATTGGCTTGGTCTCCATACAAGACGGATCGAAAACAATTCTTGACTGGTTTAGCTTCGAATAAGGAATGGAACTGAATTTCCATCAGCTTCTGCGCGATCCGCGATTGATCACGATGTGCCTATGTGATCTGCACCGTGGCAAGCAGTTACCGCTGGTGAAATGTTCGTTGTTGAATGCTCCAAATAGTTCGTACGCAGTATAAGTTGCTCTTACTTTGAACATTTTTGGGTGCTAAAAACGATGTGGTCATTTTAACAGCGTGTTCATTTTTAGCCGGATGCCGGCCAAATTGACCGGCTACTTTCGTATTTTGGCCGGCTACTTTTCAGCACTGTTTCGCTCTCTGGCCCGAAATTCTGGTTTTGATAACAATATTGTGATGTTTTTTGGTGGTCTTGCAAGCCGGAGATAATATTTAAGAAGTGCCGATGTGGCTATATCATGTAGTCTAGCAATTTACGCGGTGAACTTGTTGCTATCACTGTAGTTCCGTGATCAGCGAACGTTATAGCATACTGGGAATTAATCGCTCTCGAGGTCAACCTTGCTTGCCCGATCACAAGCAGAATTATTCCGACGTTCACGTCGGGTATAGCCGATACAATTACGTTATGCCCGCGAATAGCCGACCATTTCGAGTGAAGCCGACTTTTGTTTCGCTCAAACCGGAAGAGAAAGTCGACGCTTGAGAGCTTTTTTTTCTGCGTAAGGTATAGAGTAAGAGTAGGGCCTTGTCTGATGGGTTTGGTAGGTTTTTGATCGAATCTAAAGCGACCAAAAGTTACTGAGTCTTATTTTTCATACTTTGAAACGCCATGTCAATCCATCCGTGGTCAATCACGATGCCAATATTCAAGTCGATCGACATCGCGTTTTGTGGAGGGGCGTGGTGCATCGCTGAAGAGAAAGTCGACGCTTGAAAACTTTGATTTTCTGCGTAAGAGTAGGACTTTGTCTGTTGGTTTTGGGAGGTGTAGATGAAATCTAAATAAACAAAAAATTACTTGGTCTCACTTTTCGTACTTTTGAAACGCTACGTTGATCACAGTGTCAAATTTCAGGTCGACCAATATCGCGTTGTGTGTACTGTCTTACAATTGACTGCCGGTGCTTTGTACACACACGGTGCAGTACAGGCTGGCGTTCGGTGTCGTTAGTTTGAGGTTTTATCAAACATGAACACTGAAATTTATATTTCTTTTCAATTATATTCAACATCACCAAAAAATCCATAATCAGCTTGCAGATTCGTTTATTGTGAAATTAGTACAGTGAATTAAAATCACTGAAAATTGTGTTCCTATAATTCATTGAATTGAATAAACTGTTTGATTTTACTGTATCTTCAATCAAGTTTATTTAAATCAGTAAAAAACTTTGTATAGCCAGGCTGGTCAGGATTCTAGCGGATCATTTTCTGGGTTTTGAAAACCCCTATTCTATGATGCATTTCAAAATGTTTGTTCAAGTCATGAGCTAATATGATTCTACACAACAGTCTGGTGAAATTTTGCTATTATCCTTGTCAACTGGATACAGTTGACAGGCCCGAGTGATATCAAATTAATTTTTCTGACGTTTTTAAAAACTGTATCCCTTGAAAACATGTTGTAATTGACAATGATAATGATTATTCTGTATGCTGAAATGGTCTTTAATTATACTGTACAAGAATGCACAAAATTACTCCAAAATGTCTTCAAAATTTAAAAATTTCTTGCCCACAGGGACGGGGGACCCCGTCCCTGAAACCCTCCCCTGTGTGTATGTTGGAATAGCCTTTTATACACTGTATAAGAATGCATGAAATTGCTCAGAAATGTCTTCAATTTAAAAAATAATACTTGAACACCCCCTCCCCCGGGGAACCTGGTTGCACACAGAAGCTAACCGCCTACTTTTCTTAATTTTCCGCCTACTTCAAAATTTTTTGAGAACCTGAATTTTATAAGTCCGGATTAGAATTCAGTTTTCAAAAATAGCAATGGCCATTCGGCATTGCTGTCTGGACAAGCAGAATATTCAGCATTTTAGTATGCAATAGCGCTGATCATTTAACGTCATTTTTCTTTCATTAATATGCAAAAATTTGTCCGCATTTTCGGCAAGAACGATGAAATTAAAACCTGCTAGTGTCATAATGCATACAGAAAATCACACTAATTCATATGAATTTATGGCTCAGACTACAAGTTGCAACAACGACCGCGCATGCAGTAACACAATTTGTCCGATTTTCAGGCAGCGGTGTTTGAAGTCGCGCGCGCAGCTATATATAGTAACAAACCTGACACCGAGATCAGCGCTATTAGAATTCGGATAAAAGACTAGTTGATACACAAAATTCAGAATAAATAGCCTTTAAAGTTACAGCTAATGGAGCATTTAACTCAACAGAAACAGTGCTCAGGACTTGTATTTATTTGACACTTAAAAAGGAGGATTTGTACTCAAGGCTGTTATGATTTGCTCAGCTACCCACTCTTCTTACTGCAAAAATTCTAATTGTATGGAAGAGATAGTAGTTTCACCTTTTACCAAGATGTTTAGCATTTGTTTTCTGAGTGACAACTATACTTTGTTATACTCAGTAACTTTTTCAGTTTAATATGTGGAATTTTCAGGTTTTGCAAGAACACCTTTTTGTTGTAAGCTTACCCCAACATTTCGAAATTTATAGTGTTTCGTTGGTACTATATACACTTTATACTTCTCGGTAGACACGCTTGATAGGTGCCGTCCAAGATACGCTTCTCCATTGTCTAAATGCCCCTGACTACTCTTTGGACGTTGTGTCCTCCTGCCCTGTCTGTTGTATTTTTCTCTCTTGTCCTTTCCCGTATTATTTTAGAATGGGATTTTAAACTAAGTTTAAAGCTTGGTTGTGATCATATGATAGATGTAAATTAAAGATGAAAGAAAGAATGCGGTCGATGTGGTCGCTTGTGACGTTCCCGTAGACACGTCCGACCTTGATCTGGTTTTGTAGCTAAGTCGGCATTTCAATCTGAACGGCATTCTGTTATAAATTTCTTACACAGTTATCATCAAAGTTCGTATTTACATATAAGCTGCTTAGTTTATTCAGACTATCAATTCAGAACAACAGAGTGCCCGTGCATGGTGAGGTTTCAGTGGCTCAAGACAAATAATAAACGGATGCCGCACCCAAATATGGCCACCTCCATACAACTACATGATAAACAGCGTACATTGCGCATGTATACATTTGAATCTTTTCAAATACAACATGGCGCAACCCATTGAAAGAACAGGAATGGGATTCACTCCATTTTGATAAAAAATTGTCCGTTTTTCACATGGCAAGATTTTGGAAATGGCGAAGAGAAGAGTCGCTCATTCGATTGGTCTCAGCCGAAGTCTGTCCCCTGCCGTCTTTACTTACGCCAACGTCATAAGTATTGGTTACAACCGTTACTTAGTCTCCAAACTGTTCTTTCAACTTTTAAACTCTAAATAATTCTTGACTGTGTGTTAAAAAACCAGAATACCAGTAAAGGACTGGGAAGGTATCCTGACATTTACACACAGTAAGGATTTGTTCATGCTATTGTTATGGTCGTGTATAGGAAAAAAAGGAAAAAAAACCCCTGAAATCAGAGTCAGTATCAGACAAAGAAACCTGATTTTTACAAAAGAGTTATTTGAAAAAACAAAACAAAAACCAGTTGATTAAAGAACTAGGGTTTGCATAGATGAAAGACATTCCTTTAATAACAATAGGGGGTTGTCTATTACGACGGGACTGTACATGTTTCATTTTCCGGAGGTGGAAAAGTTTTCCTAAAATGTGGATCAGTAGAAACCCCGGGGTACCAAATCCCAACAAATTATTACAAAATAGATATACTGCTAAATAGTATACACAAGTCGTTGTACTCAATTGACCTGTTCTGTAACTTGTATGGCAGTAAGCTATCTGTAAACTTCGAAGACATTACTCGGGATGCAAGCCAAAGTCTTTGAAACGTTGGCACTTTGTACAATGGTTTGTGTATGAAAACACACGTTTTTTGATAAAATAGTTTACGTTTATCTAATGGAAAACGTGATTTGTTTCAGAAATAATTAATGCCCTTGGAAACAGTCACAAGTTTACTGGCAGGTAACCCCACTCGTGGAACTTACATCGAAAAGGCGGAGACGAGTTCATAATCATCAAAGATGGTGCGATGATACTAAGCAAAGATGTTCTTGTCTGGAAATATTTGGATGGCGAATATCTACCGAAAGTCGACAATTGAAATTGAGATAAATAATGTTACAATTCAATAGTTCAATTGTTGCTGTTTCATACAACAATTCAATTGTTCCTTAAGCATACAATAGTTCCATTGTCCTGTATGGATGGACAGAGTTTGCAGCCGTATATCCGCAGCGCCTGTCATTTATTTTCTGATACGGTAATTTGGAAAATAAAAATAGTGAAGGCGAGTAGTTTATTATTTATTGACGATAGACGTGTTATAAAATACTAAACATTGTAGGTCGAAGAATTTAATGTAATCTATGCCCCAAATGCGCACGCAAAATTCTATTGTTCTCGATGGTAGATGTATAATAATGCATGTGATTATGACACTGTGTCGGAGTGCCGCTTGCCATTCGCTACAAGTGTGTAACACTACGCGACGCAATTTATTTATCACGTTACGTTCAGCGATAGCTCAGCTTCCAAATGCTCGATTAGAGGCTAGGAAGAATGATTAAAGGACATGTAAATTTGTATGCTATTAGCACAAAGACGATTAGTACGACAAGTTGCCGAAAGACCCAATCACTACTTTTGAAATGAAATACGAATGATTTTTATCAGATTTAAGGTTCTTCAAGCATAGCCAAGACTTGTACACCGTTACATTCAACGTTGAATAAAACCATTCAAAACCTTCATAAGGATAAACAATGATAAAATAGCACCAGTGCCTGTATAAAATGGATAAAATTACAGTACCATAAAACGGCAGACAAAACACTAGGTGTAGAGGGCTACAAGTTGGTACTTGTCTCTAGATCTAATGAATGAAACATTCAACTCATGCAAAATATTTGCCGACTGGCTTCGTTATTTTTCTCAGTTTCTCGTCTTTAACAAACTTAAGAATCAGAATATTTTACTATGGTCTCTGTTGTCCATTTCATACGACGACCAGCGAAAGTGTAATATATCTACATCTAGTAGAAACTTAGGAAAAAAATCACACAACTACATCTTAAATGTCCTTACACTGCAAATGTTGGGGCTTGAAAAGTGACCGGTGCAGGATTCGAACCAACTCTCCCGAATTCAGGTTGGATGCTGACGATGAATGAGCTATCGGATCAATTCAAGTTGGTTTGACGTGCATTGTCCTGCAAGGGTCGCGATCGATGGGGGGGGGGGGGGGGTCAGATTTTGATTTTTTCTATTTTTTTTTTTTTTGATTTGATCATAATTATTAATATTTTGGAGGGGGTGTGGAAATCTTCTGGAATAGCAATATTGTAATTGTTATAGCTGACTATGATGGCGCCCTTCCATATAAGACATTTTGCGTGCATGGGACTGTGAGTGAATGAGACTTTTCTGTCAGTCTGCTCAGAGCAATTGCTGAATACACACGGTGAGTAAAACCTCAGCATTTCAGATATTTAAAAGTTACAAGCTATCAATTATATTCACTTGGATGGGCCAGTACAATTGTAAAGGGCGTGATTTTTTTTTCAAAAGAAACATACTTTAGGGTTACCCGATCATTTTCAAAGTATCTATAATGTGAAAAAACCCTGTTTAGTGTATATTACGATCCCGGGAAACACTAGACAGGATTATGCGGTCGTCTTTGTTCTTTCAAGTCATTTCTCTTCCAGCTGAATGCAAGAGTTCTCTATCTTCTGCGCACTTTGCGTTGATATGTACGAATATATTGGCAAAGTATTTCAAACATTGTCACTGCGTAGTTGTTAGAGTACCTCCGTATTATCACTGAGCTAGGCTACCTCCTCAGTATCACTGAGCTGGATTCCGGACTTAACTATGATATTGTGTCCTTGAGCAGGGCATTTGTAGTTCTTTGCTTCTCTACTTGTATTAGCAAGGAGCAGCGGGAATCCAAACGCCCGTGACATTGGTCACTTTCATAACCGATTGGAACTAATTTGGGAAAATTGGATGAGAGTAATTATTAGGAAAATGTAACGAAATGGAAATTTTACGGCTGAAATTTTACAAAATGATAGAATAGTGTAAAATTGAAATATTGTTCTCATCGAACAAAACAACGAAAACACAACGATAATTGTATACCTCTTTCATCGTATTCATTTACATGAAAAAAAGTTTATTTTTGTGTAAATGTACTAAAGAAACGAGACAAAATGCTTAAAATTCTCTAATTAACGTCTTTTGAGTCAGGGCACTTTTGAAATGCCCCTGACTTTTTCGTGAATTTAAGGCTTCATAAACATTAAATTGAGTCAGGGCACATTTTAAATGACCCTGACTGACTAAACTGTAAATCAATCGAAAATCTTCATTTTGGTCGAGGAAAAGTGACAAACTGGGATTATTACTAGTGTTTCAGTGATGAAGAAACTACAGACAAACTCTCATATTTTTATTTAAATATGAATATTGTTCATATGTTTTGAACAATATTGCATTAGATACTATTATGCGCTGATTCTTACTCATAACATTTCAACAGAATCGTAAATTTTGAATAAAATTTTAAAGATGGTTAGCAAATATGGTGTAATATTAGACAAATTTCTAAAATTCTTGAGAAAATGTGCCTATCCAATTATCCCAATTTAGTTCCAATCGTGTTTTTTCATAACCCCTTGTACATAGCTATGTGTTCTAGCGTTTACTTTGAGGGGAAGGTCAGTATATTCAGAAATGCAGTTTTTCTACAGGAAACTGCATCCATGTAAAAAGTCTAAAGTTCTGTGTGAATGTGAGTTATGATAGCAATCCGAGACATTCAATTGTGTGAATATGGTGAGAATCAGCTTACGTAAGGGAACAAGCCAATACGTGTTAGCCTTTTCAGCGGAAATCAGAGACAATGCTTTGTAGAGATGGCTATTTATTATTATTATTATTATTATTATTATTATTATTATTATTATTATTTATTATAAAGCCTTCAAAAGAAGAGAAATACAAAAACTAATACTTTGACAATTTAAAAATCAGGTATTAAATGAAAACACTCGGTACAAGACAAAAAAAAATCCCAAGTTTAAGGTCTTAATAACATATTAAGAAGATGACGACTGTGTAAATCTTGTGCAAGTAACAACTGGCGAATGCTGTCAGTCAGCCCATCTGGCCTTGAACATGTTTTCATATTTTTAAGGATCGATTGAGAATATCGCTTGTCAAAAATATACCGCAAAAGTGAAATACCATTTCTGACACAAATTCTATTAACACGTGATACTAAATCAGTGTGACCATGCAATCTACCACATAAATGCATATTCAAAAGATGCAGGTAAAAACAACGTGCACGAGATTTATTACTGAAGATGGATTTTATCAAATCAAGAGAACTGATTTCAAGAGACGTATCAATTTTCATAACATTAATTGCCTTCAGGAAAGAAGTACTTCTACAATATTTATGAATGCCAAACCCAGCTTTTAATAATTTTGACTGGATTTTTTCGGCCTCATTAATTGATGATTTAGACATGTGTACACAGTTAATACCGTACAATAAAACTGGTCTTATGGCAGCTTTCCATACATAAGCGAGTACATTACAATCAATATGGCCATTACTGAATCCAGCGCTTTGAAGTCCATAAAAAGCTTTCCTACATGCATTTATTCTATTTCTGATGTGATCATTAGGATTAGACGATGAAAGTGTAACACCTAAATATTTCACACTTTCGCATTCATCCAGTCTTACACCACTCAGTAACCATATGGATGTGGTGTGAGTGTACACTTACCGAAAATAACACAGCTTGTCTTTTTAGGATTGAAACACAAGCCATGATTTGTAATATATTTGTTTGCAATCTCGATCATATTTTGAAGACCAGTAACAGAAAGGCTAGCTAACAATAAGTCGTCAGCATAACAAAAAACATTAAAAGACAAATTATTAATCCTGATACCTCCAACACATGACGACAATTCATCCACTAAATCTTGATAAAACAAATTGAAAAGAGAAGGAGACGATAATCCTCCTTGACGGGTACCTACAGACACAATAACTGGTTCACTCAAACTAGAACCCCACTTAATTTGTACGCTTAAATGCCTATACCAATACACTAAAATCTTCCAGCAATGATTAGGAAGTACATCCATCGCTTTATAAAACAAAACATCATGAGGTACAGCATCAAAGGCTCCCTCTGCATCTAGAGAGCAAGTATAAACTGTCGATCCTCGTTTGTTACAGTATGAATTACATCATTTGCTAAGGCTGCAGCAGTGGCAGTTCCTCTACCAGTAACAAAACCAAACTGTAAATCACTAAATTCATGTGACCGGAAACATCGAGAATATAAAGTTCAATAATTTTCGAAAATGTACAGGATAAGGTCAAAGGTCTATAATATTAATGTTTTGGTACTACAGGATCAAGTGTCGATTTCTTTAACAAAGGGATAAGTAAACCTTTAGTAAATGACAAAGGAACAATACCAAATTTAAAACAGATAGAATACATTACACTCATTGATAAATAACCTTAGAGTTAATGGAATATTTCAAATGTTCAGACATTATACCGTCTGCTCCGGGTGCACAGCCAGATCTCAGCTTCTTTATGTACGTAACGAGCATAGATTCAGACATAACAAAGTCAGAAAAGGTAACATCCATTAGGCTGGTGCATTTATCTCGAACCTTAAGTTTGGCAGTCGACATAGCCTCACTAGTACAACTAGTCATACTAAATTACTGGTGAAGTGATCGTAGAACTTCGTAATGTTAATACTGGCATCGTTAGTTTGAGATGTATCATGTTTTGTCTTACGAATGCAATTCCAAAATTTCCTTAAACTACGACAAGTATACAGTGAGTTAAGTAAACGAGAAACGCCATTTATCTTGCTATTCATTGCTCGATTACATGAATTCCTGTATGTCTTTTTCGCTGCTTTGTAGCATAAATAAATTTGTCCACTACGAGGTCTGCCACAGGATTTCCATATGCTAAACCAAAAACGTTGCCTATTACGTGTCACAAGACAATCATTATTCCACCAGTTGTTTTTCTTGAAACGGCCTTTATAACGTTGATGAGTATCAGAAACAACCTTCTTACATGAATTATGCATGATATTAGTGACGTCATTACACATGGTATCTACAAGTTTACATGCTTCATCTCTGCTCTTAACATCCTCAATATTACAAGTCTTTAATGACATAGCAGCCCGAGTAACATAATTACTATAGGCAGAACATATTCTGTCATCAGACCAATTAACAGCAGGATATTTGCGTGTTCTATCAAAGTTATCATCAGTACCACCATATGAAGCAGAATTAAAAGAGAAATGAAGAGTTGTACATAACGGAAAATGATCACTTACATTTAAAGACAAATCAGACATTATAGTACAGTTCTCAATGATATCCATTGACATACCAGAACAGAAAACATGATCAATATAAGATTTAGAAATCTCGTTAAAATATGTGTATGTAACGTTTTGTGCAAAATTAAAGTTAGCTACTTTGAATTCATTGTTGCATAAAAAATCATACAATATATAGCTATGTTTTGTAAATGGGTGTTTCCGGTACCAGTTTTTATTGAGTTGACTTCCACTGGGTAATGAAGCATTCATATCACCAACGACCATTATAGGCGACAAATCCACGTTATCAATTGCAGATTGTAAAATATCTAACGTTTCGCACAAAAGATCGATTTGCTCAGAATGACCATTATAATAAGGCAAGTACACTCCAAAGATTGTTAGAATAATTCGTCCGCTAGCAATCAATTGAACACCAGATATTCTATCAGAGTCAACAGCTATTGGTTTATAAGAGATACCTGGAAATCTTTTTGCAATGAAACCAATACCGCCGTAAGGACGGCCGGACATAAGTTCTTCCGGATTAATACTAGATTTCATATGTAACCATCTGTTTTTGTCAATAAACTGCTATTAAGACTTGACAATTCCTGAGACGTGAGCCAGTGTTCGCTGACAAACAAAAGATCACAATTATTGTCATTTAAAATGTTGTCAATAAGACCATAAGATGATTTCAAACCCTTACAGTTATAAGAGCAAACACTAAAATCCATTTGATATATATCGAAATTCTCAATGTCAGAAAATAACAAAATATTTACATGACCCGGGGGTTTGGTAACGTCCTCTACCAGACCTCTCAAGCTGGTTATGTTGTTGTAGATAAGATTGATGAGCAGCATTATCCAACTTGAGCGTTGAATGATGATGTCCTTGTGTATTAAAAGGATTATACGATTGATAGCGGTGACCTGGTGTGTTGAAGCGATTATACGATTGATAACGGTGACCCTGTGATTTCGGGCGATTATTACGAGCGAGAGCCGAATTCTGTGTTCTGTCCTTGTACGGTCGAATGCGAGTGCCTTTGGGCCAGTTGTTGCCATTAAAAACAATATCTTCGTCATCTGTGGAGTCCAAACATACACAAAAGGAAGACTGGCCTGGTATTCTACATGTTAATTTAATGACATCCGTGACATGAGACACTCCAATGCTATGAAGATGATTTCTAATGTCGTCAACAGAAGTTTGAATATCCAATCTACCAATATAAACCGCACAAATACGATTGCTGTGCTGCTCGATGACATTGGGCTCGATGAAATGAATCAATATTTAGAATCAGCTTGGCATAGTTGTGAATTCATTTTGAGTGTTCCGTCACTGCGTGAAAAGGCTATAATACAGAGTGTATTGACCCTGTATTTTGGCTGTATTTGCTGCAAATTCAGACAGATACAGGTAAATACAGCCATGTATTTATGGTAAATACAGGAAAATACAGCCTGTATTTACCTGTTTATGCACTGTTGATACATGGTAAATACATCTCCTGTATTTGCCTATATTTACTGTCAATAAAGGGCTACATTTGCCTGTATTTACGTGTATTTCGAGCCAATGTGCTGGCAGCGCTTCCTGCTTATTTTTCAGGATTTACATAAATTCAGATTAATACAGTTCTGTATTTATATACTGTAAACAATACTTCAAAATTTAAACTTTTATTTCCACACTAGAATTTATCAGAGTTTTAAAACTAAATACGCAATGGAATAAAAAGAGCCACTAAAACTGTAAACAATACTTCAAAATAGTTGTATTTTGCACAAATTTTGGAATTACTGCACTGACCTTTTGGAAATTTTTCTAATCTAGCATAGCACATTACCTTTTTGTTTGGAAAGAAAACAAGCAATGTTGCAGCTGAGAGATCCCCTTCGTGATATTGGCATGCAATCTCCATATAAAAACATGATTCAAGTGAAATTTCACAATCGTCTCGTTATTAATTCGACCATTTATTTCGGCGGTGTTAGTTTACTATTAAATTTGATCCGACGATTTAAAATCATAATCATTTTTGTGCTCGAATTACATGGGTTTTTACGGTGATATTAAGATCCTGTACACATTGACAACGCTGGGTTTTTACCCGCAATTGGGCAATTAAGCACAGGCGCTTGGCACATTGCTGGGATAATAATCGTATTTAATATGTAGAGTTGATTATTTAGTAAAAGAATCACGTATGTGAGATATTAGTGTAGGCCTATAGGCCTACATGTTGACTGGCATTATACCGAGTGGCTATGGCTGCCTGGCTCGGGCCAGGCGAACGCACTGCATAATCATCAATGTGTAGAATGTCTACATGACTTGATTATTTAATAAAGAATACGGTACGTGATATTACTGTACATGTCGGCTAGCTTAACCGAGTGTATTTCATTTGAATAAGCTTCCTGCAACGTACGCGTCCAATGAGAGAAGAGCAATTGAAAGACAATACGTCATCTACCAAGGGTTGTATGCACAGGCGCATACATTGCATGCAGCTTATTCAAAATGGCCGGCGCTGGGTTGGTGTGCCCAGCCGATTTTAGGACGATTTTTCGCCAGTAGCATAGGGTAAGGTATGATTTTAGGCAAAAGGGCCAGTCGGTTGATTGTTTATTCAACCACCTGACCGATGACCAGTTTTTATCACCGAAAACGCTCAGAGATCCTGAATTTCGCTGATTTATGAAATCGGGCGGTGAAAAGCTTTCATGCCTTGAGTTTAGGGGAGAACCATTTGATTTGGGGGGGGGGGGGGGTATGGAGGAAATGGGTATGGGAGCAAATTTTTTTTCCTGTCACTGTGACAGCAATTTTTTTTTTCTACTGTCAGAGCTGCATCAATTTTTTTTTTTCAAATGGAGTAGCAATGCAATTTTTTTTCTTTGTCATCAAGTTTGTGATGCGTTGTATAAGGGAGCTGTCATTATTTACGGCCTGAAACTCAGAAATTTCAAGTGACACCCCCCCCCCGTCAACCATGATGAATTTGAGTAACTCCCCTCTCTAACTCTGAAATTTTGACTGATCCCCCCCCCCAACTTAGAAAAGTTAAATACAAATACATGAATTTGTAACATTTACAAAATACAGCAACAGTAAAGACCTTTGAAATCCTGATGTACTCTGCTAGACTATCATCAGTTATCTCATGATGGTTCAAAAAAGGTGAACCCATCAAAATGAAATTGCAAGTCACAACAAAATAAAGATATAAAAGCTCACGCAGTATCGAACCATATAGTATATTGTTTAATTTGGATGGGTATTATGACAGGGTTTTCACTAGGATATCTGACCGGGCAGAATTTGAGAGTACAAGGGGAGAACATGCGAGAGGCTTAGGGGGAAAGTGTCACAGGGGCTTTCCCCTATCTTGCATGGAAATTTTTAAGATATTGATGTGTGCAATGGTGCAGTCTGGTGCAATCTGAGAGGTGTTTTTTAATTTTTTTACTAAGTGAAACTGTTAGAACACCTCAAGGGGGAGAGCACGAGAGGGGGTTGGAAATTTTGGGAAATTGATGTGTTTAATGGTGCAATCTGAGAGGAGTTTCAGGTTATTTTGCACTCGGTAAAACTGTTTGAAAATGACATTGAACACTGCAATATTTTTTTACATTATATGCATGATCAGTGTTTGTGTCACAATATTCAACAACCAAACAATGACAATACAATTTGTGAAAAACAGTTCTGTTTGCCAGAGACTGTAGATAAATAAATATACAGGAACGGAAAATCTGTGACCTTCTTGTGTCATTTCTCCAGCTGCCAGCTTCTAATGAAAAGCATGAATATGGTATGTTTAACTGTCAAAATGGTCATTGAACTGAGGTAAATGAAAACATGTTTCTGTGATAATAAAGGATGAATTCACAACAGTTCAGTTTTGTCCTAGATCCTGTGAAAATTTTGAGAAATTGATGTGCGCCACGGTTCAGTTTAGTGCAATCCGATAGGTATTTTAAATTTGTCTTTTACCAGTAAAACTGTTAGAAGACCCAAGGGGGGAGAGCACGAGAGGGGGTGCCCCCCTCTCGCATTTAAAATTTTGAGAAATGGATGTGTGCAATGGTGCAATCTGAGATGTGTTTCAATTTATTTCGCCAAAAAAATTTGAGAAACCCCGCCCCCTTCTTCTTCTCCACATTTTGAGTAACGCCCCCCTGAAGTTTTCAATTTTTTTAGTGACCCCTCCCTTGTATTTCATTATATTTGTTGTTCCTCAATTTTTCATTGTCAACTTGTACATCTTCCTAATATATTTATATTGAGAGAATAATATATTGATTTTAACACTAGTTTATTGACTCCTGTCTTGTGTTTTAAAATTTTCACAATTTACAGAAGTCAAAAAGTCTCCTTTAGATAGTGCCTATGCCATTGAGATATTGCAACAGAAAACATTGAGTGCACTGAGGTGTAAAGTAGACCTATGTAGTGCATGCTTATATCATAAGTGCTGGGAAAAAACATAAGAATTGCTTGTGGTAACAACAATTGTGCCGCCTATGGCGGCGCGCCGGCAAAGAATACATGAGAATAGGGTTTCCAAATTTTGCTAATTTCTGGTGCATTGTGACAATTTTTTTTTCACTTCTGTCTGTTATGACAATTTTTTTTTTCTCAGGCCATGACAGGATCAATTTTTTTTTCTTCTATCTCACCTGGCGACAATTTTTTTTCTCAAAATCCTTCATACCCCCCAGAAATCAAATGGTTTTCCCCTTATGTCTGTGCAGCAGTGGACAACGGGCCAAAGCCGGGCCAAAGCCCTGCAGCTACAGCCACTCGGTTAAGCTAGCCGACATGTACAGTAATATCACGTACCGTTATTCTTTATTAAATAATCAAGTCATGTAGACATTCTACACATTGATGATTATGCAGTGCGTTCGCCTGGCCCGAGCCAGGCAGCCATAGCCACTCGGTATAATGCCAGTCAACATGTAGGCCTATAGGCCTACACTAATATCCGGCTCATGTACGGTGATCTTTTACTGAATAATCAAGTCGTATATAGACATTTTACATATTAAAGACGATTATTATCCCAGCAATGTGCCAAGCGCCTGTGCAATTAAGTGAACAAATGAAGTGCGTCCAGCCATAGACCCTCGAGGGTCTATGGTCCAGCACATGCCCAATTTTCAGTCCTGAGACAGGAAGCTGAACAAGTGTACGGTCCGACAAACAAAACTGGCATAAAATGGCTGTACATGTGGCTTCGAAACCGCCTTTATCAAGACTCGACACTCCCTGCGGACTAACCGCCGTGTGCCAACAACATCGAAATCTCAATTTGTATATTACGTTGATTTGGGTCACCTTAGCCTTTACAGTGGACGGTGTGAGGCCGGGTTGTGAGGGTACTAGCACCAAATTCATGACCTGTGACAATTTGCCAGGGGCATTAATAAACGTTGGGTTGGTGGCTATTGTCTATGCTGTGGGTTGGTGTTGACTTGGTTGGTTAGGCAAAAAAATGAATTGTGCAAATAACAAGGTTTTCAAAAATATTAGAGTAGGTCGGTAGGAATTTTTTTCCAAAACATTTTTAATTTTAAATATGCATTTTATCAGGGTTCAGGGTGTGGTCAAACACTGGCCACACATTTCCAGAAAAATGTATCATACATATAAAAGGAAAAACGAAAAATAAAAACATCTTTGTTCAAGCAAAAATCAAATGTCAAGTAACGAATGCGTGATTTTATGGATTTTTTCCTTCTTCGTTTTTTTACTTCCGTGTTTACGTAGCTCTAAAATGTTTAGGGTCGGCAGTTAAAAATAGGATAGGTCGGGCTATCGGAACAGCACAATTTTTTTTCGGCCTCACCCACTGACAAATGTGGTTATTGCCAGGGCCTGTACGGAGGCTGCGGGCTTGTCAAGCACCTTATGGTGTCAATAGATTAGTCAATTAGCGAGCGTTATCTATTAACTGGTAGCTGTTGAATAAAAACAACACATTGATTATAATAGGAAGAATGGTAAATTAGGTGGCAAGGTGGTTTTCCCATAGAGCACAGATCCGTGATGGAGGGACTCTACACACAGTGCAGACTTCATTTCCAGAGGCACATCAAAAGATGGTCTGAGGTTTACACAGTATACACACATTACAACAATACAATACAAATCTGTATTGGGAAATGTGTATTTTCTCTCCAATACAGCCTTAAAACATTTCTGGTCAGCGCGATCGCTTTTTTACCTCCATACACACGGGACCGTGACGTACACTCAGTGTATTGTGCCTGGTTGAACAATTTCCCTTGGCTGCCAGTGAATCCCTGTCCTGCCAAACATATTCTCTTCGGTTTTTTAATGACAAAATTCTTTCAGTACATGTGGAAACATGGTGAAATAATTTGACTGGGTGAATAGATTTTGGCATGGTCCTTATGGCGTTACATTTCTCTTTCATAATACCGACAACGGCTCTGTAAAAATGTAAAAACTATGAGAGTATGAACCGGTGAAACTATGACAGCCAATGATGATCACAGAAGCAAGGCTTGGTCACCCTCCGTGGGTGGAGGGACTGTGGCTTGGTACATTGGTTTGGGACAAGGTGACCAAGTCACAGTCATCTCGACTCCAAACATCTCTTTTTTTACATCCATTCTCAAGTCAACCCTCATTTCGTAACACCGATGCTCCCATACATTGTCACTATAACTTATATAAAATCATCTCTACAATATGAAGTTTTCCCATTACTTCGTACGTAAAAGTCACTTTTATTCATCGTGACTATATGAAATTCTCGTAAAACTCTTAAATCTCTTGAAAACTCGTCTTCTCAGACATATGTTGACATATGTTGTTTTAATTAACCATTTTACTGGTGTCGATGACCGCGAGGTTCATTGTCTGAGATAAAATATCTCCGTAACACAATCAGTTATCACTTTTATGTCATACATGTCCGTTTCTGTCTCAAGGCTTCGGCAGGATAAGTCTACACATGCCTTGTGAATGTTCAATTCTACAATGCGTCAAGCCATCTAGCGAAGTGGTTCACTCAGGCTTCTTTTGGACTAAGAAATTCATGGCAATCTAGGCATAATACATGGTAAATTCAAGCCATGGAAATACATCCCAAATACAGGAATGACTATAATTGAATTTAAACCATACAAATTCATGGCAAATACATTTGATACAGATTGTATTTATAATCCATATTAACCTTTATTTACCTGTATTTACAATGTATTTGTAAAAGTGCATATACATGGTAAATACAGGCAAAAAAGCCTGAAAAAACACGAGCAAAAGACAAGGGTTGAGTCCCCATAAACCACACTTAAAAAATCCTGCCGTATCCCCACCCTCAAATTTTTACCGCTTATTATAAACTATAACATTTGTAGATTTCTTTTCTGAATTAAAAATGCAAAAGAAGAATACACGGACGAATTGGATCACGTTGGTTATGTGTTGTCAGTTGTTTCCGCAGTACAATAGACATGAATTAGTACAGGATATTGCATACAATATGATCAATTATATGATTATCATTAATAAATGTCATGTATTAAACATCCAAGTCTTATACAAGCCTTACTAGACTTGGTTCATGTCGGTGAATTTTAAAAAAATAAAAGCATTTATAATAGTTTCTCTTGTGTCTCTCCTATTTCGTACAAACCTATCCGGAATTGGGCAGCTCACGCCAGGTTTTCCCAGTGATTGAATGCGTCACTTTTGAGTCTGCGCAGTAGTGAGTTAGTTTCTGCCGGATTCCGGGTGAAACTCCGCTGTATAGCGTTCACTTCACTCCACTCATCGCGTTCACCCTACTCATCGCGTCCACTCACGCGCGCGTTTCACGTGAAAGCAGAGTACAAATCATTGCGTTCACTCCACTCAAACATTCACAAATCACAGACTTGAACCAAGTCTAAAGCCTTACCTGTGTCGAGTGTGCCTATTTCTTTACCGTCGCTGTCTCTGTATAGTATTTCAAAGAAAGCAGTCCATATATGATATGTGTCCTCCCTTAATCCCCTTCCTTGCCGGAGGCTTATCGCCTTGACACACTAATTCATAAGCAGCTCAAAACTTAGACGAGCTTCGTTTGGTTAATCGGGTAGGTGAAACAGAGTTTAGGCGAAACATGTTAAAGAATGGATAGATGTACAATGTAGTGGATATATAAGTGTTTGGGTGTGAATCAAGTATTTCATTCTTTGCTATCCATTAATCATACAGGCGGCCATGGCGACAACTCCGGATTTGCGAGAAATCATGAAGGAGAGAAGACAGAAGTACGTCGACTTGATGAATGCAGGAGACAGCAAAGGTCTGGCGCAGATGTATACCCTTGATGCGAAAATGTTGAATCAGGGACAAAAAATGCTGAGCGGCAGAGAGGGTCAGTATAAAACAACTAGACGTGATTTTCGAAAGGAGTAATTAATATAAGGATCTATGGTTGATACCAAAGAGGAACACTATACTTGGTGAAACAAAATGGAGTAAAAGCAAATCCCCATACAATATAATGTGGCATATATACATCAGAACTCAATCTGGGCGACGTGTATTCGAATTTTTTCAAAACGCCAAAGTTTTAAATGTAGAGACAATCAGATGTAGTTGTGTTTTTCTCATTAGTTGATGATATATGCATCTATCTATCTATCTATCTATCTATCTATCTATCTATCTATCTATCTATCTATCTATCCATCTTTATATATACTATATATAATGTATACAATATATACATATATATATAATCTCCCAGTATTTCGAACGAATGTGACGTCATCGAAGACGAGGGTTTCCCCCAACATAGCGGCAGTATCCCTCCGAGCCGGTAGGCGAGGAGGGATACAGCTATGTTGGGGGAAACCCGAGTCTTCGATGACGTCACATGAGTGAGAAATACTGGGAGATTATATATTTATCACATACATAGACCCACTTTTTTTTATTTTCACTTTCCCGCACGATGTAATTTGGACCTTTATTAGGGACCGTCTCAGATTGTCGCAGAAGTTCAAGAAACGAAATTTCTTCGTTTAGATCAAAACCCCCTCCCCCCCCCCCTAAACGAAACTTCAAAAATGCGAAATGTTCATGTCTGCCTGAGAGTACAATGTTGCATTTTGCTATAGCTACTAAAGACGTATTCCCCTTGCCACATTACAATTAAAGTAAACGATCAGATTTGAGTACTAACAGGGCATTTTACCGCATAAAAGTTTCATTTTATTTTACTTTCCCTTTTTGCATCTCTTGTGCTGTTGTTTGTCTTTGTGAACACGCAATTTGTACTTGGTAGGGGCGGTAAATAAGCGAAAAAATTTGACAAGGGGGCCCAGGCATGTTCAATCATATTAAAACGACTATGACCAGGTGCATAACAAGTGAGAATAAAGACATCTAGTGGTTAGAGCAGACGCTTATAAATAGCACATTTTAAAAAAATGATACTTTTTGTCTTTGTATAATTTGATGAATGAAATGTGTAGGATACAATGTTTCTATCGGTAAATTGTGTTTGGGGCACAAACGAGATGGAAACAGTTACAAATTTGTTGGCACGAGTGTGCAGTTTTTCTTTAATTTAAAATAAACACACGAAAACTTGTGATCACAAAATAAAAGTGCGAAAGTGAAGTTCACTAATTGAATGGAGGTCAAACCCCCTCCCCCCCCCTAAACGAATAAATTTCGCTTTTTGAACTTCTGCGACAATCTGAGACGGTCCCTTATGTCGGCGTGGCGGATGAAGTGGTACGGCTCCAGCTGATTCCGTTCACATTCGGACGCACGTTCCTCTCGATGCGTCAGAGTAGTCTCTCGCTGTCGGATTTTCGCGCAAAACTTGAATGGATATAGCCGTTATCAGCGAGGACAAGGGAAAGGAGGACGATATAGTATCTTCAGATGTATTATTTTGTTTGAAGGTAAAGTAATAATGTAAATAATGCATCGAAAATCAAATTTAACCTTGTCTTGCTGTCATAGCGGTGCTTACACGTTGTTTACACTGTACGATTCGAACAGAACACGCTGTGCAATGCTGCAGTCGTCATTTACTGCTGTCAGTTCCTGACTTCGGTCATAATATATGAATAAAACCACAATTGAACTGTATCACATCGTTCTTGTTGGTCATTTATGCAACCACACTGTACCTAGGAAAGTTATATTGCTCGAAACTGGCGAGGACTGGAGGAGTACGATGCCCTATGAAGATCGTACGTTCGCATATATTCTGACAACGCCTTGGATGTTGTTCGAAATTGAAAGGAAAAGTGTATCATCGTTCGTTGTAATTATGAATGAAACAAAAATAATAAACAATCACAGTAAACAAAGCGCAAAAAGAAACTTTTAACATTTGGCATGTAATGTTCATTCGATCTCGATTTTACTGGTGTCTTACGAAAACACTTCATTGTGGCGCGGCTCCTATCGAGCTGTCGACGAAATGGCACAAGCTTCTGAAAACCGCGTTTGCCGTACGTTACTGCAGTAAACATTCTCGCTTTATTACAGCCTACCGCAGAAGTTCAACAGCAATACAACACTTTGCCGATGCTAAAAATTTAACCCGTCACCTGACAGGATGAGATGTTGATTTTGATACATCATACTATATGTTGGATTCTTGTTCGGTGATAAATTGGTCGATTTTTTGAGCGATGACTCGGCTGTTACGGCTCGTGACGAGATAGCACAGTACAGTGGATAGTAGCAAACGTAGGGAGCAGACGACAGTGAACGCTCTCGTTTTCCCCGTAGAAAAAAAAAACAGACAAACTTTCACAATTGCTACCAAAAGCCTTGACGTTTTCGCTATTTATTACCTTTACCGCATTTTTCAGTAAACACCTTTGTGCCAACTCAATTTTCATCTGTACGAGAATGCTTACAAACAGTTTCAGTAGAAAAAAAAAGTGCCGACCCCGTATACCCCTACTTCTGACGTCAGAAGTAGGGGTATACGGAAATCCTGTAAACCGTATACCTATAGTGTGATGTCACACTATAGGGATAATTGGGTCTATGTATGTGATAATATAAGTATACACAAGTCATACAAATGTTCAATTGTTGTGTCCTAATATTGCTCTTCAAAAGACACAAAGAAAGTAGGCTATTTACGAAAACGTGATTCACAAGCCAGCCTAGACCTTTGCAATGAAAAGAAGACATTTTCTATTGTTGGCCTATAGAAAAAACTTTGTTTTCACTGTATTGGACGGTTATCTAACTGAAAACATGGTTTATTTCAGAGATTTCAAGGGCATTTGACGGTTTATTGTCCGATGACAATACTGAGGAATCTACTCTGGAAGATGTGTTTGGGAATTATGGGGACGAGTTCGTAACCACTAGATCAGCCAATAAGTCGATGAGCAAAGATGGAAAGAAGACGGTCACGGGAAAAGATGTCGTCGTTTGGAAAAACGTGGATGGCGAGTATTTGGTGCACGTCGACATTTGGAATATGGATGAATGATCCTTTAGCATACACCATTTACATTGTCCCTGTAACACATTTCAAGAATGGTCAGACTTCGCAGCTGTTAAACCACAACATCTTTCATTCAAAGGCTGATAATTGAAGTTGGAAGAGAAAAACGATTCAAATTGATGACAAATACTCCATTGTTCCTGATGTGAAATAGGACACGAAACATTCAATCGACATTAATTCTCACAAGCTTAACTTGGACGTTTATCTACATGTGCGTACAGAATAACATCAAGGAACGTTGATGACACATTGTATAAATGTACTCGTGAGAAGAGTAAAACTGCCCTTTTTGAATTTGTCTGTAATGTATAAACAATACATTTTTCTCATTCAGCTTGTCTGTTTGTGGTGACTCCCCATTTTGGCTGTGAACCCCAAATACGGAGTTGATAAAAACATAGTGTCAATGACACTGGGCTCACATTTTTGCTTCTATGTTGTAGGCCACTAAGTTCACCCCATGGAAACATTCATACTGTGATATCGCCTTTCTATTGTTTAGTATTATATCACTTCAATTTAGTTTGTATGACTGACAATGAATGATCGACAGTAACCCCCCTCCCGCACGTGGCGCATCGTGAGAATCATCTTTCTTATTTATTTTCCTTATGTACAGTGAAGTAGCTGATTATTGTTTCAACTGCATAGGTCATTAGCATTGACCAGATGCTATGTTGACAGATGTACTGATGGGAGCGACCTTCCTGCCTTCTCATCTGCCGACTGTCTTTAGTTAATTATAGATACATACCAAAGGCATGACAATATGCAGATTTAGAGACGATTTAAGTTGTACACTTTGTAGGCAGAGAGATACTTTACTTCTTGATGCATTCCTGTACAGATATGTAGACGCTCTGAGACTTTGATGCACTGACTTCAGTTAGAAGCCCTGACTGTTTGACTGTGGAAGATCACGTCTTGTAGACAACCGACCTTTCTAGATATTGTAATCATGTACAAGTGTATGATTAAACTAAGTGAACCATGATGTACCACTCGCCTGTATGTGCGTTATTACCGGACCCCTGTACGAGTAATCGGAATAGCACCGACCAGCACGAACAATATACATACCGGAACGATCACGACCAAACTGCCACTCGACCGAGCCAAGTTACACTACCAAGTTTCAAAGCAATCGGATGAGCGATTTCAGAGAAAATAATTTTGGGAAAAATTGCCCCAAAACATAAACATGCAAATTTCACCCTAAATTTGAAGATACAAAACCAAGGTTGCCTCTAAGTACATGCATACCAAAATCCAAAGCGATCACAACAGCTAACTCAGAGACCAAAAATGCAAAAATGGCTCCCAAAATACAAGTCTGAAAAATACCTCATAATTTTAACAAATCAGACAGAAGACAACCCTAGGATAAAGAGTATCAAATTTCAAAGCAAACCAACAGGAACTTTGGTAGAAAATGATATTTTGACCAGAATGGGAGAAATTGCCCCAAAACTACAAATATGGAAATTTCACTACAATTTGAACAAATCTGACAGAAGCTAATGCTAGGATCACGCATACCAAGCTTCAAGGCAATGGGACGAGCACTTTCACAAAATTTGAACAAATCTAACTAAAGTCACCATTAAGAAGATACATACCAAGTTTCAACCGATTATGGCCTGTGGTTACACATTTTTCGGAATTAGCACGATTTTCCCTTTGTTTACTTCATTTACATATTGTTGACACTGACATGTTCATTTGAAGAAATTCACATCTCCACACCTTGGTGCACCTGTACGCCAAATACTAAGATGGTAGGTGCTGTGGTTTGGGAGTTTTTGATGTGGACGGACATTGCATACATCCCCACATACTAACATTAATATATACAAAGATACAAAGATACATACATACATACAAACATACATACATATATACTACATACATACATACATACATACATACATACATACATACATACATACATACATACCCTGCCAACTTACCGTAGAAGCTCTCTGTGGTATATATACACATACCAAATGTGAGCTAAAAACTGAAACTAATCAAAGCCTAGTATGTTCCTTGTATAAGCGACCTCCATACAGGGCTCGAAATACTTTTTTTCAACCACCTGTCCACTGGACAAGTCAAAATAAAAAGTACCTGTCCCAGTGAGAAAAGTACTTGTCCAAAATGGCATAATTTATTCTAAGAAACTATTTCAATTCAATTAAACAAACTCATGCCTGTATCATATGCACACTGGCGTAACAGCGGTGTCAAGATAGTTCTGAGAATCTCCCAATCTAAGAGATTTGAGATATGGCTGCCTCCTGTAAACAGTGATTAGATATTATCGAATTTTCGTTTACTTTTTTTCTCTCAGGTAAATATCCAAATAATGATTTTCAAAATTGTAAAAGGTATATACTGTAACAGCGTTTCCGTTAACGCAAAATCCTGCGTATTTTACGCAAAATAGTGAAATACGCAAAAAAAATCATGACTGCGTAAACTAATTAATACGCCTTGAGTAATGCTGCCCCATGACACGGACATACTTGGCTCACACTACATTGCCTCAACGTGGTTCAATGCAGGACAAAAATAGAACAAATATGCACAGGTACCTGCTTGCAAGTGACATTTATCATGATATTGCAACATTTTAGACTTTAGCGGACGGCAACTCTTTATGAAACCTTGTATTTCATCATCACAAAGCATCGTGTCAATCAGTTCTGTATAGACAATGACACTACAGATGCAAAAAATTCGAGAATCCATCGAGTCTACGTTGTTGGTGACACGATACAGTTAATCATGGTCATTAGGTCGCATGTTATTTGGAAAGTGTTTACGGGTGACGATTTACACTCTGTAGGGTTGCATCTTGAGAGGTCCCGCTGGACTTTGATCAGTATCTGCTTTTTGTTGGCCCTTTGAAAACACTAATTTCATTGTCAGAAAGTATTTTCTTTGAAACTTTGAACATGAAGTCATTAGGGTGCTCAACGATCATATACGAGACATGCATCACGGCATTGCAAGCGTTCAGCTACTTTACCTTGAAGCCCCCCACGTTATTGTTTTTTGTTAATAGAGCATGCGCATTAAAGGAAACCCCCAAGTTCGACAGAAAAGACTGCCCAACTCACAGGTTATCGTAACGTTGCTTGGATAGTCGTTCGAGGCGGGCTGCCGTAGGTCGCCGTTTACTTGGAAAAATAGAAAGGTCAGACATCGATTTCAGAAAAGCAGCCAGAAAGAAACAAAAGAAACAATCTGGCGTCAAATAAATGATCCTCGACTATCATAAATACCTTCAAATGTTATTGCTCCAGTATGGCCGGCCTAGAACGTTGCATGTCCTGAAATTTGGCAATATTCACTTCCTGGGGATTCCGCACACTTGCCCTGTACTTACCGACGCGTCACCAAGGCTAAAATGATTCAATACGGATTTCAGATTCGTTTGTTCTGTAAATATATATCGTGTCCAGTACTGTTCCGTTGTTATTAACGTAATTATGTCTGTAAGAATGGATACTGTTGCAACCTACATGTTTTAGGCTAGTCGGAAGGAGACTGTGTAGAAATATTTTCCTCTTCTCGGGCGGCCATTTTGTGCATTACTCGTACGTTATTGCGCCATCTACGTCGATATCAGATTTTCAGTAAAGTAACAGTCGACTACCATGACAGCAGCAGGGGGAAGTTTGAAAACAGTACCGTTTGCCTTTTTTCACGGGTAAGACAGGATAAACAAATAAATAAATAAATATGAGAAAACAAATTAAATAAGCATCGAAATAATTGACTGAATAATAAAAGTAACATATTCAAGATGCACGGCTAGTTGATTGTTTCTTTATTTATTCGTTTGTTTATTTATTTATCAAATCGTTTATACTTATTTCGCAAAGCATTTGAACCATGTTAGAAAATTCAAAAGCTTTCCTTTAGCCATAAACTTGTGAACTAAGTATAAAATGAGTTTGCTCGTTCTAAGGCTTATTTGTTAAATTTTTACTTGTCAGGATTTAGAAGTTTGATCATTTTTAGACTCTTAGTTATCAAGGGAATCTGTACCTTTCAAAGGTAATTATACTATTTGATATTAAATCTGTCGAAGTGTACTAAAACAGACTGAAAACAAACTATATATTTTTATTTGTCGTAACAATATATAGTTTGTTTTCAGTCTGTTTGATATCAAATCTGTTAAAGTGTATGGAAACAGACTGAAAACAAACTATTTATTTTTACTACAAATACCTGCACTAAAAGCTGAAGGGCCTGGTATATAATTTTTTTGCGCAAGTCAGTGTGCTAGAGGTTCATTGGCCTGATAACACCTACCCTCACTAGCCAAGGGTTTTAACTCAGGCAGGGAGCCAACGGGTGGGCTAGGAAAGGATAGCGAAAGAAATGCTATATTAATGTCATAATTATGAACTTTTGGTATCGTAATCGGGCTTATATATAACTAAACATTTAATATATTGGATGGCTCGCAGACGACTCTGACAAGTACAGCATTTCATAGTAGCTCAGTAGGAAGTTTTGATAACAACGTTTTGGCAATAATACGTTTCAAAGTATGCATAAAATTTGTGCAAATCTTGAGATTTTGACCAAGTTCAGTGATCAATAGCCCATATTTTCCCTCAAAACTCACACCTTGGAAATAATAAGATGTTTTAACTAAATTGTGATAGACTAATTGAAAATTATTTGACTTTTAACAATATTTCCTTAAAAATCTAAAAAACGACCAGCGAATTTTTAAATATTAATTAGATATGCAAAATTATTTTATTTACTCTGTGGTGCATGGTCATAATTACTCTTTCTAAGTATGTAGAGAATGACAAAAGTTTCAATTCAGAAGCTTAAGCTTTATCGCCTAACAAAACTAGCTGTGTGAACCGGATATACAATCCAACATTTCCTCAATTGAAAGTGTCTGACCGTATTAAAACACGCCACACAGGCACAAGTCCAAAATAAAAGAATGTACAGCGTCGATTAAAATTAAAATTTAAATTGTAATCACGCTACCTTTATGGAGAAACGCTCACATAAAAGTCGAGGTGGGAAAGAGATAAAAAGTGTTTGTCAGTGTTTGTCCGTCCAAAACAATAATAAAAAACATTTGGCTAAATGCACCATCTCTGAATATCTAATTGTCATTCCCTTGCCATAACTTTGTCAAATTCGGGAGTGAATCATTTTGTTGACCGACACAAATACGGCAGTGTGCATTCCTGGAAAGCTTTTCTCGTATAAAGATATGTAGTGTTGGAATAAGAATCATTTCCTTTAGTATGTCTTGATGCTAAAAGTATTTCAAATCTCATGTAAATTATCAAATAGATACCTCTGAAATTGCACGATCAAATCAATCGAATAACATATTCCTCTCCTTCATATCTATGATGTCATATCCATTCAAAAGTCTTTCTTGTCATTCTTTATTTATAAATTTCTATTTTAATTGAACAATTTCTGACCAAAATCAGCATATGACATCTTGTCTTATGTTTTTTTCAGATCTAATATTCTTGAGTAGATTTGCTCCGCACCGTTTCGATAATATACACTGAAGCATTCTACAAAACGCTTTAACATGTCTTCAGCCATGCTCTGTATTGTATTTCACACAACAAGAAACGTTTGAACTTATTGTTTTACGTTCAACAAGGCAGTACAGCATTCTCTAGTTTCAGCTGGACTGATATCTACTTCCTTATTTACTGTCTGTAACCCAAAGACTTACCTTGAAGATTTTCTGTTTTGTTATCAAAAATGTCGATGCAAGTTTCATATCTTGTATTGTAAATTAATCAACTTCAGTTTTAGTGACTAGAAATTTTAAAAGTATGGGTATATCATACTACACCGACCACTTTTTTCATTAATTATTCTGTTTATATATTGCAGCAATGCACGTTAAGAATGTCTGGTAGGTCTTGTATCTGGCGAAGAGTTCAATAGAATTTATGGATTCGGCGGGGTAAAGAGAAAGTAGTGAGTTCTAGTGAAAATGATCAAAAAGACAGCGGTCGAAAAAATCTGATACAACCAGGGGGAGCATTGTGACCAAATGTGAGAGATAGTTATTCTTTTCTGCATTACAAGCAGCAGGCTCAGTTAAAATACAAAAATATCCTTACAACCAGGTTAATTGTTTTTGAAGTGCATGGTTTGAAGGAAACGATAAATGGGTAAAACTATTTGAAAAATGTAATGTCAGACAGAAATGTTTTCGCAGATCTCGCGTACTAAATTCGGGTTATTTTGTAGCAGTTTACAGCAATTTTGACAACAATTAGTAAATTGTCTTTCCCTCAGTAATATGATGTTATTACGAAAATACCGCAAGGGATTCACTAGACCTTTGGTGCAGCGATACGATAAGAAGCGGATGACGATGCATCTTCGCTTGTCAGGGTCACTTGTCCGGACAGCTTGTTGCTCGCCTTTGCCGTATTGGGTCGTTCTGGTGAGTGTTTTTAAAAGCGCCACCACGCCGTTATATTTGACCCGTAAATAGCTTGTCTCGGCTACCCAGACTGCGCTGCGGGGCTCTCGTCCGGTGCTCTTACACAGCCCAATATATATTTGAATATCTACATCCAGTGGGCAATGGGGAAATATCATTCGTGGGAGAGTCTTGTGGGAAGTGGAAAGCGGGCAGACCAGAGATAACATAGAGGGCATCAAAATTCAGTGGGAGGGCATACTTTCCACAAATACTAGTGGGAGGGCAGTTGCTCCACCCATCCCTCCAAATTTTAACGTCAATTTCAAAATATGTATATTCTGTATACCAGCCTTCGAAGTATGTTTTGTGATGATTTAGTAAAATGAAAAGATGACAATAGATAGAACAATGCAGTTTTTGACATATTCTATCAGGCGGTTGAAAAGTTTGGAATCTGTTTGCCAGTTACCATAGTCTTCTTCAGTGTATGGACGACGTTGACGGAAATTTCTACTTCCATACATTGGTAAAATTCACTGGATTCTCCGATCCATGTACATGCATGGTAGACCCTGATATATTTACAAGTGGCTG